>NC_042631.1:22051686-22351686 GCF_901001135.1 Rhinatrema bivittatum
GTGTGTGTGTGTGTGTGTGTGTGTGTACACATGGCCTGTGTGTGCTTGCTCCTTATCTCACTGAGTCGTTTGCATTCTTTTCCATTCAGGTAAATGCATGAAATAATTTAAGTTAAACAGAAGGCAGTGTGTTGAAAGGACTGCTTTACATCCCAGGAAAGCAATCAGTCTAACCATCCTGCACGGAGGCTATCCGGGCTCGCTGAGAAATCTGGGGCCCCAGTCCACCCTGCTTTCTGGGGCCCTTCCTCATCCCCTTCAAAGAATCATTCTGTGCCCTATTCCAGCGCTTCCCAGCCCTGTCCCGGAGGCACCTGACCAGCTGGGTTTTCGGGATATCTATAATGAATGTACATGACATAGATTTTCATACAATGCAGATCCAGTATATGCTAATCAATCTCATGCATATTCATTGTGATAATCCTGATACGCTTTGCAATTATTTGACCATATTAGCATTTATTTTTCTAAATATATTCCTATTACTCTGGGTCTTCCTTGAGTTTGGTACCCAACAGTGTACCCTCTTTATCTCCCTATCATCAGGTCCAGTTCTGCATGCAAATCTAGATCATGCATATTCATTGCGGGTATCCTGAAATCCCGACTGGCTGGGGGGGTCCCCCAGGACAGGTTTGGTCAGTTTGTTCCTTTGTACTGCTTTACTTACCACACTTCCTGGAGGTAGCCATTTTGTTCCTGAATTGAATGTACAACTAGGGTCGACGGACTGACTTGCAGAGTGCACATCTGTCATCAACATGGTGGTAGAAGAGAGCTGCCACCTCATCTCAGGTCAATCGAACAGGTTGATCCAGTCCTCGTTTTGCCCAATTGCATGCTCGGATTTGCACTTCTGATTTTCATAGGGACTATTTCTGGCCATCCCGATCCGGGAGGGTGGCGTTAGCCTTCCTCCCGACAATATGCAATATACGACTGTGGTCCTGCATCCCGCAGGGCCACACTAAATGGCCTGAACAAGGGTCACACAAGATGTGCGGTGACCTAGCAGTCCAGAGGTGCTTTCTGATTTTCATAGGGAAATCAATGGGAAAACCTGAACTACAAATCCATGCATGCAGTGTGGCAAAAACCAGAACTGGATCAGCCTGTTCGACTGACCTGGGGGTGAGGTGGCAACCCTGTGATAGAAACCCTCTTTCATTCTGTCACTTCTGAATTCCCTGCCAAGCGTGCTGCTAGACGGTGCCATCGCTACTTTCACAGATACATTGTTGCTGTGATAGAACATTGTACATAATGCTAGGACATTCTTAGGAGTCTTACATGTCCCTCCTCTTTCTTTATTCACAAACAGCCCTGTGTCTGGCTCTGTGTGGATACATTCACGCCCCTCCTGGCTTTCTGTCTGATGATAAGTATATAGGATGATAAGTATATAGCCCTTGTTTTGCCCTGGCTCTTTCTCTCTCCTAAAGTGGCCCTTGGGAAATAAAGTATGGTGCGGATCTGAGATGGGAGTCATCGGGTCCATCACAGAGCGGATCTGGACCTGGAGGCTGACGTTTGATTCCTGCACTTCTGAATCAGTTTCGGGTTCGGGCATAGTAAAAACTGAGCATTGGAAAAGGCACCTAGCAAATGACCCATTAATGCACTATCATCGGATCTCCTCCCCCACCATAGCAGGGGCTCTATCCCTCTCCGCAGGATCTCTCCCCAAATATCCTGTGGGAGTTGGGCTGAATGATTTACCGTTCGCCAGCCATGATCTGGATCCTAGCGGGTCCTGGTCTGCCATTTGCTCCGCCGCTGGCAGTCACCGGTTCAGAACTTGTGAGTGCAGATCACGATCCTAGGATCAAAGACTTTTTTTTTTTTTTTTTTTGGCAAAGTCTTCGTTCCAATTCAAGGTCCTACTAGCCCTTAGCCATTGCAGTCCACTGGATTGTGGGTTATGACCTGCTGGTGACTCAGCCTAGCTCCGGTTCTCACTGCTCTGGAGTAATAGCTATAAGGCTTAATCGGGCTTAAGCAAGAAACGTTAAATCATGGGAGAGAGTTTCTGGAAAAGGTGGAATTCCTAAAGATGAAGTTTTGCCAGTACATCAAGCAACTGGAAGAAATAACAGGAGACGTCATGATCAATGACCAGGCACAGCTTGGCCGGAACATTCTGCTTACTTTAGGAGTGACTAGGTGTTAGATTATACGTCAGTCTGCTAAAATTGCTGCACTGTGTATGAAAATTGCAGTGAGCACACCAAAAAGAGAAGCGGGGGGCGGAATGGCTCTACTGCCACCTATGATGAATAAAGAGAATCCAGATTTGAAAGCAGCAGTGCTACCCAAGGTGCTTTTTAAATATTTCACCCAGCAGGTAGTTCTTATAAAATCAGACAGCCGAGAATCTTCCTGGTTGATTTTATTCCGTGAGGAGAAAGAAGCATTTTAAGGCACACCCGGCCTAGGATATGCCAAGTAAACGAGGATGCTGCTGCACTGAGCGTCATCAGCACCCTGGCACGTGAAGGCCCAGGAGCAGGAGACGAGCGGCAGTCTTCAGCGGGCTTTTTTTTGAAAGGCAGGCAAAAGGCTGGGCTAAGCTGCCTCTCACGGCGCAGACTCACGGCTGGAACGGCTTTTGGGAGCTCTAATGGCAGCCCAATCGTGTAAAGTGCGAACAGTAGGGTGAGTCTGAAGAACAGATGGCACCAGAGGGAGCGCTGAGCGCTCAGCCAAGGGACTGGAAAGCATTTCAATGTACATTCTTATGGGAAGCTCCCACAGTGGACAAGGGATTTCATTTCCTGAGATGTTCGGGGCGGAAAGGCCGGCTTTGAGCTTTTTTTTTTTCCCCCAAGTCTATTTATTTGTGTAAAGCAGCAGTGTCTCTTACTCGCTCAGTGTTTGTTGAACTGGAGTTAAGTCTAGGCCTCTGGATAAATTAGTCAGCTCTGCTTTCGAAGCAAAAGCTTTTAAGACTAAATTTTGAGGATCAACCATGCACTTGGTGACTGATTTAACTTAGGGTTGACACCTGGCCCTCATCAGCCCAAAGACCATGATGCAGGGCCAGCGTATCCTCCAGGGCTGGATTTAGTAATAGGCAACAAAGGCGCTGTCTGAAAACTGCAATTCCTCCTACTGCTCTCTGATTTCTGGGGGGGGGGGGGGTGAAACCCTCCCACCTCTGCCTATGGGAGCCTTGGTTTTAAATTCAGCCCGGCCCTGATTCGCTCCTGCTTTTGTCCCACAGCATGTAGTACTACTTTTATAGGATGGGGCTCCCCAGACCTGTCCCAATGACCGCACACCCAGGCAGGTTTTCAGGATATCCACAATGAATATGCATAAGATAAATCTGCATAACTTGAAGACCCAGTAGAGGCAAATTTATCTCATGCATATTCATCTAACTGGCTGTGAGGTTACCAGGATAGGTGTTACTCCTGGGGGAATTTTGCACTACTGCGGAGCACAGAATTAGTGCGGAATTCTCCTCCTGTGCAGAATTTCCATTTTCTGCACAGAATTTGGAGCAGGTCCCGGCGCGCTGCGAGTGGAGCCCATCACGCTCATGGCGAAGAGGGTGCAGGCCTCAGCGGCCGTGATTGGAGTCCATCTTGCGCGCAGTGAAAATGGAGTAGATCCCAGTGAGAGTGATTCCATGTGTAGAGGTGTGGGTGTGTGTGACAGAGACCATGTGAAGGTGGGTGGATGTGTGTGCCAGAGGGAGAGAGACTATGTGAGGAGATTGTGAAGGAGTGTGTGTATGTGTGAGAGATTGAGAGCTGGTATGCATTTAAAAGGGATTGTGTGTATGTGAGGGAGTGAGGGTGTGAGTGAGGGAGCCTGTGCGAAAGTGTATGTGTATGTGTGTGTGTGTGTGAGAAAGAGAGCCTGTGTGAGAGGATGTGTGTGTGTGAGAGAGAGAGAGAAGGAGCCTGTTTGTAGGGGATGTGCATGTGAGAAAGAGGGAACCAGTGTGCAGAGGTGTGTGTGAGAGAGAAGGTAGCCTGTTTGAGGGTGTATGCATGAGAGAGAAAGGAAGCCTGTGTGGGTGTGTGTGCCAAAGAGAGAGGGAGCCTAAGGGTGTAAGTGTGAGTGAAAGAGAGGAAGCCTGATTGAGGATGTGTGTATGTGCACGAGAGAGAGGGAGCCTGTGTGTGTGTGTGTGTGTGTGTGTGTGAGTGTGAGAAAGAGAGAGAGAGAGGGACAGAGGGAGCCTGTGTGAGGGGCAGTACTGAGAGAGGGGTCAAACTCTGGGGCCAATGCAATACAGTGCGCTCAGCCGAGCGCACTGTATAACCCGCAATCGGACGTGGGTTAAATAGGCGCTAATCCACCCCCTAATGCAATAAGGGGATTAGCGCCTCTCAAACGCGCATCCGATGCGGAGTGAATGAGATAGTGCTCATCACATGCAAATGCATGTGATGAGCACTATCTCATTCACGCTAAATGCAAAAAAATAAATGTGCGTCTCAGATGCACATTTATCGCTCGGTTATTAATGCCTGCCTGGAGCAGGCGTTAATAGCTGAGCGCATTGAAAAAAAGTACAGAAAAGCAGAAAAAACTGCTTTTCTGTACTCATAAGAACATAAGAAATTGCCATGCTGGGTCAGACCAAGGGTGCATCAAGCTCAGCATCCTGTTTCCAACAGAGGCCAAACCAGGCCACAGAAACCTGGCAATTACCCAAACACTAAGAAGATCCCATGCTACTGATGCAATTAATAGCAGTGGCTATTCCCTAAGTAAACGATTAATAGCAGTTAATGGACTTCTCCTCCAAGAACTTATCCAAACCTTTTTTGAACCCAGCTACACTAACTGCACTAACCACATCCTCTGGCAACAAATTCCAGAGCTTTATTGTGCGTTGAGTGAAAAAGAATTTTCTCCGATTAGTCTTAAATGTGCTACTTGCTAACTTCATGGAATGCCCCCTAGTCCTTCTATTATTCGAAAGTGTAAATAACCGATTCACATCTACTCGTTCAAGACCTCTCATGATCTTAAAGACCTCTATCATATCCCCCCTCAGCCATCTCTTCTCCAAGCTGAACAGCCCTAACCTCTTCAGCCTTTCCTCATAGGGGAGCTGTTCCATCCCCTTTATCATTTTGGTTGCCCTTCTCTGTACCTTCTCCATCGCAACTATATCTTTTTTGAGATGCGGCGACCAGAATTGTACACAGAATTCAAGGTGCGGTCTCACCATGGAGCAATATAGAGGCGTTATGACTTTCTGTTTTATTAACCATTCCCTTCCTAATAATTCCTAACATTTCTTTAAAAGTAAAAAAATATGCTCGGCGTCGGTTTTCATAACCGGCAGACCGCCGGTAACCACGGGGTCGCGTTAGCAAAGAGGTGCTAAGGTCGTGCAAGCGACCCTAGTCCCTCCTGAAAAGTCAGCGCCTACTTTCCGCTTTTAATATTGCATCGGCCCCTCTGTGAGTGGAGATAGAGTGGAAGGGACTGAGCCTAGAGGGGCAGGGGAAAGATAATGGAGGGTGAAGGAGTTGGAACCCGAGAAGACCTAGTGAAAGGAAACTAGCAGGGTGCAAGGGACATTCTTACAATGAACTTCTAGGGAAATTCTGCTTCAAATATTTAAAACCCTGCATCTTTAAGTAATAGCTTTTTTTTTCTGTATTACATTTTAAATTAATTACTTAAAGACTGTCATATATATTGTGTTATTTTGACCAATATAATGTTTGCATAATTTTGCAGAAATTAAAAATTTTGTGTGCAGAGTTAAAAACATTTCTTTTTTGCGCAGAATTCTCCCAGGAGTAAGGTGAGGGAAGCCTTATTGCAGGCAGATCAGGACCAGATCAACATCTTCGGGTTGACCTGGCTTCCCTAGGAGTAACTACTAGAAAATTTTCAGAAGTGTTAACACAGGAAGTGTTTTTTACTTTTTGCTCCAGAAACCTCACACACACACACTTACAGGCTATTGCAACATCATCGAACACACGCACATCCACCTCTCCTGGGTGCTCGGTGCAATAGCCAAATGAGCCGCTGCCCTAAAAGGGACGCGCAGTGGGTAATTTGTGAGTCCCTAGCGCTCTGCATCGGGCCGAGCACGGCGTGCTTTAATGCCAGCTCCCGGATAGGTGTTAAATTTGCTGCATTAAAATGGCGCCTTGGCCGCATGGCAATTTTTGGCATGGTAGGGTAATAAGCTACCTGGAATTTGCATGTGATAAACGCTATTAGCTATGTGCTCGATTGCATCGGGAGGTTATTTTAGCGTGTCCAATAGCGTGTTACCCGGTGCGCTAGCCTGAGCGCACTATATTGCATCGGCCTGCTACTTTGCCAAATACTGATGATAACAACCACTACCTCTTTGCATTTGGGAAGTTTGTCATGTGGCTCTTTGTCCACTAGATGGCGCCCACATTATCCCTTCTGGCTGGAAGCATAGACAGAAAGGCTGAAGTAAGGGATGCAGAATGTGTCTCCTTGGAGACAGCTGTTTCCAAGAGTAACCCCCCTCGCTTCGTTCCCTCCTCCCTCCCTCCTCCCCACCTCCTCAGCCTCCTGGATCCTGCAGCTCTGTGGTAACTGGAATTTCTATGTAGTGGTGTCAGAAAGTAAATATGCTAAATTAGGTCTGCAGGCACAGACACCCTTAGTCCTGTAAGGACTTATCAGCTGGGTGCAGTATCCTGGCTTGGATTCCATGAGGCAGGCTTTGATGGGATGGCTTAGGAAAGAAGAGGGATGAAGCCAACCTCTGTGTACCTAGAGCCACAGTTAAGGTTTGGGTTCCGTGAGCTCTGCGGAGCTGGCGTTTCCCTCGTCAGTCTGGGTTAGTGAGAAGGGCCTCGTTTGAGCAGCTGTTAGAATCATCGGGTTGACAGATGCCAACATCAGGAGGATTTCATTCCACTTCCACCTGAGCATTGCCCTCCCGTGCCAGCCGGACTGGTTCTCAAGTGTCGCTTTGATCACTTATGCTGCAGGACTGCCTTTATCACAGTAGGTAAAAGGATAAATAGAGGACCCGTTCAACCTATCAAGTGAATGCATCTGCTTTATACTACTGTACTTCCCAAATAACTTTTGGTTAAACAGCATGTGATTAGGTCTTCAGGCCTTTCTTTGCTGGGTGTGTATTCTAGTTCTTGCAGGGCCCCCAGATAAAGTCTAGGCTTCCTTCATTTTCACCTGTGTTAGGATAATGACCAATATGTCTGTTTCTCCTGTTCCAGTATCTCACTGAACAGAGGGTTACAGCGAGGAGCTGCTGGGCCATCATGCAAACCATAGGGCTCTCTGAGGTTCTTCCAGTAGGGATTGAAAGCTTTCTTTCATGGACCTAGGACTATGGAAATACTTCTATAGTCTTGAAATGATGACAACGCCACATCAGATTATTTTGTTCCAAAAATGAGTAGCCTTTACTGCTGTATAACTTGCTGCATAGTGATAAGTTGACCCAAAACACATTTCTTTCTGGTGATATCCATAAAATAAATTTAGACAATCACTTCAGTGACTCAAAGACATCAGGACCCTCCCTTTTTTTCTAGGTTCCCCTTCAGGCTGCTCCAGGGATCCATCCGTGATTCTTTTGGACGTCCCCTCTGTACCTGAATTCTCTTCACACCTAGTTGTTGACTCCTCTCCTTCTCTCTCGTTTCAAAGGCTTTTCTTCATCCACTCATCGTAGAGAGTCCTGCTGCATGTTTACCTTTAGCAGAAGGTGCTCCATCAGTTCAGACATCCTGAACTGGATCTCACACTGTTCTCTTGTATCCCAAAGTCACTTGAAAGAGGCAAATCCCAGCAGAGCAAGAAGCTTTGATTGTGCTCCCTCCCTAGAAATCCCCTCCAGATTCCTCCTCCTCAAGCCCCCCCTCATGGACTGCTCCAGGACTCACAATCCAGAGTATCCCTCCTAAAACCCATGATCTACTGCAAGGAGCCCCCAGAACATTCTGAGCCTCTGCACTTCTAAGACCACCGCCCAGTTGGGTGTGTGTTCAGCACCTGCTCTTCTACTCCTTCACTAGTCATGTGTGCCCTTGGTGAGACCTATGGTAACCTGATAAGAGGTCTGTGGACATGCTTACACATGTGTAGAGACCCCAGTGGGGTAGGAAGTGAGATAGCACATTGCTGGTCCAACTCCTGTGGCTGGTGGAGCATGTGTTTGGGTACTTGCCAGGTTCTTGTGGCCTGGTTTGGCCTCTGTAGGAAACAGGATGCTGGGCTTGATGGACCCTTGGTCTGACCCAGCGTGGCAATTTCTTATGTTCTTATGTCTTGGGATCCCGGTTTTTAAAGTGATGTTGATTCTGTTTTGCTGGTTCCTCTAGACCCGCACAGTGTGGGATGCAGCCTTGTGCCGGATAAAGCTAGGAAGAGAAAAAGCCACTTTTTCCTGGTCACATCCAGTAGTTGGAGATTTTTGTGACTTTCATCTTGAAAGATTCATTGTACTGATGGAGAGGAGAGAAGAATTTGGAAGTTCAACAGTTTTATGCGTCCGAGAGAGGAGAGACTGGAAACCCCTCGTAGGAGAAGTCCTCAACTCAGGAGAATAAGAACTGAGAGGAATGGAGTTGTGCAGATGGAGCAATGAACCACAGATATTTTGGAAAGGGAGAACTACTTGATAGGAGACCACATCCCATCCCAGGTGTCTTATTTTCCATCCCCTGGAAGGCAGGTTTACTGGGACCAGATACCAAGGGATACTTGTACAGATTGAGTTGGAGTTGGATTGCGTACTGATCCGTGGATTTAACTAAGGGGAAGTCTATTTGGTGCCAGCTGATAAAAACTGAGCAAGCCATGAGGTGAGCTTTCCGTTTGGAACACCCAGCCTGAGTGTCCCATCTGGATTGATTGATGCTGGAAATGTAAAGATATAAGAAGTGGGGTTACATGCACAAAGCGACTTTTTATGTTACACTTTGGGCCTGGAGGTTATCCTACCTCCATTTGGAGAATCCACCTCAAGGTTGAGTGAGACTCTGGCAGGGACTGAATGTGGCCAGCACTAGACGAGGTCATCACATACAAGTGTTTCTCCTTTTGCATCGAGTTAATCGATATGCCTTAACTTACATGGGAATGAGAAAACCAAGTTGGATTTGAGCACGTCTCCAGCTTTGCATCTGTGCTTGTGTATTATCACATGGGACATGACAACGAAGCAATTCATGTGTGGGTTTCACAGCTTGTCACAGGTCAGTGGGCCTCGTGCAGTGTTGCAATATACCTGTTTACCTTCACAAATTCCCGAAACGAATATCCCACAGTGCAAAAATAACAGGTATTGTTGGTGCTTATTAAATTAGGTTTGTCGGACCTTAATAAACCAGGAGACCCGATGGTATAAAGGGACCATTTAACCAATAGAGTCCCGTGAATTCCCATTCCCATTCAGCTTGATCTTGGGCTTTCATTCGCTCAGTACCTTTACAGATTAGCACTTTAAACCGATTCCATTAAATAATCTGATTAGGGCTTTTCACTGTATTCAAACTTCTGATTCCTGATTCCTTCTGCTTAAGAACCATATGACCAGACAAACAGGAGAGAACATGAAAAAATGTCAGCTCAGGAACAGAATCCCTCAGGGAAAAGGGGCTCTGGTCATATTTTGTGTGTTCTGTGGGCTGAAATCTTTGTGAATCAGTTTTTGGGCTACTGTAGTTAATGATGATTTGCTACCTTTATAACGTATTTTGCCGAATTGGTAACAAACCCTGTTACCTTTTCCCTAAACTAATTTGTCTATTGTGTCTATTCTGTTGTACTTTGCTTATTTATTTATTTATTTATTTTATTTATTTATTTGTTAGGCTTTTATATACCGTTGTTTAGACAAACCCGTCACAACGGTTTACAAACATTTCAAACATATACAAATTCCAGTAAAATATATCTAAACAAGAATAAAATGTGATAATAAAACACAGCAATGAAAACATAAAAGCATAATGTAAATCTGTGGTCTTAAGATCAATTAATAAATCAATTGAAAGAGTACAAATTAAATAAAATAGTCTGTAATAAAAACATAAAAAGCGCTGTGCAAATCTATGGTCTTAAGAACAATGAATAAATCAATTAAAAGTGTGCAAATTAAGTAAAATTGTCTCTAAAAATTGTGGTAAATGGCCTTGGTCATTGAACTGTAGCGGGTCTCCCGTCTGGTGCTTTATCCTTGACTAGGGGTGCCATGGGTCTGGGTTTGAGTCACTCTCTGGCTTACTCATGGCTCACACTGCAGGTAGAAAATCTCGCCAAGGTGCAATACTGTCCAGAAAAGGACACAAACTGAGTAGAATAGGCAGGAACTAAGATATAACCCAGTGTTCATCCATTCAGCCCTTGCACTGTGATCAGCAGGAAAATATTCAAAAGGAGTCTGGAAGTGGTGTCCAACATAAATCCTTTACTGTGAATTAAAGAACAGGGTCCAGGCAAAAAAAAAAAACCATGAAAATTGAGAATCTGGTTTCCTTGTCCATGGTCAACCTTCTCATCACTCTCCTATCTCTTGCACCTTTGACCTCAGCTAATAGATCCTTGCCAGTAGGGCCGGACAACTAGAGTGTGGCTTCCAGCGTCAGCCAATCTGTTGGAAAAAATCCCCAATCCAACAATTTACAAAATGGGTTCCAGACTTCCCAAAACCGTAAACTGTAATCCAATTATCCAATGTCGAGGCTGTTGATTCCCTTTTCAAAAGCCTCCATCCACCCCTGCTTGTCTGGTCGCTTGGGGAAAAAAGATATCAAAATCCCAGTCCTCAGGGGGGTAACCTTTCCCTTTAGACCAGGGGAAAAAATGCCAAAATCTCCAAAAGCAAAAATCTTCTCCTTAGTAGAGACTCAGGATGAATCTCTCCAAAGCAACTCTCCTTCTCTATCTCAAAATGTTCTGAATCTTTAACTGTTTAAATCTTATTTTTAACTATTTTATTATTTTAATGGTTTTATTATTTTATTACGAAACTATGTATTTATATCTTTTCATTTAATTTTGGAAATGCGAATATTTTTAAATGGATATTTGTTAACAAATGTAAACCGATGTGATATGTTCTCATGAAACATCGGTATATGAAAATTAATAAATAAATACATCTTTCTCGCCTGTGCGCTGAGATGAAGGGGTGGTCTCCAGCTCCTAGCCCTCTCTGCTGAGATCCTGGGAAGGTTCTCTGGCTTCTTCCTCCTGGCTCCTACAGCTGTGCCTTAAAAATGGACCCACTGGGATATTTTCTTTTAATTTTCTTGAATGATGACTGACAAAGGAGAGCAATGTGTTCCTGTCTGTTTCTTTATGCAAAATATTACTCCACCGCTGACCAGGGTGAAATCTCCAGCATTTAAGGGAACATGAGTTAAATGTAGTCACCTCTCTGCATTGGGGGGAGAGAGAAATAGATAATGCCCCCAATTACCATTTACACGGGAAGGCACTAACTGCTATGTACATTGTACCGTGCCTTTATTTATTTGAGACACTGAGAATGTAAATGTTAACCTGCTGCAACACGCTCTGAGCTCTCCAATTTGGAGAGCGTGAAATAAATAAACGACAAGGGAAGAAAGACATTTTTTTCTGGGCCCTGGAACTGCTGTGTCTTGAAGCTCTAAACTGTCAGGTCACAGTAGATCCTCACAGATTCTCTATGACACAGAAACGGAGAAGATGACAGCATGTAAGGGCCATGATGTCCATCCAGCCTGCCCACTTTCACTCCCGGTGCAGTTGACCTCTGGCTCTTCCTTCACTTCTTAAATCCAGTGCTCCAGGTGAAGCTTGAACTCGCAACCTCGGTATAACTTGGGGAAAGTACTGCTGGATACGCACCGTATGCTAAAGGCTTGCATCCTTGGAGCCTTGTGATAGACTAGATAGGTAGATACAAAATCATTGCAGGAAGGCAAACAAAAATCATTCATACAAAACCTCATGCACAGATGGTAGAACATTAGCACCACTGCTGACAAGTTTCAAACTTATACTAGTTCAACCTTTCGTTTGCAAAACGATACAGTATGCAAATTAGGTGGTGCGGTAGAAACAGGCAAAAGGAGGCGCTAGGGACACTAGTGCATCCCTAGCGCCTCCTTTTGGCCCGGAGCGGCGGCTGTCAGCGGGTTTGACAGCCGACGCTCAATTTTGTGGGGTCGGTTCTCGAGCCCGCTGACAGCCATGGGCTCGGAAACCAGACGCCGGCAAAATTGAGCGTCCGGTTTTCGTCCCGACAGCCGCCGGCCCATTTTAAATTTTTTTTCTTTTTACTTTTTTTACCCTTTGGGACCTCCGACTTAATATCGCCATGATATTAAGTCGGAGGGTGCACAGAAAAGCAGTTTTTACTGCTTTTCTGTGCACTTTCCCGGTGCCGGCAGAAACTAGCACCTACCTTTGGGTAGCCGCTAATTTCTTAGAGTAAAATGTGTGGCTTGGCTGCACATTTTACTTTCTGTATCGCGCGGGAATACCTAATAGGGCCATTAACATGCATTTGCATGTTGAGGGTGCTATTAGGTGCTGCGGGTTGGACGTGCGTTTTCCGCCCCTTACTGAATAAGGGGTAAGGGAAAATGCGCGTCCAAGAGCAGGCTAACATTGCGCTCTGTCGGAGCGCACTGTACTGTATCGGCCTGATAGTGGGACTGTGGAAGTATTACATTTTTGGTATTTCATTATTGTTAACTTTGTTATTTATGCTTGCTGCCGGTTTTAATTTTGCAGTGAAATAACATCATTTCATGTACACCACTGCATTTACTGAGGCTCTCAGGAGTTGCCGATCTCTCCCGTTTAGTCGTAACAGCAAAATTATGCTCCATATTTTTGGCCTGGAAGACGTTTCCTCCTGCTCTTTTGGGCTTCTAGCAGAGCTCAAGTCAGAACCAGGGATGGGATCCAGCCCTACAGGCCTTCATTTACAACTACCTCCAGTGGGGGGGCTCCACGGCATGCACCAGGAATGCTTCTGCAACCCTGCAATGGGGGCCTAAATCTTGCTGCTGTCACCCTTGTGGATGATTGGCTTTCCCCCCCAGGGGCTGTAAATGCTGCAGAGAAGACCTGACTTGGGTCTTCCGGGCAAGGCGCTGTGCCAAGCCCGCTGTTCTGATCTCCAGGTACTCTACTATTGTTCTGCCAGATGATAACTCTGGGCCAGATTCATTAAGGCTTTGCTCCCATTTTGTGTCTATGGGAAAAACCCTCAGTGGATCAGGTACTAGACTTGTTACATTCTCTAACTTTGTGGCTCCAGAGCGTGTTTCACTTTCCTTCCTGATCGAGTGATTTTTTGTTTTTTTTTTCCAGAAAGATGAAAGCGTACAGGAAACCCTGCCTGGCCAGTCCAAATACCTGCGCTAATTAATCCACTGATTGGGCGCCCAGCACAGTAAGTATGCAGGCAGCTGCCTGGGACTGTTTCAGGAAGAACTGCTAGGAAAAATAAATCTAATGCAAAATAAGTCCAGCAAAATGTAAAGCGTAAAGGTAGTTTGTTTGCTTTAGCTAGGTAGTGTTTACACGCGAAAGGGAAGGAAAAAAAGGAATTATTGTATTTGTTTCTAACAGAAGGGCAGGGGGAGGGGGATTTTTCAAAGTTTTGCACAAAAAGTGCCCCAGATTTATCAATGAAAATAATCCGGCATATTTAAATTGGGGGAGGGGGGAGACGGGACCGGTGCAATCGATTTTTTTTTTTTGCAATGCAACAACAAAAAAAAAGTTTCAATAAATGCTCCTCCCCCCTGTCTCCGAAGCCACCAGTTCAGAAAGCGGGATGCGAGAGGAGAGGAGGCTGGGATGCGCGAGCCTTTAGCTGATGAGCAAAGGCACTGCCGTCGCACCGATGCCTCGCAGACGCGCGTGAGAGCCCGTGTCGTGTCCCGTCCGGGCTGGGGGAGGAGGAGGAGGAGGAGGGAGATCTCCATGACAACTGCCCGGGCAGCCCGCGCTCCCCGCTCTCGCTTCGGGGCTGGGAGGAGGGCGCCGCCGGGGCAGACGGCACTGCAGCCGGCGGGACACTAGAGACCCGAGTGTGGGAAACGCAGCCGGGGAGCGAGGATGGCTGGCAGAGAGGAAGCGGGGCGCCGCAGGTTGCAGGTAACAGGAGCTCGCGGCGCGGCGCGGGCGGGAGGGCTGCGCGAGCTCGGCATTTCTGGCTCGCGGGGATGATGTCATGCCGAAGCAGTTGGGTTCTATTAAGGAAGAGGGAGGAAACAGTTTGTAACTTTTTTTTTTTTTTTTATTGTGTGCCTGAATGGGGGGGGGGGAGAAAGCCTGGCTCCTTTCGCTCGCAGGTCGGCGTTGGCCGGTTTAACGCTTGCTCCCTGCTGCCGGGAAGGCGTGCGAGCGACTCTGGGAGCCCGGCGGCGAGGCGAGCGACCCCCCCGGGCAGCGCTGCCGCGAAACGGCGCGCCGGGACCCACGCTCCGGCCCCAGCCCGAGCCCCTCGGCTTCCATATTGACTTTGCAATGTACCGAGGCAGAGTAGCCTTGGGTCTCTCTTTCTGTTGTTGCTGTTTGCGTACTTAAACCAGACACGCATGGATGTTTGCACTACTTTTTTATTGTTGTTGTCTCCTCCGCATCCCTGAAACTAAAACAGATTAACGTGAGGAGAAGGGGTTTCCGTGCCGTTCACGTCCTGTGAAGAAAGGTTTGGGGGGGGGCGTTCAAAGTGACCTCTGGAGATCCCTGTGAAGGGGGGGCTGCCGGGTTCGTGTGCTGTGACTGTGTGGCGGCTTAGCGCCCAGGCTTGGTAACCGGGGGGGGGGGGGGGGGCGCGAGCCTCCAGCCCTTTCTCGCTCGCGCTCTCTCTGTTCTCTGTCTTGAACTTTCCAGACAGAGCCTCTTTTGTCTGCCACCAGACAATGAAGGGCGCTGCTGATTGGCTTAAGCCCCATCTGCTGGCAGGAGTGGCGGACACTGCCTCTTTCCACACTCCCCCCCCCCCCCCCCCCAGCAAGATGGTGGGAAACCAGAGCCAGGATTACTCGCCCTAGCATTTGTGCCTGTAACTTTCCCCTGATCTCCAGCTGTAAGAAGGCCCCCCCCCCCCCTGTAGCACTATTTATTTTTTGGACAGCTTCCAGAGCAGTTAGGATTGGTGAGCGTCCGCGGTGGGCGATGTTGAGAGTATCTAAAAGTCCCTTATTTTGCCCTGGCTTTTATTTTCTGAGAACTCTGATGCTTATTTTTCTATTGTGCCAAGAAAGGTGAGGTGATACAGTCACTGGGGATAAAGTGATTTTGCACTGGAGGAGGAGATCTGTAACTTGACCTGTTTTTTAGGATATGATGCACAACAGTTTACTAAATTTGACAACCATGAGCTGTGCAGGGCCCTGGGAAGGGCCCCTTGTTAACCAATATGATATGTATCATGAATGTAGGTATAGAAAAGAGCTAAATAAATATTTTTTTTTTACTTACTTGCATACCTTTTGATTATAGGGAGTAGTGCTGATAAAACACCTGATCTAGTAATCGAGTATTGATTTGCTATTGATAAGCCAATGAACAGAACCAAATGTCACAGACTGATTTTAGTGTACTGATTGTTCATGTACTTATGACATAAGCAGGTATGGAATGCTACTAAGATATAATATACATGGCTCAAAGATCAGAAAGAGGTCCATATTCAGTCAGTGTCTGCACAGCAAAGATAGCTGGATAAACTTATCTGGCTAATTTTGGAGGTATGTTCAATAGTGCATATATATTCTGTTGCATATAACAAGTTATCTTAAAGTTAGCAAACTTTAGGACCGATCTTTGGCCTAACTCAACTCCTCCTAGTTACACCTCTGGAATGGCCCTAACCTGCTAAAATTTAGCCAGCTAAGTGCCCAAAACCTCATTTAGCTGGATAATGTTTGAGTTATCCCACTAAATGGTTTTCAATATGGACCTCAGACTCTTCATTTTGGAGGAAGAGATAATGTAATAGGAGAGACTATTGTTTTTCCCTGACAGTGCGGTGACTATAAGAATGGTAAAACTTTGCTGGGCAGCAGGCGCAGTGTCACCTGAGCTTAGGATCACATGGTACTGAAGGGTCATTTGGGTACTACAGCACAAAGAAGTCTATTAGAGGTACCTCCTGCTTTTTATACAGTAGAGCAGGGGTGGTCAACTCTGGTCCTTAAGAGCCACAACTAGGTTGGTTTTCAGGATATCCACAACTAATATGCATGAGATACATTTGCACATAATGGAGGCAGTGCATGCAAATCTATCTCATGCATTTTAATTGTGGAAGGTGGCCAATGTGATGCCGATTTTTTTTTTTTTTTTTTTAAAGGGTTCCAGGGATGATCCGGGAAACTATAAATCCGTTAGCCTGACATCTGTACCAGGCAACACGGGAGAAGCCATTCTTAAAAAAAAAAAATACATTTGCTGGCCGTATTGATAGACATGGCTTAATGGGGGTCATCATGGTTTTAGCGGGGGGAGGGTGGAGGGAGTCTTCTCTTAATCTTTTAGAACTTTTTTGAAAATGTAAATTTAACATGTAGGTAAAGGTGAGCCATTTGATATAAGTGCCTTTGGATTTTTAGAAGACATTTGACAAAGTCTCCCATGATAGATTCCTCAAAAAATAACAAAGTCATGGGATAGGAGGCAGCTTTCTATTGAGGACTGGTAACTGGTTAAAAGGCTGGAAAAAGAGGGAGGGGTCCGTTTTCCAAATGGAGAAAGGTTGTAAGTGGTGTACCATAGGGATTGGTACTGGGATCTGTGCTGTTTAACAAATTCATAAATGATATGGAAAAGGGAATGACGAATGAGGTGATCAAATCTACAGATGACACAAAATTTATTGAAATTTTGTTAAAATAGCAGCGGATTGTGAGAAACTGCAGAAAGACCTTGTGAGACTGGGAGCATGGGCAATTGAACGGAAGATGAAATTTAATGTAGAAAAATGCAAAAGTGATGCACACAGGGAAAAATAATCCCCACTACAGGTACGTGATTCAGGGCTCTGTATTGGGAGTCAGTACCCAGGAACAGGACCTTGTCCTTGCGGACGATAGGTTGAAATCCTCTGCTCCAGTGTGCGGCCGCAGTCAAAAAAAAAAAAAAAAGCAAATAGAATGTTAAGGATGATCCGAAAAGGAACAGAGACGAAAACCAGAAAATATCATAGAGCTTCTTTATCGCACCATGGAGAAACTGCACCTTCACTATTGTGTGCAGTTCTGGTCGCCCCCATCTCAAAAAAAAAAAATATGACAGAGGATCTCGAAAAGGCACAGAGGAGAGCGACAAGGATGATAAAGGGGATGGAACATCTCATCTGTTTTGAGAGGCTGTGCAGGCGAGGGCTCTTCAACTTGGAAAAGAGACAACTGAGAGGAGACATGATAGAAGTCTATAAAATCATGAATGAGTAAATAAAGGACGGTTATTTACCCTTTCAAATGATAACTGAAACAAAGGGACATTCCATGAAACTAACAACCAGCAGATTAAAAACGGCGCGTAGAAAATACTTTTGCTCGGGGCACTGTCAAGCCGTGGAATCTGTTGCCAGAGGACGGGTTTAAAAGGGGTTTGGATAAGTTTCTGGAGGGAAAGGTCCCCATAGCACGTTATTAGCCAGGTAGACTAGAGAAAGCCACTGCTGTCCCTGGGAGTGAGTAACAGGAATTAGATCTATTTTATGGGATCTGCCAGGTACTTGTGACCTGGATTGGCCACTGTCGGAGACAGGATGCTGGGCTCGATGGACCTTGTCTGACCCAGCATGGCGATTCTTGTGTTCCTAATGTTTTGTGGGAGTCAGCTAGAATAAGTATATTTCAGGGCTGTGGATCTCTGACCTTTGCTTCAAGAATGCTGTTTGGAAGACTGGAAGTCTCTGATGATACCGTGATTGAAAATTTTTTTTTTTTTTTATGTTGTGCACAGCCGAGATGAAAGAGGGTGGTGTATGGAAGACAAGTGATGGCTATCAAGTGCCTGAGGCCTGCCTGTTGATTTACTACAGCAGTTTTAGGCATGCTGGAATAGCATGGTTCTTTTCTTGCTTTCGTTTTCATGGTGCTAATATTAGGAAGAGATTTGGTTTTCGGGGCATGGCATATCGTTTAGCCTCTATTTATAGTGAGCCCTAAGGGGGAGGGTCATTCTGGGGCCCCTCTCTCTCTCTCTTTCTCTGAACCAGGTTTTCCCTTGATAGCAGCCTCTTGTGACGTGTGTGATCTGAAAGTGGAGCAGACTACGATACGATACTTGACTATGTAGCTAAAGATCTCCCCTACACTACTCTCATGGACCTTCATGTTTGGTTTTTATTTTTCCCAGGAATTTGTCAGGGTTTATTAGGACAAGAAGAAAAACAGGAAACAAATCCAGTGGAGAAATGTGACACACTATTTTTTCTGGGTAAATATCAAAGAATTCACTTTGGTGGAAGGAAGACGGGCAATATTGAGCAGATTCTCCCACTTGTGCACTTAGCAGCATCCCTGTCTGTACCCCATCCCCTGCCTAGCATGTCCCTGTCTCTCCCTACATCCCCGAGAATTTCCCCCATCACACATTGCAATAGCATTCATCCTCACTAGCGGTGGCTCCAGGCTTTTTCCTCTCTCTCCTTCAGCAGGATTGCTGCACTTTGCAGCAGGGCACTTCCGCATTTGTGTGGGGGCTGGGGGAGCCTGGTGGGCAAGGCCTGCTTTTAAATGCTTCGGCGGTACCAAGCAGCAGGTGCCTGGGGAGAGGGGGAAGCGGGCCTTGAAATGCCATTATCTGCAGCACGGGTGGGCGAGCGCTGTCACTGGTAGTGGGGCAGGACCTCAAATGCTGCAGGTGCTTTGGCCTGCATTGGCTTCCAGCAGTTGCTGGAGCCCTTGAGACACTGCATCTGCAGTTCTGGAGCTGCTCTGTAAGCCTAAAATTAGTGTGAAAATCGGTTTAAACTGAAAACAAAGCACCTTATGCACTCTCCATACTGCACACCTTGCTTGCACAAATTACTACAGAGCAAACTTCTGCCCTGCTCCCTGACTGGCAAAAGCTAAATTCAGGAATTGTAATGTTTGTTTATTTATATATGTATTTTATTTAAAAACATTTATCATCCACTTATAACAGTAACCTGTGCTAAGCAGCTTACAAAACAAATAAAAAAAACAATAACAAAATGTTATACATGCATGTATAAAAGAAGAAAATGTAGTTTTTCTTAAGGAAGATTGTATCACAAACTGTCTTTGTTAGGGCCAATTCTCCCTTATCAATAGTTAAAGTTAATGTAGTTTTTTGATTCTAGATAATTCCCAGCCATATAAATCCATTAATGATTTTATTTAGGGTTTTGAAAAATATCTGGTGTACTCGTGTGGCAGGTAACGTGCATTGTACATATACTATTTAATGTGACCATTTTCATTTTAATGCTATTTTTGTCCTGGCTATCTAGCTAACATACAACCTTCTCCAGCTTTCTACTTAAAACAAAAACGAGCTGTATCTGGTATAATAAATCTAAATCTGAGATAATATTAATTCCTAAGTATATTTGGTCAACTGCTTAAATTGACACGTCATGCTAATGACATAGAAGATGACAGCAGATAACTACTGCTTGGAGCAAGTTACCCTCATGCTGAAATATTGCTCCAAAAGTTGCCCTGATTCTCCTTTTCTATCCTCTAGCTATTTGGGATTCTATGTTTTTTTTCTTTTTTTATCTCATGCACTTTTGAGTTCCATTACCATTCTTGTCTTCTTTGCCTCTTCTGTGAGGGCATTCCATGCATGCACCACCTTTTCCATGAAGAAATGTTTCCAGACGTTGTCCTTGAGTCTACCCCCCCTTGGAGTTTCATACCGTGAACCCTAGTTCTGCAGCTTCCTTTCCATTGGAAAAGATTTGATGCGTGTGCAGGGATTTTAAAAGGATGCATCATCTCTTCTGTCTCTCCTCTCCTCCAGGGCATAATATGTATTCAAGTCCTTCACTCTCATTTCATATGGCTTTCGATGCAAACCCTACACCATTTTGGTATGGGTACAGATCTCCAGCACAGGGGAAGTGTTACGTTTGGTGGTTTGTGGGGACGTCCCGCAAGCTGCTGCACTTGCCCCGATGCCAACAGCACCCAGAAACCTCCTCCATGGGGGACGCCATCGGCCTCCTCTCTTGCATAGCAAGGACACCGCCAGAACCGCTGCTTCTGTTGTCCCTCCATAGGTGTGCACATACTCAATGTCATTTTTTTTTTTTAAAGGGCCCATGGTGGAAAACTGGCTGTGGTGCCTCTTGATGACATCAAATCTATAAAAAAGCCCTCCTGACGTCACTATGATGGCTCAGGAACGGGTCTCCTGCACTGTTGGTGTAGTGTGTGTTGCTTCTTCCTGTTTCCTGCTGCCTTGCCTCATCTCTCCAGTCTGTCCAGCCTTCTTGTATCCAGGTCCTTGTGCCTATCTACTCACCTTCCTGAGTCATTCCCACATCTCATCTCCTTGCCTTCCTTTGGACTGACCTCTGGCACTGACCCTTGCCTGCACATTGACCATTCTTGTTTGCCGCTTGCCTCTGATTCTAGCCTGGCCCTGGACTTACGCATACTCTCAATATTATCATCTGTGGTACCTGAAGACTGGAGGGTTGCCAATGTAATGCCAATTTTTAAAAAGGGCTCTAGGGGTGATTCAGGAAATTACAAACCACCGGGTCTGACATCTGTGCCAGGCAAAATGGTAGAGACTATCATAAAGAACAAAATTGCTGAACATATAGATAACGCATAATTTAATGGGACAAAGCCAACATGGATTAAGCCAAGGGAAGTCTTGCCTCACAAATTTGCTACACTTTTTTGAAGGCGCATATAAACACATGGATAAAGGTGAGCCAGTTGACATAGTGTATCTGTATTTCCAGAAAGCATTTTAGAAAGTCCCTTATGAGAGACTTCTTAGGAAATTTAGAAAGTCATGGGATAGGGGTCAGTGTCCTATTGTGGATTGCCAACTGGTTAAAAGATAGAAAACAGAGAGTAGGGCTAAATAAATTTTCCCAATGGAAAAAGGTGAAAACTGGTTTGCCCCAAGGATCTGTTCTGGGACTTATGCTTTTTAATATATTTATAAACGACCTGGAAATGGGAACCACAAGTGAGGTGATCAAATTTGCCGATGACACAAAATTATTCAAAGTTGTCAAATCACAAGAGGACATTGCAAAACTGGGAGACTGAGCATGCAAATGGAAAATGAAATTTAATGTAAAAAAAGAGAAAATACTTTTTTACTCTGTGCATAATTAAGTTCTGGAATTCAATGCCAGTGGATGTGGTGAACGCTATTACTAAAAAAAAAAGGTTTGGACAGGTTCCTGGAGGAAAAGTCCATTAACAATTATTAAGGTGGAGTTGCAGAAATCCACTGCTTAATCATGGGATAAGCAGCTTGGGATCCTGCCAGATACTTGTGACCTGGATTGGCCACTGTTGGAAACAGGATACTTGGCTTGATGGACCCTTGGTCCGATCCAGTATGGCAAGTCTTATGCCTCTTCCACAGAACCTCCTGCCTAAGACCTGCTGTTCCCTGGAGCCCAAGGGCTCAACCCAAGAGGAAAGGAGTTGGTAGTGGAGCTCCTGTTTAGTCTTCCCTGTGCAGCTCTGCTACCTTTCGATGAGGACCTACAGGTCCCATCCCATGGGCTGAGCCAACCTCTCCACAGCATCAAGGGTCTGCAAACCTTATAGGAAGGAGGAGGATTCAGACTTTAGAGATATCACCAGAATGGCATCTAAAGGGGAAATCCTACTTCCACCCTGGCTCTAACCTTTTTGAGATATGATCTCTAGAACTGAACATAGTATCCCAGCTAAGGGACATTATCAGAGGGGACAAATTAGAGAAACGTGGGAAAGGGGGAAAAGTAACTCTTTATATTAGGGATTTATTAATTATTTATTTATTTAACAGCTTTTATAGACCGGTATTCGTAGGAACATCATATCGGTTTACAAAGAACATAAACGTAGTACATGGAACCAGGGTGCATAGAATTTGGAGGGGGAGGTCAAGGAACTAGGAGGGAATAGGGAGGATACAGGCTTAATAATAGCGAATATCGTTATAGGGGATACGGAAATATATATAAAACTAGGGAGGTAAAGGGGGTATACAGAAACAACTAGGTAGGAATAGGGGTATAATACAACGCAATGTTGGGGCGTGCTGTAAGTTATGCATTCAAAGATACAATGATACATACTAGTATGTTACCATACTAGTTACCGAAATAAAGGGAGAACAGGGCAAAACTAAATTACTGTGAGTTTGGAAAATCCCTAACTAACGTAGCAATGGCAGAAAGACGCAAGTGGTACATCCAGTCTGCCCAGCAAGTTTTTTTTTTTAAGGGTAGTAACTGCCTCTCTGTACAGGTACATGGAAGTATTATATAGATTTTTCAGGCTAAGGGAAGGAGGTGGATTCAGACATGGTAAGAAGCATCACCAGGATGGTGTGCAAAGGGGAGGTTCTGTTTTGTGACATCAATCAATCTACCCAATATGGGCTGGAGTCTACCTGCTGCTATATTGGATAGGAATGGAGAATTCCTGGATGCCACATATGAGATATTCCTTGGGTAACTGGTGGAAGAGCTCACTTGCTGAATCTGGTACTGACAAATAGAGATATTGTCACTGACCTTATGGTAAGGAAAAATGTAGGGTCTAATAATCACTAGTGGTTAAATATTAAACTCTGACCGGACCTGGACCATGCTAAGATTTTAGGGTCTTAGACTTCAGGAGGGCTGAACTCAAAAGAATGAGTGTTGGTGTTGAGGCCCTACTGGAAGTCCGAGAGCTGGAGGCTACGGTAGAACCTTTGGTTGGCCATTTCTTGGGCACTCGCTTAATTTTCTGGCTGGGCTCCATTCGTTTTTGTGCTGGCACCTTTTTAATAAACAGACCAGGGGTCATATTTTCACTTAACCTTCCTTATGCTCTCCATCCTTGTGAAAAAAAAAAAAAAATCTTAGTCTGAACTATTGCTGTAAAGTTTTTTTTTTTTTTTCCCCCCTCCCCCTTTTCCCAGCAGCTGTCTCTGCTGCTCCCCATCGTCCCCAGCCATTTTGCCTGGGTGGCTCAGGGGACCTTTGGATTCACACACAGTACCATGGACGTCAGGGGCTACCATGGTGCTGGTAACTGTTCTCCGCCTTTCCTGAGCCTGAATGCACCACCTCTGCGTTGCATCTAAGTCCAACTGGCCCTGATATTGGAGTGATCTTAACCCAGATCTCTGGTACTGCAGCAGTGCAGCACATAGTGCTGCAACATGAGTTATGGGGCAGATCCGTTGCTGTTAGGCTTATCAGGCCCTTGTGGCCCTACAATAGCTTCTGCATGTTAAAACAGCAGCACTAATGAGATTCTTCCAAATATCAACTTGCATGATTCTTTGACAATCTCTTATCCTTTTTTTCTTATTGTAAAGTTGCAAATATTTCTAAAAACAAACAAAACATATATTTTCGGTTCAGAATAAGACGGCATTGCCATTGGTGTCCTTGTGCAGAATTATGAGGTGCCCTGGCATGAAGGTTCTTGGTCCGTGCTCTCTGACTCATCTCCTCACAAAAAAAAACAAACAGCCATCAAGCGTTGACTTCTTGTGTAAAAGAAACCAGCGATGCACGGGCAGCTCTCTCGAGACTCAGTACCTTGCGCTTACTGTTCCAAAGACTTGGATACCATGTGTGACGACAGCATCGTCGCTGGCCCTTCTGGGTGAGGACCCGTAGAGTAGCAGAGCAGAGTCAGGTCTTGAATTTTAGTTCCTTACATGGCACTATAACAGGGCCATGCCTCAGCCTCGCACTAACCCACTAGCCTTGGGGCAGGCATGTCTGCCTTGAACATATTATCCTTCTTTCTTTTGAAGCATGCTGCATCCATGCTTATAATTGGATAACCAAACAAATATGTCTAGTTACAATAACGTTGGTTAAAAGAATGATGTAAAGCTGTAAATGAGACAGGGCTCAGTCTTTTTAAACATCTCAGGAAGTCTCTAGATGCCGCAGCTCAAGCTTAGAAACCACTATCTCTCCTTTGGTGACTTGCAGAGATGCAATTGTATGTAATATCTTTTTTTGTATATTATATTGGGACTTTTGTTATAATTTGTCCTTTGTAAATTACAGTTTCATTTTGTAACTCTATCTGTTCTGGAAGTCTTTTTTTTTTTCCCTTAGTATGCTGTGGTTGCAATCAAAACTGATGACCGAATTCAGACAGATGTGGGAGCAAAGAGGGGGCCTGACCATAGACTGGATAGGCTCTTCAGTGACTACACAGGGGGCAACTGGATGGACGGGTGGGACTGAGAGGTCTTTATCTATCGACATTTACTATGTGTGTGCAGTGCAAGTAGTGTTGGGAAACCTAGGTCAGTAGATTGCACGTGTTTGGGTGAAGAGGTGCAATTTTTAAAGTGGTTTCCTGCCTTCCATAAGGTGAGAGCTCCTGTGACCTCTCTGCTGTTTTGCTGCAGGGGGGGAAAGACCATTGCCCGTGTTCAGCTCCTTCAGCCACACGCTTTTAATGTCTTCATTCCCTGTAATGAAAAGCAGGTCCCAAACAGGCCGTGAATTAAAAAAAAAAAATTTGTTGACTGTGTGGCAGCGATGCTGTGACCGAGGGCCCCGGCGCAATTTAAAGGCGGGACAGGATACCCGACAAACACAAGGGAATTCGGGTGTGACAGAAGGAGGCTGACTTTTTTGTGAACGGTTTCGTCTGTGCGCCGTCAAGCCCTTTGCTGTTTTGGCTGGGATTTCATGTTCTCATGAGTTTCAGGTTTTGTTGGGTAAAGAAGGCAGAGATGGGCACTCGGCCAGGGTGAAAGAAAAGGCAAAAAAATGCTTTCTCATTTATAGGAAGCAGGTGCACCACCAGTTCATTTACTTCACAAATACCCACACCCAAAGAGCCAAAAGACAAAAAAAAAATCTTAAATGTGGCACTGTACAGGTCCGAGTCAGATTATTATTTCAGGTAAATAAAATCGAATAAGTGTGGAAGGACGGACACTTGTATCTAAAAACAAATGCAGACGGGTATAGTAGCCTTCTGGTTCTTCTCTCTGACTTTGTCTTCTTTCAATGTCTAAAAAATTCTGCTACGTGCCTGCTCCGCCCCACCGTCCCTGCTGCTCTCCATGTCGCACCATTGCTAAGACCAATACTTTGGCTTTCTGTGTCAAAAAAAAAAACCAAACCAAAACCAAACAAACAAACACAAATTTCACATACAAATACATTCATGGTCTTGCTCCCAATTATCTCTCTTCCCCTTCCCCTAGCCTCTTGTTCTCCTCTTCCCCCCCCCCCCGTTTCTTTCTTTCTCCAACATGTCTTATCTCCTCCTTCCTTCCGTGCGGCCTGGCAGGTTTTGCTCAGTTTTGGCTGCGGTGATGACTTCATTTGAACCTGGGTGGCCTTTGGCATGGCAGTTCCCATCAGGTCTCAACTAGTGGCAGGTGCTGAATTTTAAGTGACCAGGTACTGGGGATATTTTATATTACTGTGTATCTATCTATATATTCTCTTTCTCTTTCTCTCTTTCTCTCTCTTCACATTTGTTAATGAGTTTGGACTTTTTCTCTCTCTCTCTCTCTCTCTCTCTCTCTCTCTCTCTCTCTCTCTCTATATATATATATATATATATATATATATATATATATATATATATATATTTATTTATTGAGAGAGAGAGAAACCATCATTGGGATTGCTAGAAAATTGTGGTGCTTTTCCCACCATTGTTTCCTATGGAAGTGTTTTGTTTCAGAGAATATGCAAATACGGCAGGTTTTAGAAGTGGGGGTGGGGGGGGACGACAAGCACTTTTGGCTTCTTGCCCTTAGACCACTTTCAGGTCATTCCCTGAGCAATGCTCCGTGTGTTTCCTTTGCCCTTTTCTATATGGAACAGACGTCAGATCTGACTTCGCATGTCCAAAAAGGGGTAATGAGCCTCGTGAGTATTTTATTGAGATTTGATAATATATTTCATCACTCTAAGAGGTGCCACCTTGGAGAATATTGGCTTCTGCCCTTAGGTGGTTCTAATTTTTTTTTTTTTTCTGTCCATGTGGGCCAGCAAACAGTCCGCTCCTAAAAACCTCATTTGTGGAGTACCTCAGAGCTCTGTTCTTTCCTTGATTCTCTTCAGCATCTACATCTGTCTTATCTGTGACCCGATACTATCCTTCAACATTGAATGTCACCTGTGTGCGGATGACATCTAACGTTGCATTAAACTCTGATCTGACCAATCCTCTCCCATTGCCGATCTCAACAACTGGCTGATAGCAGTAGTCCAATGGCTCAACAACCATCAACCCAAAACATAACCCCCTTCAAATCTGAACGGCTCTAGTTAAGCTGGCAAGGTCATTGCCTACGGTCCATTTCCTACATATTAGGCACCACCCTCCAACTCAAAGACTCTGTAGAAATCCTAAGGGTCCAACTTGAACCTAACCACTATAGAAGCCCATATCTCTAAAGTAGTTAGAGCCTCCTTTTATTTACCTCTTCCAGATCCAGCAACTCTGCTATTACTTCGATCAGCAGTACCTTGCATTGGTTATCCATGCACTAATCACTTGTCGTTTAGATTATTGTTAGTCTCTTCTGAACAGTATCTCCCAGACCTGCTTGAAACGACTACAACTCGTGCAAAACACGGTGGCCAGAATCCTGGGAGGAGCTATGTTAGACCACATAAGAACCATCTTCTACAGACTACATTGTCTATCGATTTTAATTCAAAACCTTCTTCTTCGTCTGAACAAATAGGCCCCAGAGCATCTCGCATGTCTCCTTGCCTTGTACAACCTGGCTGGAAAGCGCAGGTCCTCACAAAAGGCCCTTCCTTCTTTCCCCACCCCTGACGTTTGCCAAATTGAACTGCACAAAACTAAGAGCCTTCAGCTGTTACGCTCCCAAAATCTGGAATGAGGTTCCTTTTTTACCCATCCACCAGGAACCAAATCTCCTCGCTTTCTGGAAAAAAGCCAAGACATTGCTATTCAACCAGGCCTTTCCCCAGCTGGCTTATTAGGAATATCCTTACGCCATACACTGGCACCAGTGTTAGATTTACTATGCTAAACCTAAAGTCTTAATTTCTGTAATCTGTTTTGAGACCAAGCCTGGCAAAAAGCGGCATATTACATGTTTGTAAATAAATGAACACGCAAGCCCTTGTTTGTATGTCCATTGTTGACCTTGGTGATGATACTCTGCTTTCCAAACCCCTTCTTTCTGTTCCTGAATAGGATAGAGATTGTTCACTGGACCCTCCTGAATAACTATTTGCAACAGCCTCCTTTCTGCTATCTAAAATGTAAATAGCTTGAAAGTCAGGCCCTGGAAAAAAAAACCAAAAACCCTCAACTTGAAACAATTACTTCCATCTGGGCTGTGAGAGGGCTGGCTTGAGGAGTAGCGTCTAGTGGGTGGCTGTGCAGTGTCTGGAGGCTTGCGGAAGCTCACAGAGGGAAAGCGAGCAAAAACAAAAAAAAAAAGAGGGAGTGATTAGTATCAAGAACTATCTTCAAAGATCCAGGTGACTTGTGAATCAAAGCATCATCATGGTAAGTCTGCAGCTTATATGCAATGCAAATATCTATCTGTATATTTTTTTAGAACAAGAGCTCTTGCACATGGAATCCATGCTCCTGCATGATTTGTTTTCTGCTTCTCGGTGGATAACCATGTTTTAAAAATCAAGGCAATCAGCTTGGATTGTGGCAGGAAAATCTTTATTACTAGCAGGATTTTTTTCTCTCTCAAATAAATATTGGTTTGAATGTTTTAATTAAAGAGAAATATTTATTTGTGACCTCCATAGATGTTTAGCTACAGAGGTTTTAATTTTTATTAAAAAGTATAAGGCCTACATTTTAAACCCAGAAGTGCACGTTAATTAAATGTTTTCTGCTGCATGATTGTTTACTGAAAGGTGAAGGTGTGGGCAGCTGAGGAATAAAAGGAGGTGCAAGATGTTGTCTGAAATGTGCTCGTTATCAACATTCTAGTATTCTTGGGTGCCTAATGATGCCATCACATGTTGCACATATTTGCTTGTGTGTACACTACATGAAGGCTAAGTTCTGCATAACCCCTCGTATTACTTACTGCTGGGCTTTTTTTTTTTTTTTTTTACAGAAAATACCTTTGGGGAATTTTGAATGCTTGCATTATGACGTATGTACTGTGTGTGTTTAAATTTTGTAGAAAGTCAGGAAAAGTTGTTTTTTTTTTTTTTTTTTTTTAAGATGCTGAATGTCAGTCAGTGCAGAGTGGTTAGTTTTACTGTTAGTTCCATTCGTGCTTAGTAGTAGAAAACTGCCATGAATATAGATTCCAAAAAGAGTTATCAAAAACTTTTTTTTAAGCAGGGATTTCATCATGGTGTAATCTGTTCAGAAATATCTTTTTTTTTTTTTTTTTAATTTTTTTTTTCCCCTTTACATCAGAAGGTGGTGGTTCTTTTTCGAGAAGATGAGGTTAGAAATGGCAAGGATTATACTCGAGGAAAACCCAAAATTTATTTCATAGACCTACTTTTCCTGTCCTTCTATGGCTCAATTGATAAAGCAACAAGGAAGGCTGTCTAACAAAGCCGTGGAGGCAACAAAATGAGAATTAGCAGCCAAAATATCCAAAATTCGGATTCTTTATTGTAAAAACAATATCTTTAAAAAGCCCGACTCAGGCCGAGTTTCGCCCTCTCACAATAGGGCTGCATCAGGGGCTCTACTTCGTCAAATTGAAATTCTTGATTATGCTAATAGAGTGTATAGAGTAGCATCAACATGGTCTCTAGACGATGGCACCAATAAGTGTAGTGCTGTAATCGATGTTTGTTTAATTGTCTAACATTAGTGGTCAATTCAAACAGCACACCCATTTGTTGAATCTCTGGACAAACTATATCGCGTACTGCTCAAGCTCTGGTGCACTGATGCAGCCCTATTGTGAGAGGGCGAAACTCCGAGACTGCAGCAGTGAAATTAACACAAAGTCCTTTGCCAGTGCCAAAATTATTCTCTCCTCTCCTCTCTTTTTTTTTTTTTTTTAAAACTTTTTTTCACTAGTGGAGCTTTTAAAAACAGACAACCTTTCCCTGTGAAAACCAACAGAGAAAATGGTGTTTCTCTGCACGTATTCGGACCCTTCAGTGGGAGGATGTCTGTCACTTGATCCAGGTGCCAGCCATAGGCTATTTAAAAAAAAACAAAAAAGCTTCACCTTGATTGATTCTCTATTCTGTCTATTTGCCTACTTCTTCCACTTCTCCCTTCAGACTGTTATCTCAAAAGCATTATTTGGTTGCTATAGTTACCAGTCTCACTGCAGCACTTTTACAAGGGCCATAGACTTGAATGGGAAACATAAGTAAATGAAACAAATTTTCATTTATATTCATGGGCACATTTCTTCCATTTCAGGAGTCCACAAGTGAAACAAACATTTTTTTGTATATATTCATTGGCACTCTTCATTCATTTTTGGAAGTTCATGAATGAGTTGATGGTCTCATTCATTGGATTTTATTCATTCGTTTTGGTTGAATGCGTATCCCTACCCACTTCACAGAAAATGCAGAGTCCATCAAGGAGAGCCAGATGAAACCGTGACAGGCATAACGTGGGTTGGGTGTCCTGGAGAGAGGTTTTATTTGATTTATTTTTTGGCCTGGCAGCTCCCGCCTGCTCTTTTTTTTTTTTTTTTTTTAGAATCTTTGCAGAGTCAGAATCTGTGCAAACAAACAACCTCTGCAGCACCCCCCCAGCTCCTGCAAGCATAATGATTATAAGCTGGGTCTGAGAATCAAACCCGGGGTTGCGTGCCTGGCGCTGTGCTGTACTGATCAAAAAAGAGAGCCTTTAAGGGAAGATATAAAATAGCAGAGAGTAACGTTGGGGAATTTGGAAATTAACAAACCATTTTACAGTGTGTACATGTCAAGTGAACTTTAACTTGGATTTTGAAGACCTTTTATTTGATAAAACACAGCAATGTGCTACCAGTTTCTCGTCGAGGGGCAATTCGCCACACACTGAGGCATTCCTTGTTTTCATAAACTAATTTAACTAAGGGTTGCTAGGGGCCCCTAATAGCACACTGCTGATATTTATAATAGTTTATGGATTATAAATGACTTGTGGCAGGGCTTTGAACACCATGATGTATGAGCTTATAGTATGAATAGGGAAGAAGTATATAGAAAAGATTTTTTTTTTTTGTTCTAGCTGGGACTTGTCCCTTAGGGACACTTGGAGGATTCTTCATAGCCGAGAGAGTTTGTTTATATTGCTTGAGATTCCATGCCTAGCTCTCCAGGATTGTATGTTATTGATTACAGATGAAGTATTGGAATAGGTTTGAACAAATTTTATAATTTAGTATTTGAACAATCTCAGAACATGTTCATTTTAAATTGTATTTGAGGGATTTTTATTTTTATTTTTTTTTTGCTATGTCAGGGGACAGGAATGAAAGGCATTCAGTTTGAGTTTGAAGCTCAAAAAGGAATGCACTTTGAACTTTTATTTGAGGAAAAGTTTTAAATGAGACCTGCTGCATATGCCTGATAGCGCTTTAAAGATGAATAATAGTAGTAGATTAAATCCATCACTATTTCTTGCTCGCTCGTTCATCTGTTTTGGCAAGTTGGTGGGATCTTGATGAGGGGGCTAACATAACCCAGAGAGACAGTCAGTAACATTCTCATAAAACACTGGCAAATTTTCTGATGAGGGATGATCTCCTACAGATGCAAATCGCAGGTCATTAACTTGACCTATTAAAATAGCATAATTTTAGAAGCAGTCTATTGAAAATTAGAGATAAAAGCTGGTTAATATAGAATTAAGGGCCTGATTTACTATGCCTTTTATTCGCATAGACAGAATAGGAAAAAAAAAAGCCTTAGTACATCAAGTCCTAATATTGTAAGTATGTATGTGCTTCACATATATGATAAATCCTCTTTTGAGGCAGATCAAGCTAAAGCATGCTATGCAAAATAAATAGTATAGACAATGCAATTATTAAAAACCCGGAAACCCGCTAATTCATTGGGCTTGGGGATGAATCTTAAAAACAGCTGCACAAGGGATTAATAACAAATCTCCTTGAAATATGACTCTGCCAAGGTTAATGCAACTAAAATGTATTTGTTATTTATTTGTCTTACATTTCTGTGCCCCTATTCTCCACAGAGACTCTAGGCGACTTACAGCATCTGTACATAAAATGTATATACGTAAGCACAAGCAAAACATAAAGACAGGAAACACAAATCACTCAAAATGTCAAAAAAGACAAAATAAATATTTTAAATGGCTAAAAATATCATCATACGGTAAAATACATCAATTTTAAAACAATCTGCCAAATCTAGATATCTAATGCAATACCAAAAACAAAAGTTATAAAAATGCCATTTGCCAATGATTAATTCGCAAGAAACATAAAACACATTCCTGAGTACTGATCAGAGAGCCACTGCACATTTTAAAATCTGGATTTTAAGATTGTTGCAAAGATGCTACTCTTGAGATCTGAAATATGCAGGCTGCATAGCACTGCATGCTCGCCTCACTCACCCCCTTCTGCTGTCCCCCGTTCTGATCATCTCTATCACAATTCAATCCCCTCACTCGTACTCTGCGGCACCTCTGATCCTTTCGCCGTCTTCCTCATTTCCTACGCACAATCCACAGGCTCTCCAATCCGTTCTCTCTTTTTGCCCTCTCATATACCCTCACTCTCTTGCCCCTTACCCCCTCCCTCATTAAGTCACCAGGGCAGTGATGATGGGACCCAGAAACCCAGCATGATAAGCAGCAGTGGGGGCCAGTCAACCAACATGCCAGAGGTGGACAAAGCAAACAATCGCATGCTGGAGCTGGTACTGGAAAATTTACAGTGGGCTGTTTTTGGGAGAGACCGCACAAGAAAACTGCTGTCTGCACAGGAATGCATTTGGGGGAAAAAAAAATAAGCATCGGACATCAGTAGCATCAGAATAATCCTCAGGACAGTCAAGCACATAAACCTTGATGTCGGGACATTAAAAATGGCACCTAAAAAAGCGTGCTGTGGCTGTGGTTGCCTTTCTGCGTTCCTCCGCTGTTCCTGTAGCCCTTTTTTCCCCATGGTCTCTCTGGTCACCTCCTCTCTGTCCATCCCTCCCTCTGTTAGCGGTGTGAAGGCCAAAAAGCATCTTGTCGTGCCATGTTGTTTAGGTGTCTATATTTCTTGGGGGTTTTGTTTTTTTTTTTACATTTTGGAAAGTATGCACTGTTTCTGTATAGTGTGTTCTAAAACAATAAAAGATAAAACGTGAAATTTTGTGGTGGGTTTTTTTTTTCCCCCCTATCGTTTTTGTTTTGAAACTGACGAATGACACAGACAATGTCGCTTCAAATGATTGCACATCCCTACGTACGCCTCCTTCCTCTCTTTTTTTGTTTCCCCTTTCCGGCTGTCTCCTTTATCGCACATGCTCTCTTCCTTTCCTCCATCTCTTCCCCCCCCCCTCCCCTGTTCTCTGTTCGACTTCAAATACCCTTCATGCTCCAGTAGCCACATCTCCTCCTAAATCTTAAAACCCAAGGTGCAACCTGTCAGCTGAACCTTTGAAAAGGCATATGTGCAAAATAGTTAACACTTAGTCTAAAATGGTCATTTAAAAATTAGGCATTAGCGAGCACACACTAAATATCTCTTGGAGGAGAGTATACGTACTATAGTGTTTCCCGTGTGCTGCATCTTATGTCCTAATTTGCTTCGCACATTTGTTCGTTTTAATGTGCGTATGTGCCGATGCTTAGGACTGGTTCGGTGTGCACCCTAGGGCCTTAATGCAAAGCACACTATTCTGGCTACACACTAAATGACCGCCTTTAGCTTGTATGCCGTCTACATGTGCCAACGGCAACTTGTAATCTGGCCAGTGAAAAAATGATTTGCCATTGCATGTTGGCAATGAAGAATTTTATTCATTTGGGTGTTGAAGTTTTTTTTAAAATAAATCTTGCCTATCAAATTTAGGTTCATAGCTCTGGAAAAGCTTGGTAAAGATTTGTGAGTGGCATTTTTTGTGCCTGAGTTTTATCAGCCCCTTATATGGAAGAAGGAGGAGCATTGCTGTTTGGTTCACTTCATGGCAGGTTTCACACTTATTGTTTTTCACACTTCTGAATAATGCTGTGAGGTTAACACCAGGATGTGTGTTTTAGCATGTTCAGACTACATGTTTTTCCAAAACTGTACTTGGTGTGTGTTATCTGTTTTTAGTGCATTTTATAATGTGAAAAACCCTTATATTTTTGGTTTTCCACTTACTCTGATGTCAGATAGCGAGTAGCAGCTGGAAGGTGAAAAACCTGGAACCAAACTCTGGAGCCACCAGTGGCAAAAGCAGTAGTGCTGGTAGGGCTCAACAGGCCCCCCTCTGTCCAAAGAGAAGCAGCACGCCTGTGAAACGAGCAGTGGGCTAGTGGGAATCCTAGGCCCGATCAGCTAAAGGGGAGCTTCATGCCACCGGGGACCCGAGCATCTGGGTGAAGCAGTGCTGGCAGCCAAGGTGGTGGGTGGGGAGGGGGCTGTGAAAGAGGGGGAAGGTAAGCAATAGGAAGACATGGGGTATCAAGAAGAGTGGGAGAGGGTGCGAGTGTGTGGGTAGAGAGAACATGGGATAGTGAGAGAGGGTTAAAAGTCTCCCCCCCCATCTCCGCAGATGCTCTTTCCTGGGAGAAACACACACGTGCACCCTCTATAGTGAATCCGATTTTAGTGTATTTACTGCACCCTGCATGAGCTTTCTGCCTGTGTATTGCCCCCGATGACTGTTCTGTGCATAACAGGGACTGACAGTGTTTAAAGGCCCATGATGGTGTTGCTAACACAGCCTTATAAAACCTAAGGCACGCGATTATGCTGTCGCCGCAGTTACGTATGAAAGCATGCGGACTGAAGGAAGACGGGGAAAACCATCTCGCCCAGCATTATTCAGGTTAGAGATCAGTTCATGCAACTGCAATACCTAAGCCAACCCCACCCTCCTCCACTCCCTTCCCCTCCTCCCCCCCCCCAAAAAAAAAAGTCCCATCAGAGCATTTTTCTGCAGATGAGTTCTTTGCACATCCTCATCGAAGCAAAGGATTGGCAAAGTAACAAAACAGAGAGGTGACGGGTATTAATGAGAATCATTAATCTGTACATCACTTGGGCATGCAGGCTGGGACTGCGGTCTCCAGAGAGAGAGAGAACGACAGACAAACCGGTGCAGTGCACAGCCCTTCAATATAGGAAGAGATTGGGGACTGCTGAGGCCTGTGCTTAGGAAGAATCTAAGCTTCCTTGTTGTTAAGAACTCATTAAAAAAAATTTTTTTTTAAAAGGAAGAAGGCACCCAGACTTTTCTTCACCCTGGAGAATGGATTTACCAGAAAAGAGCGGACCGTATCAGTATCATGAATGCGGAAAGGAACAGACAAGGCAGCACAGTGAGATGGCCTCTGCAGCGTTTCCCATTGTCCTTTCCAGCTTTGGTTTTCATCACCACTTATTCTCTGGTTCTAGTTAAAAACCAGCTGTTTCTAGAATTGTTATACAGTATTTCAGTGCGGTGGATGGCAGATTTGGGCTGAATGACAGCATGCATTGCACGGATTTAATTATGATTAGGAGTGGGTCGTGAAGAAAAGACCATAGACCTAACAGCTGCAGACAGTTTTTTGACCATTCCTGCATAAAGGCACATTTTACAAATGAAGGCGCTTTTGGTATAATAGAATAATCTCTGACTCTCCCATTTCTATTAATAATTGCCTTTTTTAAACTGAAAACGGAGTCACTTTGGTGTGTATATGTAAGTTTTCTGAATACAGGGGTCTTTTTCAAAGCAATGTTTGGCATGGTGCTACAAGTCATACTGTAGTTCCTTAGTATAAATGTCAACGATGTAATTGCACAGAAAATTACGTGCGCACGTGTTTGGACACGCGTCACGGGCACAACGTCCAGAAATTTCCATGCTGTGGCAATTCGTTTTGCTTCTGCGCCACTGGGCTGTTAAAAATGCCACTTAGTCTGCTGATTGGGGCACGATGCCCTGCAGGGAACCTTTTCGGATATACGGCGTGGAGTTGACGTCTGTGAACCAGAGGGAAGTGGCGCGAGGAGATAGGGGCCATCTTTCATGATCTTCTCTGGCTGGGCAGGCGCTCTCGTCTGTTCAGTGGAGGAGGAAGGTGAAAAGAAGAGGGGATGAAATGAGAGGGCATGCAGTTTTTTTTTCTTTCAATGAGCGCATGCACTGAGCTAAAAGTTCAGTCTGCAGAGAATCCTGTTTGATGAACTTGGTAAGGTTTGCAGGCCTGCAGTACAGAGTTGAAGCTAAGCTATTGGCATAAAATGTTTTTGTGGTTAGTTACTGGGCTACAGTATGAAGGTTGACTTAGAATCCTAGAAATTTAAGAGAAAATAAAGACCACCAGGCCCATCTAGTCTGTCCATTTTCCTTATGTACTAGAATACCCCAATTGACCTCACGATCCCTTTACAGCTTCACACTACCTCCCGACCGACGAGACTAGCTCAGAGAGGCACTCTACAGGCCCATCCTCTCAAAACATCACTAAGTAGAAGAGCTCTTTCCACCGCTGGCCCTAAACTTTGGAACTCACTCCCACCAGACCTCAGGCTTGAACAATTGACACCCACCTTTAAAAAAAGACTTAAGACCTGGTTGTTCAACCAAGCATTCTCTTAACCCAATAACTCTAGTTTGTGAACATCATGTTTGTCGACTTCAGGCCCCACAAAGTCAATCCCAGCGATTATACTCACTGATCCTCAAAATATTTTGTATTTAAATTGTATTCTCCTTGTTCATTGTAAGATATTATTTATTTCTTCCAAGTTTTAATTCACCTTGTTCATTGTAAGACATTATTCTATATACTGTCATTTAACTGTTGTAATGTAAACCGAAGTGATTAGTAACTCTGTTACCAGAACTTTGGTATATAAAACGGTTAAATAAATAAATACCCAAACCCATTTCATCCATGGCTTTACCCTTGTTTTCCTTTCTCTAATTTTCTGCGATTGTCCTAAAACCTTTTTGAATTACGGTACCATTTATTATACCCCCCTCTTCCCCCCCCCCCCCAGTAGAAGGTTTTTCTGAGAAGAAAAAAATCCTTGCATTGCTCCTGAATCTACCCACATTCATATCATCATCATCTAATGCTAGAATTCTCCTTTCCACTGAAAGAGACTTTCTTGCATTTGGTTTTCCTTGGGGGAATGTCTGTCTGTGTATCATACCACCCTCCTCTTCCAGTATTTTCAGTAATTAGGTTCTTAAGTGTCATCTCATAAGGCTTATGCTGCAGACCGTGGACCCTGTTGATAGTCATCCACGGGGGGGAACGGGACTGTCTCTCTGCTTCTGTGAAAATTCCTGTAGGAAGTTCGCAGGGACTTGCATTACCACCTTTTATGGCAACTCAACGTTTCCTAGCAATTCCGCCGGCTCTCCCCGGTGCCTGGTCACACTGCTCCTGTGCTCCTCCTACAAGGAAAAGGCATTACTCTGTATTCTAGAACCACTCGGATATCTGTCCAGAATAGTTTAACTGGTTAAAATGGAACTGCTAACCCATGAGACGATTGCAAGCTCCGGTGAGCTTTAGGCTCACTGTGGTACCCAGATAGCTGCGGAGAACGGCACAGCTGGAAATCTCCCTCCCGCAGGGCTCCCAGCAGCAGCAGCTGAGGAATACAAGAACGAAATGGGAGCCAGTGCGGCCGGAAACCACTTCCTTGTTGAAGCTATCCCACTGCTTCAAGCCCTTAGGTTCTAAATCTTTCAAGCGAATTTCTTCTGACAGATGCAAGAAGAGAAACACAACTCCGTGTAGGAATAAGCACTTAGGGGAGGGGAAAAAAAAAACTTTTCTGAAGTAAAATTTTGCAGCTGGAATTTTACACTCTTAAGCTCTGAACTTTGAAACCCCTTTTAAGATGATGATAGAAACATTGTTCACTAAATCACATCTAAATCGCATGTATCTCCACATACAAAATTGTATTGGTAAGTATTTTGAGTTCGCTAACCTGTTTAAAGCTGATTTTGTTTTATGGGCATGAAAATGACCAAATCCTTGAATTTTAATGGATTTTTTTTTTTTTTTTTTTTTGTGATCCAAAGAATTTTCTTTCCTGACTTTATTTCAGTCCTTAGTGTGTTTCGACTTTATGCACAGTCAGGCTGATGCAATACAGCGTGCTGCGTCCATAACTCCCTGAAGCAGAACGGGCATTAGTGCGTCCAAAACGTGGATCCGATCGAGCGCGTAACTAATAGCGCTCATCACATGTAAATTCGTGTTGAAGGTGCTATTACCCCTCCAATGCAAAAAAAAAAAAGCGCCCAATGTGCACATTTTTACTCTAAAATATTAACGCCTGCCCCGGAAAAGGCGTTAATTCTTCAGCCCAAAAAGTGTATAGAAAAACAGAAGATACTGCTTTTCTGTAGTTCTTCCAGTTTAATATTGTGGTGAAATTAAGTTGGAGGAGCTAAAAAAAAAAATGTGCTGATGGTCAGGTTCAGAAAGGGGCAATTCAATTAATGAGCATCCATTTTCCTAACCCGTGGCTGTGCACAGATTTGGAAAATGGCCGCTCATAAAACTGAGCGTCTGTTTTCCTAACCGGCTGACAGCCGCCTATCCTGGCGCCGGAGGCGCTAGGGGCACAAAATTTTCCCTAGCGCCATTTACCACCAATGTATTAAGGATTGCTTCAATTCAGAATTGTGGCCAAGATAAATTGCTTCCCAGGAGTAGTCAATGTATAAAAAAGAGAGTGCTACACAAAGCATGGAAGTGATTGTCTAGAATAGCGGTCCCAAACTTTTCAAGGGAAGGGCCACATAGGACATTTCAAATCACTTGGGAAGGGTGGTTCCCCTTCCCTCCACTCCCTCCTGGTGAAGCTTTGCCAGTGAAATTAGTGAAAACTGACAGTGGTGATGCTACTGTCTCTGTGTGCTTAAAAAAAAAAAATCCACACTTTACACTTTGGGTAAAATGGGCTTTATTAGGCATTCTGTGGTATTTCATAAACTTAACATTTTTGGAAGAACTCCAGAAAAATTAAAGGAATAGTGCTTGAGCTGCATCTCTCTGTTCTGAAAGACAACAGCAACCTTAACCATACAAGTGAATGAAAGCTCTTTCCACTTTATTAGACTTCACGTAATACTTGAATATGCAGTCCAGTTAAAATGGAACCACCCCCCCCCCCTCCCCACTGATGACCTATGTTTCTTTTCTCCATAAACATTTTCAAACAGACGCTTCTGATTTGCATCTGGCTAGTGGAACTGATATTGGCATGATTGGGGAAAAAAGAAATGGTACTTCAACAAGCTTCTGAGGAAGTGAAACACATTTTACCTAATAAGCAAAATGGCCGCCTCGTTTTTAGTTCCAGTGTATGCTAAAGTGGTACATAGTAAATACTGGTCAATATAATAAGTTTATTTTAGTACAGTAGCCATTGCTGTTAAGTTGCGTTTGCATTCCGTGACCACACGTTTAGTCCAAATAGATGGCAGTGCTATAAGGAAACACTGCAATAAATGTAATAATGTTTTACAGTCAAGAAGTTTTAGTGATAGAAATAAAACAGAAGAGCTTGAGTTGGGCCAGGTAGTAGAGAAATGACCTAGGTTTTTATTTTGTTTACCTCTTTTTGATGACAAATGTAGATAGTTTCCGATTCTATATATGTTCCTTTTTTCCTCCTCACGTTAAGCCCCTCTGTTGGGATGCATGCACAGTATTGCATACAGTTAGGCTACCAGCATGAATGGGATTTTAAGGAGGGAGGCCCTAGAAAGTAGGTTGACCATATGGCCAGTATGTACCATGCATTTGAACAATTTTATATCATGTTTGTTTGATTCTTATGAGGCAAAATTATTCTGGCATGCTGGCTTTCCTCTTGAAAATTAGGATAGTGGGTGTCAGCTTTGAATGACACGTAGCTTTGAGAGTCGTACCACCACTGGCATCCAAACTGTTCTGGAAAATACTCCTGCATACAGTTCAAACTTCTGCTCTCCCAAAAGTGCCTTCAATCTGCAGCTTCTCATTACCACTTCAGCATTCTTCCTTGGGACCATCATTCACTAGGAAAGTTGCTCTAGGCTATGCCCCTCCTCTTCCATCGCTAACACTGCACTTATCACCTTGCTGCGCTGTAATCCTGGAATAGATTTCGGTTAGTGCATCATACCTTTTCTCTACCCATATTCAAGCCCCACCCAAAAACCTGCCTTTAAAGTTGCTTTTAAATCTGTCTTTTTCCAATCATTCCCTTATTGACTAACTATATTTACTGTAATACGTTTCCTGAAGTCTTCTATTAGTCTTGTCTGTGTGTCTTGACTAGATTGTAAATTACATGGATTCAGGACTGCCTCTTGTGTGCAGTTCTGCAGATGTCTATTATTATTGTTATAGAAATTAGTAGTACTAGTTCTAAATTGATTTTCATTGCCCCTTCCCCACCAAAACCAGTTGCGACAAGCAACTAATATTTCAAAGCAATCGCAAACATCAACGGGAGGATGTGAGGGAACCTGAAATACAGCAAAAACGAGGGGGAGAGAAAAAACACGGGCCTTCAAAATCCTGCTCGTATATTCTCATCCCTACATGCAGTTTCCTTTCCAACGTACCTAGTGGAGCCAATCAAAACAGCAGTAAAGTTTGCAGTGGCCTGAAAGCTCCACTGGGAAGAATGGACTCCCAGCCATGTGATCCCCCAACCACCCTCCTGATCCTAAAACTGCACGAGTTGGCATGCAGCAAAGCCAGGAGCCCACATTGTCACAAGGTAAACCAGGACCCGGCTTGCCTGATCATAATGGAGACAAAACCAGACAAAAATTATATTTAAATAACAAAAGATGCAAGACTGAAGGACTTTACGGATCATAAAGTTTGGCGTGGCCCATCTTCGTTTTGTTTTTTTTTCTTTGTTCTTAGCCAGTTAACAAAATAGTGAGAATTCCTCTAGTAATACAAACACGCTGTCTGAATCATAGGTGCTCTTGGTGAGGGATGCGAACAAGCCTAGCTTTCAGGGCATAGGGGCTAAAGTTGCATAACTTGGCTTACCCTGAAAACCCGACCTGTTTGTGGCACTCAAGAACCAAAGCGGCACACCCGCGCTCTGTCCAGGTATAGCTGTGGTACAGATGTTTCCAAGCTGCCCATGTTTGGAACTGGAGATTGGGTTTTGAAGACGCCTTCTAAATGTGTTTCGTATCGACCGCTTGACAGTTCTTTGCGATGAGACGGTTTTTCTACCCTGAACTGGCCTGAAATGACTTCTTTCCCACTTCAAGTATTCCTGCAGCTGTTAGATAAAATTTTGCATAAAATCAGGACTGAAATCTTCCCTCTGAGCCTGGAATGTGATGAATGCATCGTTTCTCGCCAGGTGTGACATAGTTGCAAGAGTTGGCATCTTTCCTAGCAAACCAGATGTATGAAATATGGTGTTTATTTCCCGAATACTCTATGGAGTAAATACAATGGAATGTGTTTTTTTTTCTGCTGAATTATCAGTATTTCATTGTTTATGCTTTATTTTGCTGTGAATAATCCCTTATTTATTTATTTTTATATTTTTGAATTCCAGAAGAATTTTGATTGTCGTGATGTGATGAATCTCTCTGACATGGCATTTATAAAACACTAGCTTGCAAAAAAAAAAAAAAAAAAAGTTTGCAAAACCTTTTCAGGGGCGAGATGACGTATTTGACATTTTTATTTTATGCTGTTTAGGATATTAACAATGTTTGTAATTTTTAAAGCATGGAAGCCATAAAATACGATTAAATTATAGGACTGTGTGCAAGAACCCTGCATTCCCAAAAGGGGGTCCAAGATCTCAATTCAGACCTACCAAATGTCCCTTTATTTCCTTCAGTTACTATACACTTCTGCATTCTGTACGCATTCATATTGATAATCCATTGTATGTCTGTGTTGATGTATTAGTGTTCACTTTTTTATCTATATTTTTATAATGCTGTGAACAGAATTCTAAAAATGTTATTGCTTCTACTAAAAATATATAGTGACTCCTTAATGCTTTTCTTACCCACCAGTAAGCTTGATCTTCTGCACTGTTGCATGTAGTCCATCAGTACCCCCCTGTACCATCAATAGCAAGAAAGCTATAGCGGGGTGAGGTCATTTATAATTAAAAGTTCTTTCCTGGGTTGAATAACCAAAGCTGAGCACAGTTATTTTTTTTTACATGGTTTCAGGAATAAAATATATAGAAAAGTTATTACATTCTTTCTGGAATATTGATGCACAAGGGGCATTACAGTGACACATGCAGAAACATGATATTATGGGTTCTCATATTCATGTCAAACTGTTCAGCAAAGTAATTAAAATCAATAAATAGGCACTGTCCAAGTTTGTGTGTGTGTGTGTACATACACACACTTTTTTTTTTACCTAATAGGAAAAGTAATTTGTAAAATTACCGAGTGGCTGAATTCCTACCCCAGCTCACAACTTTAAATAATGCCCTACTTAGAGATGTGAGCATTATGACCCATTATTTGCAGATTTTTTAATCTCTGCATGACCATGACATATCAGGGAAAAAACCTCATAAATTGTGATGTTCTTATACCTGTTTATCAAAAACTGCATGTACATTAGCATTAAGATTTACTTGGTTCTGCTTTGCAGTGGAAAAATATTTCTGGGAACTTATTAGAAACAGAATTTTTTTTGTTTATAGCTGGTGGGTAGAAGATATTGAGAAGTCCATGGTGACTGACTAAATTTTTTTTTCTTTTTTTTTTTTCTTTTAAGTGTGTCTGAGTTGTGTTTAAGGTCAACTGAGGTATACAAGCATAGCAAACATGGAGAGAGCTACTTTGCATTCTGTAAGGGTCAGCTGTTCTAAGCATTTTTCTTTTGAACACAAAATAGGAAAAAAAAAATCCCTCTTATTCATTCTCTCATCGCCTCCCACTTAAGACTGCTGCAACCTGCTCCTCTTGGATCACCATCGCAGTCTATTCAAAATTTAGCTGTGTGACTTACCTTCCTGCCGGGTCGCTACGTTGGCTCCCCATCTGCTTCCGCACAAAGATCAAGAGTTTTTTGCTCTTGCCTACACGTGCGTTTGCTCTGCAGCTCCTTGTTCCTGTGGCTCTCCAACTACAACCCTTCTCTTATACTTTTTTTTTTTTTTTTCCCCTCATGCAAGATGCTTTTATCTGTCCCCTTCCTCTCCATCTCCTACTACTGCCTCCACACTTTCCATCTCTCTGCAATCAGATGCCTGGAATAGGCTTCCTGAGCTGCTTCGTCGAGCTTCCTCTTTTGCCATGTTCAGACCCTGCCTACAAATCCACCTTCTTGAGGTTGCTTTTGAAACCTGAACTCCGGTTCTCCCTGATCATACAGGAGGAACATGAGCTGATGATAAACTGGCCAGGACCCATTAAAGTTTATCCTGTCATTAAAGTAGAAAGTGTACTTTTATAATTCTGCCTAAATGCAGGTGTAGATGCAGCTTCTTGAACTAATGACATTGGTCAGGCTTTGGAACTGTCTGGTATTCTCATGGAAACACAGGGCCTGAGGAGGAATAGCCTAGTGGTTAGAGCAGTGGGCTATGAACCAGGAGACTAGGGTTCGAGTCCTGCTGTCGCTCCTTGTGACCTTGGGCAAGTCACTTTACTCTCCATTGCCTCAGAAACAAACTTAGATTGTAAGCCCTCTGGGGATAGGGAAAATACCTACAGTACCTGAATATAAACCGATGTGATGTCAGATCGAATGTCTGTATATAAAAAACACATATTTAAATAAATACATTGTCACCTGGTTGTCCACTATGACTATGGAGGAAGATCCCTTGATAAAGTAGATGCTCTATGTTGCCCCAATTTTCAAACACAGATTTTGTTTTGATTATTATGTAGCAGTAACAATTGCACACGATTAACGATACATAGAAACATAGAAATGATGGCAGAAGAAGACCAAACGGCCCATCCAGTCTGCCCAGCAAGCCTCACACATTTTTTCTCTCATACTTATCTGTTTCTCTTAGCTCTTGGTTCTATTTCCCTTCCACCCCCACCATTAATGTAGAGAGCAGTGATGGAGCTGCATCCAAGTGAAATATCTAGCTTGATTAGTTAGGGGTAGTAGGGGTAGTAACCGCCGCAATAAGCAAGCTACACCCATGCTTATTTGTTTTACATAGTCATAGGTGAAAACTACAAGTTTAAAATGACACTGACTCAATATTAAAAAAACCAAAACATTTTAATGGGGGGGTGAAGGTGAATTTTGCCCAGTTATTAAATCAGGTTCAGCATCATGGTAGCGAATAGACCAGGGATAGGAAACTTTCATTCTTAACCAGACCTGCTTTCAACAGTTTTCAGGACATGCACAATGAATATGCAACTGAGATATGTGCGTACAGCTAAAGTATACCTAATGGTTGTTCATTGTGCATGTCCTCAAAACCAGACCTATTTATGATATTCCAGACTGGAGGTTGCTACCCTTGGAATAGACTAAAGAGAGTAACAACATATTCCTGTTACTTGCAAATTGTCAGTCATGTATGGTGTAAATAGATGCGCACATTTTTTCATAACAAGGGTTTTTCTGGATTATGTCTCTGTTAAGTGATTTAAATTTAAATGTTTTGGTGTATTGCATCTTGGGTAACATGCATTATTTGCTCTGAAATTTGTATGTATGTATATTGCAACTTTTTTTTTTTTTTTTTTTTTTGTGGTAGCAAATATAACCTATTCTAGGAGTTAGCTGTCAGCAGTCCTCCACCTACTCCTGTCAGATGCGAGGGAAAGAAGGGAGACTGAGGAGGGTAGATAAAGATGCCTCAGCTTTAATTGATTTTTCATCTTTCTTTAATTCAGTCCTCTCCTAACTGAAGATACAGACAGGTGAAAAGATTAAGAAAACATGGCTGTCTAGAAGGGTAGAAATTACAGTCTTTTAATAGCTGTTCAATTACATAAAATCTTCCATTTGTTTGTTTTGGTGCTGCAGATTTATTGCCACACAGGTGCTTGCTCCAGTAGGAAATGGTTTTACTTTGCGACTCCAACCGATTTAAGAGCGCCTTATGTCCTGTCACACCCTGAAGTTTTCCAGAGAGGTTTGCCAGTAATGGCTTCATTGGGAGTTCTTCCCTTGGCACATAAAATGCCAGCGTGAGCTATGCCTTGCACTAAACGACTCCCATGTATCAAAGGATCTTAGACTTTAGGAGCCAATGGTAGCATTGAAAGTTAAGCATGAAAGCCAGCACAACCACTAGGGAGACATGGCGTTCTGCACCTTGGCCCTTACTAGACATTTTAAACTACTGACGTGTATATATTTATTAATCTACTCTCCAAAAGGAAGAAGGCTTATGAGATCATTGTGTATGTGTGTGTTCTCCCCTTAATAACTTTTGGGTTGTGTCCTTTCCACACCAAATTTTCATGACATGTTAGGAGATCCTGGGTGTTGCATAACGTTTGCCTCCCCCCACCCCCCCCTCCTAGCACCCCACTGGATTATTCTGCTAATATAATTCTTGTACCATTTTGTAGGTCATTAATCTGAAATGTGATAGTCCTTACACACTACTTAAATTTATTATTTATGGCCAGAAATTATGATAGCGAAAAACAGCATCAGATTGACCATATTAAGTGTATTGCATTTCATGAGGTGTGTGATGAGGGGCAACTTTGATTACAAAAAAGTGGATTGCCGAAAAATTAGATCGAAGCTAAAGCTGGGTTCAGAGGACGTGGAGCAAGACTGCCAACAAGTGTTTTTATGGAATTTTGTGACCATCGATCACTAAAATTGTCTCAAGAAAGCCAGCAAATTATTGAAAATTCCAGTAGCAAGCAGAAAAAAAAGCTGTTAACCAGGTGACACGATCAATTTTTGGATGAGAGGAGGAACAGTTTATTGTTATCAAATCAGGGCTGGTATCCAGGCATTTCATGTTATTTTGAAACCATTAAAAACTACATTAAAGGTGGGGGTGGAAGGGAAATAGAACAAAGAGCTAAGAGAAACAGATAAGTATGAGAGAAAAAATGTGTGAAGCTTGCTGGGCAGACTGGATGGGCCGTTTGGTCTTCTTCTGCCATCATTTCTATGTTTCTATGTAACTAAAACCCATATCCAAGACCGAATCTGGCTGGTGAATTGGTTACGAAATTGGGATGATTTCCTTCATTTAGTGTCTTCTGATGAATTTTTCATTTGGTCAATTCGAAAACCAAATTTTCAAAATGATCAGAGTTTGGTCAGAAACTTTGAATGAAATTAGTGATGAGGAACATTATCACCAAATTGCCAGAAACCCTATTTGCATTGGTCTTTTTGTCATGTTCACAGCAAAGAAATGGTTGTGGGTAATCAAAAAAACACGAGGAATCTTGGGATGGCGTGTATTTTTTGGAATGCGATTTTAGTTGAAAATGTTATCCCATTTTTGAGTGATCTGGAAAACGTTTTGGTAGTAGGCGAAGCAACTTTTGTCCATAAGGCGCCATACATGCGAACCAACACCGCACAATAGTTGCTTAAAGAAAATGGCATTGATTTTTGGAGTAATGACATTTGACCAGAGAACTCTCCAGACTTGAATGTGAATGAAAATGTAGGTGCCATTATTAAGGATGAGATGGAGAGTTTAATGTTGAAGGAAAGTGGTTAGGGATGTTATTCCCTTGAAACCTTGGTCAAAATTTGGAATTCTTATCAAAATTGTAAAATACTGAATTTTTTTTTTTTTTAAATTTTTATTTCAAAATTTGTTGTGTTCATGCCCCGCTTGTTTTAAAGCCATTTCGCAAGCTAACGGTGGGCACACCAACTATTAAATATGTTTATTTTCATTTTGAATGCTGCTTAAAATGGTATATTGCATGTTTCTATTGGATTTCCGGTCACTGCAGCAATGGGGGAGGCAAAGGTTTATACAACACCCAATACAACAGGATTCTGATGGATTTTTTTTTTCTTTTTTTTGCGATTATATATGCACATGTTTCAGATAATAGGCTCTATTAGTTTTGCATGGAACTTCTTGAATGTATATATATTTTTATATGTCTGTATGTATCTATATATATTTATATATATATATATCTGAATGGACCATTTGGTCTATGTTTCTATATCTCTCTTAAGGCATCGATGGGCAACTCTGGTCCTCAAAAGCCCCTAATGAATTGTGTTTTCAGGATATCTATAATAACTATGCATGAGAGAGATTTAAGAGCGTGGTCTCCATCGTATATAAATCTTTTTTTCATTCATGTTCATTAGGATTATCCTGAAAACCCAACCAGTTAGGGGCCCTTGAGGACCAGAGTTGCCCACCAATGTATTAAGGATTGCTTCAATTCAGAATTGTGGCCAAGATAAATTGCTTCCCAGGAGTATTCAATGTATAAAAAAAGATAGTGCTACACAAAGCATGGAAGTGATTATCTAGAATAGCGGTCCCAAACTTTTCAAGGGAAGGGCCACATAGGACATTTCAAATCACTTGGGAAGGGGTGGTTCCCCTTCCCTCCACTCCCTCCTGGTGAAGTTTGTGGAACTGGGGAGAGGGAGTAGGGGATGGGATGTGGCCCTTTCCATGATTTGAAAATGGGATGGCACTGGGCCGCGTTCTCAAGGGTGCGGCAAATAAGACTGCAATAATAATCCTAGATTTCTAAGAAGTTGACAGCCCCCACCCTCCTGCCTATCCTTGCATCTGTTCCCTGAGATTTTGAGATACTGTGGTGTGCACCCCCCTTCTACTCACCCCTCCTCTCTCTTCCCTCTCTCTCACTTCCTCCTCTCTCACTTTCTTACCCCTCTTCCCCTTTCTCATCTCCTCCTCTCATGAAGTTTATGTTCACTGGTGAATTATGATCAGATATTTTACATTTTTCATATTAATTTTTGAACCAGTTTGGGAATTATGCTTCATAAGAATTTGCATGTGAACTGCAAAAAAACATTAAAAAAAACAACTTATGAGGATCAGTGATTATAAATGAATATCATTAGTACGCGCATTGATCCATGACAGTTAAATATACATCTATGAACACTATGACTATTTATTTCAATATTTATCCTGTCCTTCCAAGATCGCTTAGGATGGGTTACTGTAAAACATAAAAACAATATAGTAATTGTTTTTTGTCTGGATAATCACCTTTATGGTTTGGGTTATTGTTTTCTAGTGATTATTTTGGTTTTCTGTGAATTTCTTTTCTTTAAAACAGTGCTGTACATAAGAAGAAAACTTTTTTTCATGAATAGCTTCTCCCAAGATCTGGTGCTTGGCGTACATAAAAGAACAATTAAGAACTATTAGTTCCCTTCTTGTTACAGAAAGGACAACTCCTAGAGGAACTATAGAACTCCCTCCACTCTGAATGTCAGTGGCCCCTAACCCCTACACTATTACGTAAACCCCACCTCGAGTGACTAGGTGGGCCTCCTGTAGCGGTATAAATACCTAACAACTAGAAGGGCCTTATAGCTAGGCTCACTCTCTCTCTCTCTCTCTCAGGAATTGCAACAATTGTGGTATTACCGCAAAGTGTGAAAAAGTTATCGCACTCTGCGATAATACTTGTGCGAAGCGCTAAGATACTGCACAATGCGATAAATAGGCTGCTACCATGAAACATGCCCCTCTTCCTATCGCATGTGATAGTTTGATGAATCTAGCCCTTAGTTCCTTATACCCCTACCTAACCTTCCTACCTTTTCCCTTCTCCTCCCCCTAGCTACTTTACCCACTTATTTTTTTTTTTTTTTTATAACTTACAGAAATCCCTCCCCAGACGCCTCCCCCTTTTCCAAATTAGCATCACACCATGCGTTATGGTGCTTTCCACACGCGTTAAGGCGCGCGCGAGTGTGAAACCGCCCGCACATGCACGCGCACAGATATCGTGTTTTATAACGTGCACGCGGAGACTTGTGCATGTTATGAAATCGGCGTGTCCACGTGCACGCGCTGGGAACGGCACGTGGCTTTTAAAATCGACCCCTTCATCGATACAGTCACATGGTTCTCCATCCGATACAAACACTAACAACCTCCACAGCACACACAACTCATGGTTAAAAAAAACCAAAAAACAGTTACCTCGATAGTACAAATGCCAAAGTTACTATCCTAATTATACAATGGAAATTTTTTTTTTTTAATTGAGAGCTTCTTTCACACATGAGTTTTAGCAGGTCAGGTATCTACTACGAGGTAACGCCCACTGAATCTTCCCTCTGACTGGCTGGTGTTAATGCTGTATTTATTTATTTTTTTTATGAGAGATTTGGTATAGTGGAAAATATGCAACAGGTACACACAACTGCAAGATTCTACCAGACTATCAGTAGGAATCCGCTGCTGTAGAGCCGAGCTTTAATTTTATGAAGAAGCAAAACGCGTTTCAAAGCGCAGTGCACCCTCTGAACTGAAAGTGCTTCATATAAGTCATGCCTTCTTTTTTTTTTTTTTTTTTTTGCCAAACTGAACTTTGCTGCACGATAACCTTTTTGGTTTTAGACAACACACATGTTAGATATTAGTCTTAAATGTGCACATCTCCAGCCTTTGAGTAAGTGGTTTGCATGCTGTATGCAGGCATTACTAAATTCTCCCCAGATTTTGTGGAATGCTCAGTGTTTGGCTTACATCCCCACATTCCATTTAAGGGAAAAGGCGCTTAAATTCCATCTGATCGGACTGGTTGTTTTAACATCCCTTGGGCCTACTGTATGGCTTGTCCTATAATATGAATGCAACATCAATGAGCTAACCCTAAAACCAAATTCTTCTAGAATTTATAATTTTAAGTATGGTTTTAAGTTGGATTTTTCAGTGTACAATAGCTTTGAGCCTTCACTCTGAAGTAATAGGTACTAGGGTTTAAAATTGGGATTAAATATATATTTTTTTGTTAAAATGACATTTTTATTTTTATTTTGGACTGATTAAATTGTTAGGCAGCATAGTTAGTGGGCTGATAGTGTTCGGTCCTTCCTTTTGGATGAAAAACAAAATGATATTTTCAACCAAGGTAAGGAATGTGAAAACCCATCTTGGTGACTGAAAACAAGGATTCTGGCAGCCATATTGCTCCTGGAGAAATCTGAATACCTTTTAAAAGATGGCGTCCTGTGTGGTCCCAAAGCTCATGTACTGTAGCACTTTTTGGATAATTCTTATATTTGTCCCTTAAAAGGTATCGCCACCTACAAAGAATCCTGGAGGAAACTAATCAAGTAGTATTCTGTGACTAGCACACTGAAATTCAGTATAAAAATGCTTTAAATCTCTACAATGAGAGCATCATGTCATCCTAAAGCTGGTTAAGTTGATACACTTCTTTTTTGGTTATACTTATTTATTTTAAAATAGCTTATACACCCACCTACTCCATAGATCATAGTGGTTCCCAGTTAAAACATACATAAGAAAATCATACAGTGAAGACAAACTCTTCATAAGAAATAAAATCATTAAAATCTAACATACTTTTTTTTTTTCTTCTCTTTTATTTAAAGCGGTTTCAAGGCATTGCATGATAGTTCTCTGCAGCTTTGTGTCCTCCTGCTGTACCTATTAGGAATTCTCTGGTCCATGGGATTTTCTATGATTTGCCCCAGAAGGGTTTTAGAGGCTACCCTGTATCTTAGCTCCGGAAGATAATCCCCCAAAGTGAGAGAGAAAATAATTTTAAAAAGTAATTTGACCTTATAAAGGATATGTATCTCTTTGTTTCTGACCTGTTTCTTGTGTACGAAATAAATCTCAAGTGTCCATGTATTTTCAGACTTTAGATTCTCAGATGTATCATCAAGATGTTTCCAAATTTGGTGACGTGTTTACACGGTCCCCCTTGACACGGTCCGTGTTTCGTACAGAGAACTGCATCGGGAGAGACCCAAAATCTAGATATAAAATAGATAATACAATGTTCATATGACAGGACAATACATTTCAAATTAGCCCTTTTTCCTGGCTGGCTTGAAGTTCTGCTGTAAACATACACTTGAAAATAAAATGTGATACGTCTTAATGCTTTATCACATTATTGAAAAATTAAGGTGGTTATGGTATTTTTATTGTTCATTTTTTAATTATTCCTAAATTTCCTTTTGCTGTAATGATAGTTTTAAGTCCTTTTGAGTTTTGTTTGATGATAGGGACCTTGGGTGCAGTCTACTGTGATTATAGAGTTTTGGTGGCCACTGTAATTCCAGATAAGAACATGTCATACTGAGTCAGACAAGGGTCCATCAAGCATCCTATTTCCAACAGTGGCCAATCCAGGCTATAAGAACCTGGCAAGTAACCCAAAACTAAGTCTATTCCATGTTACCGTTGCTAGTAATAGCAGTGGCTATTTTCTAAGTCAACTTAATTACTAGCAGGTAATGGACTTCTCCTCCAAGAACTTATCCAATCCTTTTTTAAACACAGCTACACTAACTGCACTAACCATATCCTCTGGCAACAAATTCCAGAGTTTAATTGTGCATTGAGTGAAGAAGAACTTTCTCCGATTAGTTTTAAATGTGCCACATGCTAACTTCATGGAATGTCTCCTAGTCTTTCTATTATCCGAAAGAGTAAATAACTGATTCACATTTATCTGTTCTAGAACTCTTATCATATCCCCCCTCAGCCGTCTCTTTTCCAGGCTGAAAAGTCCTAACCTCTTTAGTCTTTCCTCATAGGGGAGCTGTTACATTTCCTTTATCATTTTGATTACCCTTCTCTGTACCTTCTCCATCGCAACTATATCTTTTTTGAAATGCAGCAACCAGAATTGTACACGGTCTCACCATGGAGCGAAATAGAGGCATTATAACATTTTCCATTTTATTCACCATTCCCTTTCTAATAATTCCCAACATTGTTTGCTTTTTTTGACTGCCGCAGCACACTGAACCGATGATTTCAATGTTATCCACTATGACGCCTAGATCTCTTTCTTGGGTGATAGCTCCTAATATGGAACCTAACATTGTGTAACTATAGCATGGATTCTTTTTCCCTATATGCATCACCCTGTACTTATCCACATTAAATTTCATCTGCCATTTCGATGTCCAGTTTTCCAGTCTCACAAGGTTTTCCTGCAATTTATCACAATCTGCTTGTGATTTAACTATTCTGAACAATTTTTTATCATCTGCAAATTTGATTGCCTCACTCATTGTATTTCTTTCCAGATCATTTATAAATATATTGAAAAGAACGAGTCCCAATACAGATCCCTGAGGCACTCCACTGCCCACTCGCTTCCACTGAGAAATTGTCCATTTAATCCTACTCTGTTTCCTGTCTTTTAGCCAGTTTGTAATCCACGAAAGGACATCGCCACCTATCCCATGACTTTTTACTTTTCCTAGAAGCCTCTCATGAGGAACTTTGTCAAACGCCTTCTGAAAATCCAAATACACTACATCTACCAGTTCACCTTTATCCACATGTTTATTAACTCCTTCAAAAAAGTGAAGCAGATTTTGTGAGGCAAGACTTGCCTTGGGTAAAGCCATGCTGACTTTGTTCCATTAAACCATGTCTTTCTATATGTTCTGTGATTTTGATGTTTAGAACACTTTCCACTATTTTTCCTTGCACTGAAGTCAAGCTAACTGGTCTGTAGTTTTCCTGGATTTCCCCTGGAGCCCTTTTTAAAATATTGGGGTTACATTAGCCACCCTCCAGTCTTCAGGAACAATGGATGATTTTAATGATAGGTTACCAATTTTTACTAATAGATCTGAAATTTCATTTGAGTTCCTTCAGAATCCTGGGGTGTATACCATCCGGTCCAGGTTAACTTTGTTTGCCATCAGAAAATCTCTTTACTGAAGGACCATGTTGTGGTGGACAATAGCTTAGCAATAAGTACAGTGAACTTCTTATTGTGGACTCTTTAGGTCAATCCAGCCATGATATAATCAGAACTGTGGATATATCATGTAGTCTGGAAGAGCCACTTTGACACTTGACCTGAGTACCAGCAAGGATCCTCTATTGATTACAGCGTGAGCCTCATTTAGTTGAGCCATAAAAGAGAGATGACTTTCCATACTCCTTTCTCTACTAGAATTTATGGGGTAAAATTTCAGAAGCTTAGTTGAGATCTACATGGGTAAATATTCTGCCATGGATAGAATGGCAGAATCTGTGGAAGTAGATTTTCGTACATCAAAAAAAAAAGTACCAATTCGTTTATCATAGTTCAAAAAAATTTTTTTTAATTGTTCTAACAGAAGTAACTTATCAAAAATAAAATGTAATCATCCTTAATTTATCAGCAAGATGTAAAATGTCTTTAATTTGTTATATGATTATTAAATTTAACAGTTAAGGGCCCCCAAAACACCACAAACATACACAACACAAACCTACATACAAATAAACGTATGTACTCTGATTCTGTGGGTGCTTGATTCAAAAGAATGAAAGTATCTCATAAAGTCCCCAAATTTAATCTTTAAGAAGAAATATTAATCCTGATTTTCACAACATATTAGTTCTGCATTCACGGTGGAGAATCCAGCTGAAACTATCGTATAATCCATTGCAGGGGTCGGGAACCTTTTTGACTGAGAGAGCCATGAACGCCACATATTTTAAAATGTAATTCCGTGAGAGCCATACTAACTACAACCCCCTACTCTCCTGACGCCCCCAAGACCTGCCAAATTAATTTACTACAACCCCCCATCCTCCTAAACCCCCCCCCCCCCAAGACCTGCCAAAAGTCCCTGGTGATCCAGCGGGGGTCCAGGGCTCGCAGACAAATCTTTAATAAAAAAGTAAAAATCTAACAAAACCCCCCACCCTCCGGCGCCCCCCAAGACCTCCAAAATTAATTTACTACAACCCCCCACCCTCCTGACACCCTCCAAGACCTCCAAAATTAATTTACTACAACCCCCACCCTCCTGACCCCCCCAAGACCTGCCAAAAGTCCTGGTGGTCCAGCGGGGGTCCGGGAGCGCTCTCCTGGACTTGGGCTGTCGGCTGCCAGTAGTCAAAATGGCGCCGACGGCCCTTTGCCCTCACTATGTAAATTAATTTTGGAGGTCTTGGGGGGCGTCAGGAGGGTGGGGGATTTTGTTAGATTTTTACTTTTTTATTAAAGATTTGTCTGCGAACCAGATGCAGCCATCAAAAGAGCCATATCTGGCTCCCGAGCCATAGGTTCCTGACCCCTGATCCATTGTGTACGCATGGACTCTTGCAATAGTCATAACATTTAGCTGCGTAGAGAAGAGGTTGCTGTGGACCATGCTTTCGAGTTATGGGGTGAAGTCGCAGCCCTAGTGGCAAGTACAAGGGAAGCCAGGGTTCAGATCTCGCCGGCAATCATTGTGACCTTGAGCAAGTCACGAACAAACTCATTTACTGAGCATTTTTAGCATAGAGACAGAATGGGAGAAAATGCTTGGTAAATGCAGGCCTTTGGATTGTGAGCCCTCTGGGGGACAGGGAAATGCCTACTGTAACCTGAATGAAAGTCACCTGGAGCTACCAACAAAAAGGCATGAGCTAAATCTAAATAAAATAATTATAGGTAATTTTTTTTTTTTTTTTTTTTAAATTCTGCTTGGGTATACTAATGCATATGCTGTACACTGTTGTTTTAAGTTGTGAAGGTGGAAGCCCACACTTTTTAGCCATAAAGCAAGTTAATATTCAAATACAATATCCATGAGTACCTTATGTCTGAAAATCAAATGAATTTGTCTGGAAGAGGAGTGACAGATGCTGTACTGAAAATCTGCCCCATGTAGTTAACTCTGTCAAGAGATCCTCGTCTGCCTGCCTTACACATGGGGGGAAAAATCTAAGTCATGCACCGTAATCGGAATAGATTTGCAGCAGTACTGTTCACTGTGCTGGAAGCAGGAGGCTTCATGGTATAGTGGTGATGGGGGGGGGTCATTTGTTTTTTTTTTCAACGGCGCCTGTTTTGTTGTTGAAATCCAAAATAGAGCCGGCAAATGCTCAAGGCCGGCGCTTCTATGAGGAAAACCAGGCAGTCGCCTAGAGTGCCATAGTTTGTTTTCTTTTTTTTGGGGGGGGGGGGGGTTTGCATGACCAAAGCTTTCTCCTAGGGCACCAAATGCTCTTGCACTGGCCCTGCAAATGCTTCTGGAGTAAACTGAGCTGGGGGCATGAGGATATTAATATTCTGTGAGGTTCCTGTTTACATAATTTTTTTTTTTTTTTTTTTTTTTGCTGGAAAGCTGTTTTGTTTACTGAGCCTACAAATTCGTCTTACAGAAATAGGATGGTTACATGCTGAAAGTTGATGTTTTCATTGCTAATTTGTAGTCACTTTTATAAGCTATATCAGAAAATATCTACTTTTTAAAATGTTTTGAGGTTTGTTCTCATAGGTTTCTGGTGCAGCGTCAGTTTTTCCATTTTCGTTTCAGCATACAACAGTGACATTTTTGCTGGCTGACGAAATAAAATCTTAGTGTTGATAGCTGGAGAAGGCTGTAATCTGATCTCTGTCCCTCGGTGCTTGAATCAAAAACGCACATAATTGTTACAAGACTATGGTTTGGTTGCCAGGGTTCAGCGCTGTGCCTCATGCATGATGATTACCCCAGAAATGTCACACATTCTCTCTTCTCTCTTATTTTTTTTCTGAGATCCTCAGTGCAACATGCAGTTTCCTATCTTAATAAAATCTGTTGATCAGCTGTTTCAGTTGCACTTCAGACAAGAGTTGGTGCTAGGTCAGATAGGGGAGCATACTATGGTCCGTGGAAGGATGAAATTATGCTTGCCCAGAGTATGGAAGTAGCTGAATCCTAACTAGACGTGTTATCTGCCCTGAATTACATGCCCTGGTAGGGCGGAATATAAAAGCTTTTAAATAAATACATAGACAATGGTTGGCCAAGGTTTAGTGGTCATTCCATCTAGAGATTGTTGAGGTTTGTTTTTTTTTTATTTTGAAAGAATGTTTATCAAAATTCAATTAATAAAATAGCAATGAAACATTTCTGCAAAACATCAAAATTTGATAGTGACTCTTTCCACCCTTCCCAACAACATGCTGGAAGGAAAGTTCATATTGAATATTAAATTAAAAATCAAATATGATACAAATATCTTAAGAATTTTTAAAAATTTTATAATTATTCATTCAGAAAACTTTGAGTATGTATGCACTGGATGAGCTAGCCTAAACCAAGGAAAAATATTGAAATGTTATGTATTTAGCTCTGCATTCTTATTTTTTCATTAGGAAAATGGCTTATGAATGCCTTAAGCACTGGCTTTGAGGAGGCTTGTGTTTCAACTTTGATCTGGTTGGCTTCTTTGTGTCAGGGCAGAGATAACAGTCATCAAGCCCAGTATCCTCTTTCCAACAGTGGCCGATCCAAGTCACAATAGCTGGCAAGTACCCAACTAGCAACAAGCAGTGGCTATTCCCTATTAATTGATAACAGTTTATGGACTTCTCCAGGAACTTATCCAAACCTTTTTTAAACACAGTTACATCCTCTGGCAATGAATTCCAGAGCTTAATTGTGCATGGAGTTGTTTTATATGTGCTACTTGCTAACTTAAAGGAGTGCACCCTAGTCCTTGTTATCCGAAAGAGTAAATATTTGATTCATGTTTACCCATTCTAGACCTCTGTCATATCCTCCCTCAGCCATCTCTTCTCCAAGCTGAACAGCCCTAACCTCTTTAGCCAATCCTCATAGGGAAGCCGTTCCATGTCCTTTATCATTTTGGTTGCCCTTCTCTGTACCTTCTCCAGTGCAATTATATCTTTTTTGAGATGTGGCAACCAGAATTGCACATAGTATTCAAGTGCAGTCTCACCATGGAGCGATACAGAGGCATTATGACATCCACCATTTTATTTGCCATTCCCTTCCTGATTCCTAACATTGTTTGCTTTTTTAACTGCTGCAGCACACTGAGCCGACGATTTCAATGTAATTAATATGCACTATGATGCCCAAGATCTTTTTCCTGGGTGGTAACTCATGATATGGACTCTAACATCGTGTAACTACAGCAAGGGTTATTTTTCCCTATATGCATTGCTTTGCATTTGTCCACATTATATTTCATCTGTCATATGGGCACCTAATCTTCCAGTCTTGCAAGGTCCTCCTGCATTTTATCACAGTCTGCTTGCGATTTAACTACTCTGAATAATTTTGTGTCCTCTGCAAATTTGATCACCTCATTTGTCGTACCCCTTTCCATATCATTTATAAGTATATTAAAAAGTACTGGTCTAAGTACAGATCACTGAGGCACTCCACTGTTAACCCTTTTCCACTGAAAAAATTGATCTTTTAAAATTTTTTTTAGAAGCCTCTTATGAGGGACTATGTCAAATGCCTTCTGAAAAACCAAATACACCACATCTACTGGTTCACCTTTATCCACTTGTTTATTCACCCGTTCAAAAAAAAAAAAAGTAGGATATTTGTGAGGCAAGACTTCCCTTAGGTAAATCTATGCTGGCTGTCTCTTATTAAATCATGTTCTTACATACTTTATAATAATGTCCACGATTTATCCCAGCATTGGTTCACCAGTCTATGGTTTCCTGCCTCACCTCTTGAGCCCTTTTTAAATATCGGGTTACATTAGCCACCTTCCAGTCTTAAGGTACAATAGATGATTTTAACGTTAGGTTACAAATTACTTGTAATAGGTCTGAAATTTCATTTTTGCGTTCTTTCAGAACCCAAGGGGTCTATACCATCTGGTCCAGGTGATTTGCTACTGTTCAGTTTGTCGATCTGGCCTACCACATCTTCCAGGTTGTCCATTAATTTGACTTGATTCATGCTCAGTTTTAAGGGTTCCCTCCTACTCATTGAAAGGTAGACTTTTTATCGCTTACTTCAGCAGTACCATTAAGAGTAACAAGAAAACAACTTAACTTTCATGAGCTTTGACATTTTTCTTTGAGATGACATCTCATCGTCAAAAACACTGCTGGTTTGATACACGTATTATGACCCTTGAGGTGAACTATGGTTTGTTTATTGTGGTGGACTGTCTATGCATACCATTGTATTTTGTGTGTTAAAGTTGTTACCTAGTGGGAATAAGTATATAAGGACTAGTGGACTGGAAGTGTACATAAGAAAAAAAGGAATGTATAATGCCCTGTGTATACCTATCTCTTGTTTGGGGTAAGGTATATGTATGTGGTGCTGCAATTTTCCCAGTTATAGGAAGTTTGCTTTGAGCTGGTGAGTGAGTGATAGAGGAGTTTCAACTACTACTTAAGGTTTCTAGAGCGCTACACGATATACATAGAGCTTACAGTCTAATAAGACAAACATACAAGACAAGAGACTTGGGGTATTTCATAAAGCAAGAGAATGGTTAAAAAGAAAAAAGTAAGTTAGTTAAGACTATCGGGCATAAGACCGACCTCATTTCTCCTTGGCGTCTAGAACTCGGTAGTACATGCGATGGTAGATGGCAGGAGCATTAGAAAAGGTTAATGGAAAACAAAGGCCTAAGGAGCAAAGAGGTTTCTTGAGCAGTAAAAATATAAAACCTGCCAGTCTCGTGTCACAGCTCTGTTCCTAGTGGAATTTCGCATCCATTGAGAGAGAAAATATTGGCTGTTAACTGCTTACTCCAGCTGTATTTTATGATCTTTTTTTTTTTTTTTAAATTAAAATCATTGTGGAGAATTATAGCAGTGTCTTGTGGGAGCTGTAAATCATGATTTTTCCATATTAGAAAATCATGTTTTTTGGGGGGACTTCAAGTTGTCTGTTTTCCTTCACTGTTGCTATAGAAACTAAAGACCAGGTTAGCACTGGGTGTAGGAGCTCTTTTTTTTGCCATTTGTAAGAATACTATATGTTCCTGTTGCTTGTCTGGAGCATAGTAGTATTCTATACAACAATTTGAGTCGATCTTACTAAAGGTTTTTGTGGCGGGAGATTTGTTGCATTTAAGGTGGTGCTAGGAAAGCTAGTTCTAGCTTTTTAGCACTTAAAAAAAATCGCTTATGAATGTACTTTGTCCATTTGGTATATATATTCACCCAAAGAATTCAACCTACAGCAACCACATTTCAGGATAGGTATATTTATAGGAAAGCTAGAAAGCAAAGTATTGTTTTCCCCTGAAACTTATGGATCTAGCCTAAAATTGACAAAAAAAATCACTTTTTTTCCCATTAAAGTTATGAATCTAGCACAAAATTGTTTTTAGAAAAGAATTATTTAGATCCTTGGGTTTGCTGTCAATATCGGCCTGTTTCAGGATGCCCTTACTTAGCTAAGGTGATCGATAGATTGTACAATAGAATTAATTTTTGGATAGTATGGAAGGTTTGGGTAATAGTCCAAGCAGGTGTTTTGTGCTGGTTGTAGCACAGAAACAGTATTCATGTCTGCGTTAGATGAGACTTTGACCTTGCTAGATTGAGGGGGAAATCCTCTTTGCTGGTTCTGTTTGATATATCAAGTGCTTTTGATAAGGTGGTTTGCTCTTTCTTTCTTACATGGTGTCAGAAGCTTGGGTTGGAAGAAGGCATGATTTAAATGGTGTTGGCCTTCCTTTATAGGAAGGGCGCAATATGTATGCTCGGGAGGTGCTACAGCCAGTGCTTAGAGATGTATGGGTTCCTCAGGGGTCATCTTTGTCCCCTCTCCTCTTTAATGTTTATCCCTTTCTCCTGGGCAGACTGATCTGATCCTATGGCTTTATTACTCATATTTACGCTAATGATGTACGGTTTGTCGTCCCTCTAAATAAGGAACTCCAAAGGAGCAGTGACGCGACTGAATGTTTGATCGAGGTAATGGAATGGTTAGTTGATAATGAAGTGGTTTTATAGCCCAATAAGATGGAAGTTCTAGGTAATAGGTTATTGCAAATTTCTAATAGCTGGATTTTTATCTGTGCTAGATGAGGTAACTGTAAAATCTGCTCCTGAAGTGAAATCTTTAGGAACGAAGTTAGATTTATCTCGTTAGGTTTATTTTAAGCTAAGGTTTGTTTAATAAAAGGGCACAGTTATTTATCTGGGGGCTTTAAAAACAGTGGCATATGATTTGGGCATTTCACAGATTGCAGTAATCAATTTGTTTTATATAGGTTTACCAATTAAAACCACCTGTAGATTACATTTCATTCAGAATATTGCACGAATGGTGGCAAGTAGCTCATAGTATATCTCAGCTATGCTATTGCACGAATTACATTGGCTATCTGTCTCAATCAGGAGGTTTTGGTGCTGATTTTTTATGTGCTACGAGGTAGCAATTTTATAGTATTTGTTGTTTATGTATATGCTTTACACCACTTAAAGTATTTTGTAAATTGCGGTTTATAAATGTTTTAAATAAATAATGTCCCCTTCATTTGAAGGGTCAATTGAAATGGTTTTATCCAGCATAAAATCTGAGATCCATTCACACAGGGCTACTGTGTATTCCTTCTGTATGGGCAGTTAGCCAAGTTTGATATTGGAATAGAGTATTTTTCACCATAGCACCTCAGCTGAGCTTCAGTTGGAATCCAGCCTCTTTTTAGGGGAAAAAAATAAAAACCTGACTGTTTGCAGCAAATTAAGTACCCAGATGAAGCAGGTGATTTGTAGAGATAAATGGGTCTTGGATCCTGTGGGATTAGTTCAGAGATGATGGGTTAGCTAGATCCAGCATACTTTGCTTGGTTTTAATGTGATTTTTTTTTTTTTTTTTACTATTTTAATTTTTGCATTTTGAGATTAAGCTGTATGCTGCTTTAAAGATAATTTTGTAGTAGTTCTAGAGCATTTGTTTTTATGAGGCTTAATTGTTTTTATAAACTTTTAACTTGACCTCATCCCTTTTGGATCACTGTGGAAAATATATATTTGTGTGCCATAAAGATTAATGATAACGTAGTACTTTAATCACAACTGGGATAGAACTTTATGGCATGAAACTGGAGTGAAGAATCATCTAATCTATGTTATGTTCATGGCTATATTCCACAAGAAGTCTTTAAAAAAAAAAATTATATAAACAAAGCTATTAACTGTTTTCAAGTAGTTCTTGGTATGTTTATGATTAGATCGATGGTTACCGAAACCATTGGTCCCGTGGCCATCTGGGCCATAGGCACTTTCACAAGAAATGGGATGGCCCAAAAAGCAGACTGGAGGGAGCCTGCCATCCCAACGTCCCTCTTCCTCTTCAACATGTGAGCACTGGCCAGAGTCACTGTCTCTCTCTGTCACAAGATATATTTAATGCATTTTTGATATACTTTATTTCTTCTTGCCATGTGTTTGGGTTGGATGTCATGTGATTGGGAGGGAACATTGCTCTCCATTATGTGATGCAGCCTATTCACTTTTCTGAGTGGGAGATGGAGTAGGGCTGAATCAGGGATCTGTAAACTTTATGGATTGTATTGTTAATTAGACCATTACCTGATGTAGACCACTTTCGACCCTCAGCTGGGGAAAAAGATGGTATATAAGAAGATATGCCTACATCCCAATTACCATCTAGGGCAGAGCTTTCCAAACTTTTCATGTTGGTGACACACTTTTTAGACAAACATAATTTCACGACACGGTAATTCAGTCTACTAGTAAACCAGAGGTTAAAGGTTAAACAAACGAAACATATTTCGACAATTTATGTATGTTTCCTTAAATATATACATAAATAAAATGTTTCACGACACAACCTATCTCATGAAAACCTTAAATTTATATTAAAAATATATATTCCAAGATTCATGTTATTGTTATAATTTATGAGAAACAATAATAAAACAAATTGTCTGTCCCCCACACACTCATCTCTCTCCTCCCCCCAGCACATGTCTGGCCCCCACACACTCATATCTCTCCCCCTCAAGCACATGTCTGTCCCCCCAGCACGTTTGCCCCCCACTCACTCATCTCTCTCCCCCCCAGCACATGTCTGCCCCCCACACTCATGTACCTCGTCTTTTTGATTGTTGCCAGTTAAGTGCTTCACTCCCTTCCATGATCACCAGACACTGCTGCTTGCAGTCAGTACTCCTCATGGCCAGGCCTCATCGGCAGCAGCAGCCAATGCAAGGATGGCTGGGCTCGTTCCACCCACCAAGCCCCCCAAAAAATCACGATTGACAGCAAAAATCACCCAATAATAAGCAACCCATAAACTGAAAACAAAAAGTGATTCCCAAAAAAAAAAAAAGCCCAAACTCGCATCAGAGTTGACCGGGCTTGCGCGACACACCTGCACACTGCAGGCGACACATTAATGTGTCCCGACACACAGTTTGGAAAGCTCTGATCTAGGGATTTGGGACTTCTAAAAACATAACTTTTTTCACTTTGTTATATAAGAATTAAAAAACAAAACAAAACACTTTTTTTTTTTTTTGGTGAAGCTGGGATCTCAAAATTATATCTCACAAGGGGAATTGTTAGCCACTCCTGACTCCCAGATTATCCCTTCCTCTTCCTTCCCATCGTAGACCAGCATTGAACCCTCCCCAACCCGTCCCTGAAATCTGTGAGCAGACATGTGCTTACGTCCTTCCGATGCCTTGCACCTTCCTGACATACAGAAGACAGGGCCACTGTGGGGCCTGTGATTTCAATGCTGACCTGCAGGCCCCTGCACTCTGTGACTGCTACCGTCGACTACCACTACTGGGGAGGGGTGATGGTGCGGCACAGCGGTTATTTGCAGCAGGCAGTAAAACAGGTAGCAACGGCCCCACCTGTCTTCACTGTGCTTGGTCTGCTCGGATGACAATTAAACAGAAACAGCCTGTAGTGCAACAGAAGGGCGTCTTCATTTTCAGATCTTCATTTTGTTACCTTTTTCTTTCCCAGTTTAAGGTATTAATAGATGGTGCATAACAAATGAATTCTTGCTGGAATGAGAGCTTTGAAGCAAAGCTAGCTGACTAGCTCAAGTACCCAAAAAAAAAAAAAAAAAAAAAATGTTTACAAATGGCAGGTGACAAAATTTCCTTCACCCAAGAGAGAATCTACTAGTGTGATTTAACAGCTTAGAATTCCAGGGGATTTTCCCCAAGGGCTTCCCTGTAGATTGGTTGTCGAGAATCGCAGTTAAAGAGAGGGGTTTGCTTCAAAATACTGTCAAAACCATGAGTTGGATAGCTCAGAAGCTTATTTCGTTGTCTCTAGCACATGGCCATGACTGGGATGAGCCTGCTGTAAGTTCATGATCCTGAACAGCCTTTTTTTTTTTCCCCCCCCCTCAAGCATGGATCCCGACAGTACCTGTATAAGTGTTGTAATAATGCACATCTTCATCTGAGTACGGTATGAAATAATTCCGCGGTGCATAATCTTGCAAAACAGCTTGCAAGCTAAATTCATTATTTATCCACTTTCTTCTTTGCTTTTATGGGTAAAACCGTGGGTAACTTGGGATCCTCACTTGGCACACGAGGTCAAGTGATTTGCTAAGATCACACAGGGATGGGTGACAGTTCTGTGCTGTATTCACCGTCATAAAATGCTAGCCAACTTTTTGTTGGAGACCGCAAAGATTGGACTTACGGAATAAGTTTAATTATTATGTGTTTGTGTGCACGGTAAATAGCACGTTAAGGGGAGCCCATGTAAATCTGCCGGAGAAACAGTGCAGACGGATGGACTTGCCTATTGTGCGTGGGCCGGCAGACTGCACGATGATGACGGTGGATTTTGATCTCCTCCCTTGATTGTAAATAATTTCCACGGTTTCCTACTAAAGTTAGCTTCCAGGGATGCATGCGGTTTTTCTTTTGAAAATTCACTTAGGCAGGCACATGAGCACCAAAGCCCCTGTGGACTTTTCACCTTTTTTTTTTTTTTTCTACAGGTAGAGGAAAGGAAGGGGGGAAACTGTACTCTTGCAGATATGAAAATGCCATTCACATGTACATTACTCCTCCCCCCTCCGGGGAGTGCCCCTCCCTTTTTTTAAATGCAGCTGAAAGCAAGCACATTGTGGATCCCGCAAGTACTCGCTCGTTTGCCGCCCTGAGAGGGGTAACTCCTACAGGCAGATTTTTATTTTATTTTATTTTTTTTACTTGGGCGAATAGATTTGAAATTTTTTTTTTTTGTTTGTTTTTTGACCTCCCTGGTATAAATAGGTGACCGATGAGGAAAAATTACAGAATCTAAAAATTTTTTTAATGTCTTGAAGGTTGGTGGATGGAATAAAAAAAAAACCCCAAAAAAACCCAAACGAAATTCCTTTGGCAAGGAGTTACATAGCTGGGGACCAACCACAGGAAAAGATGACCTAGCTGGCAGAGCTTGTATTTCTCGGGAGGGAACCAGTACTTTTTTTCACTGCTGACCTAAACCAGCGCGTTTGCATGGAGGTCTTTGCTCAGTCCTGCACATATGCCACACGGCAGTAAACCTGTGACTTATTGTGGTGGTGTTTTTATTACATTGTCTCTTCTCTCTCTTTGCTTGTTTGTATATAAGCGTGTTGCTAGCAGTAGTGTGTTTTTATTTTATTTCTTACATGCACCTATGCTACGTGTATTGCCTGTGTCACTTACTAGTGTAGTTTACGCCATCCTGATGATGATGATGATGATGATGATATATATGTACTTAATTTAAAGAGTCAAACCTAGTGCTTGTTTTCCGATGCTGTTGAATGTTATGGAACTGTTCTTCATGACCTGAATGTCCCAAGCCTACCTTTCACCCCGGCTGAAAAATTTACAGAGGTCGGATTCTTAAAATTTGTCAAGTACTATGCTGTCTTCTGCACTGCGTGAGCAACACAACCGAAAGTGACCCTATAACTACAAATCAAAAGAGTCCTCCTGAGCCAGCAAGTCTACAGCTGGTGTGGGAATAGAGATGGAACTGGCTCAGCCTGTCCAGTTTTGACACGGAGCTGAATGGCCACCCATGTGGGATTTGCTCTAGTTAGTGAATGGTGAGGAGGAGAGAAGTGACAGTAGGTGGATTTTCTTCTAATTTTTGAGGGATGATACAGAATAAGTATCTAATTAAACAGTATGAGATGTCTGGATTATGATGATAAGCAATGGGGAGCATAAAATAAAACAGGAATTTAAAAAAAAAAAAATATATATATATAATTAGTTATGGACAATCTAACCTTGCGGTTTTATCTTTCTCCCCATCAGTGTTTGAATGGTAAAGGTCATTAGCGTTTCCCATTGTGAACACTTATATTTATCAGTAATGCGTTATGGACATTCCAGTCTGGGAATATTACATAGCAAAGGCTCCATCGAGCCATCATTCCGTAGATTGTCAGAGCCTCATGAATCATAGCTGGCTCTAGTCCAGGGTCAGGGCATTAAACATCCAGGGGAATAGCAAAGCATGTATGAAAGAAAAATATTTAGTTCTCTTATAAATAACGCATCACATCGATGTTTTTCTGAAAGGGTTCCGTGTTTTTTTTCACTTTCGACCAGTGAGCTGGTAAAAGACATGTAGGAATACAGCTCAAGCATTTCCCCTTATCCCCAGAACAGATTGAATTTTACTGCACATATGTATTCATTTTGCTGGCTGAACTCACTTGCGTTCTGTTTTGATGCCCAGAATTTTGAACTGCCTTATCTACTAAGTTTGGCATCTTTTTTTTTTTTTTTTTTTTGTTTGTTTTGTAAATTAATTTTATCAAATGGGATATGGGTAGCTCTGAGCACAAAAATAAAAAGAACTGTGTTTCCTAGAACCTTAGACTGCTAGGGCTGGAAGGTACCTGAAGAGGTTTTGTTGGCACAGAGGCTAGCATGGGCGCCTGGGTGACTGAGCAGCTTCCCGCAGGGGGGAGGGATGGGCAACCTGAAAATCCCTGAATTGCCTCCGTAATCAGTTTAGTAGGTCAAGAGCTGGCCTGGAGACACGAGGATAGCCTGCTCAGACCTGTGGGTGTGATGAGCTCCAGACTGTAAGGCTTTGCATTGCCTGAGAATGTTCTCTTAATGGGGCACAGACTTACCGAGGCTAACTTACCAGCATTGAAACGTGCTCTTCAAGGAAAAGAAATCTGGTTTGGATAGACATGAGAAGTGAACCTTACTCAAGTATGGCTTGACTAGAACTTGTTTAATATTTCAATTGGCATTGGGGACCTATGCTCTAACTCATATACTGTAAATTACTCATCGTGGATATTTTATGATCAGAGCAGTAGTTTTCAACCTTTTTTTTTTTTTTTTTTTTTGGTGCCACAGCACCCCCATTATTGGATTTACTTTTTTTTGCAGTACGCCTTCCTCCACAGCATTATCCCCCTTTCCTCCCCTCCCATAACAACCATAGCATCACTACTTCTCCTCACTCCTCCACATATATTCCCTGGCAGCAGCACCACTTTCACTGCCTCTGGCACCACCACCTGCCCCCCATTCCTTCCATTCCCTTTCCTCCCACCCCCCTGGCCATCACCACCTTCCCTGACCTTCCCCTTCCTCTGCATCATCTCCATCAGGTGAGCAGCACTCCTTACCTGCTGCTGCCTCCTCTGCTGGCTTCCTGGTGCAGTCGGAGCAGCGTTGATGCCCCCATGGTCTCATGAGACCTGCTGGTCCCCTGCAGTTTTGATTCCGGTGGGAAGCTGGCAGGGGAGGAGGAGGAGGAAACGGCAGTGGGAATTGAGGAGCCACCACTAGCTTGACTCTTCCTGCTTGATGGGCGGCCATTTGCATGAGAAATGGAAAAGGGGGGAGCGTGTTTGTTTGCTGGCAGAAGCGGCTGTGACTCGCTCCCGTCTTCTCTACCTGGAGGCCAAAATTTTGTGGCACATCTGAGGTTCCCCCCCCCCATAGGGAACCGCTGGATTAGAGGAGTAAGTGAGAAAATGAAGAACCTTTTTAATGTTGGTTTTATAGAGTGTTTAGACTTGTTCATTTGTGAAACTTAGTTTTTTTTTGTTTTTTTTTTTTGGAAGCTCACGGGAGGTATGGAAGAATTCATCCCAAGCGCGAGGGCTCTGCTGCTGTAGGCGTGCCCTGAAGCAGCCCACTGATTACCTCTGAAACGAGGGCATTAGGAAATTCCTACTTTTTCAACAAATCTTCCCTTGCGCTTTGAGATCGATGACTGAACGTTTTCAGGAAATGGTTGACAAGGAATGCAGCCTCCCCTCCTGTTTGTTCCTCAGGGAATGAGACATTTGGGAATGTGGCTCGGGTCAGTTTGAAACTTAAGTCAGCCAGTTCCTGTAAAAGGCCAAATGTTTTAAAAAGTTTTTTGTTTTTTGTTTGTTAAATGGTTAGACCCTTGAGGTTTGACAATAAGAAATGACTTATATGACCAACAAGATTTCAACAATGCACGTAAGGAACATTTTAAATACTACATGGCACCATTTGATGTTTGTACATTTTCTGAATGGCTAAATTTTAATGCAAAATTTAGTGCTTGGAATGTACATAGTGCTTCAGATTGTGTCGGTCCAAAGTTTCTGTGATGGGTGCAGTGCTGTGTTTGTGTTTTTCATGAGGCCAGTAGGAGCTGGTGGTGACTGCAGAGGCAGCGTTCGAATCGCTAGGTGGAAGGAATTCCAGCCATTGAGTAACGAGAGGACACCAGCACGTGTTGGGATTTGGGGTGTGCGCACATCAGATTCCAGAGGGAATTGCAGCCTTGTGGCCCCTGGCTTAAGGATTAGTGCTGGGCTAGAGGGGGAAGGATTGAAAGGTTTTTTTTTTTTGGGGGGGGGGGGGGGGGGGGGAGAACCCTAGAGATATTTACATTTTTTTTTCCTCATAAACTGTCTGTGAAGTAGGGATTCAGTGCTGTGTCCTGCTGCCACAAAAAGGGAGCAGAACAAGCAGAATTACGAGAAAAAGAGGTTTTCAGGTGCCCAATCTTGACCGTAAGAATGTGGTCTTGATAAGAGGAGCAATGTCCCGATTACATGTGGTAAAGCACTCAAGTTTATGGTCTTCACAGCGTGTGTCTTGCTGGTGAATGAAGTTCTTGGTCGTTTTCAGGTTTTACATGGTTAGACACATTGATTAAAGTACATGTGCTGTGCGACAGTGCGCATGCTTTTAGCTGTATCTAAAAATGAGTTTGGATGGGGGGAAGGTAAATAACGAACAGGGATTTCATTTTGAAATCCCCATGTACCCTTTACCACATGTATGTTTGCACTTGCAAAGCTTGCAGCTATAGAAATACCCACACTCCCTGCTGACCCCCACCACATTTTCAAAGAGGGAAACTCCAGGGAGAGTTTTCCTTTTTGAAAATGAACTTGCAGGCCTGCGGGTACAGAATACCTTCACGGGGGGACACTAAATACTAGGCATGTGCCTTCGTTGCTCCATTCGTCTGATTTGTTTCGACTGTACACACACACATCTGACGAATGGATTGTGTGTGCACAGAAACGAATGGTGTGCTTGGCGTATGTACTTAGCACATACGTAAACTCGCACACACTATACATTCGTCAGATTTTCACGTACTGCTGAAACAAATCAAACGAATGGAGCAACGAATGCACATGCCTACTTAATACTGCCCCCTGTTAGCATCATATCCGCATGAGCTTGTAAACCCAGCCAACAGGTTTTGTTTTTTTTTCTCCTAATGAGCAATTCCTTTTCTCCGCCAACAACCCATATCTCCTAGCTCATTAAAACTTTACTGAGCGGGCAGGGGACTTCCCACGCGTGTGCTGCCTCGTAAGTTCATCGGTCTCCTTTTGTTAGGGCTATCGCGCGGATGTGCTCTCTTTTTTTTTTTTTTTAGATTTGTTCTCGTTTTCCTGCCTTGTTGCAGTGATTTTACCACTAATATTGCCTCGGCAGCCCCTCACCAGCACATCTATGTGCTATTAAAAAAAATAATCAAAACCAAAAGCTACTTTTTCTAAAGAAGTGGAAGGAAAAGCTAAAGTTCAAAAAGCCTGCTATCAGCAACTTTAAGGTCTGCATTTGTGAGCACCAGATGTCCGTCGCAGATTCCTATGAGGCGTGCCACAAATGCCTGGACCTGGATCACAGGCAAACCGCTACATGGCTGCATGTCTTCCAGGCCTTGATAGACTCTGGCTTGGAGAATGTGGGACTTCAGGAACATGCTTAAGGGTGAGCACTGACACGAGTCTGGGCATTGGAACTACTCCTCCTCCCGGGTTCCTCACACCCTATTCCCAGGGGTGGACAACTCTGGTACTTGAGAGCCACAAAACTGCCTGGTTTTCAGGATATCTACAACGAATATTTATTTATTTTATTTATTTATTTATTTATTTATTTAACATTTTTTTATATACCGCAGTTCTAGTAACAATGTTACTAATCACTTCGGTTTACAAGTAACTTTGGGATGACATAACATATGTGTGTCTTACATAGAACAGGAAGTAGGAACTGGGAATTTGGTTAAGATACATAACATTAAACAAAATGCGAAATAACATTTTATTTATTTATTTATTTATTTATTTATTTAACAACTTTTAATATACCGACATTCGTATGGCACATCACGCCGGTTTACAGGTAACTCAAATATAGGAGGAAATTACAATGAACAGGGAACAAGGGATTGGAGCAGGCCAGAAAGAGGAGAAGGGAAGGGGAGACAGGAGAAGAGAGGGAAGAGAATAGGTAGCATGAGAAAGAAAAGGGCAACCGTTAACGTTGATAGAACTTATTTACAGAGGTATGTATTTACATTAGAACTATGCATGAGATATTTGCATACAGTGGAAACAATGCGTGCAAATCTATCTCATGCATATTCATTGTGGATATCCTGAAAACATAGCCTGTTTGTCGCTCTCGAGGACCGGAGTTGGCCACTCCTGCCCTGTTCCCTACTTTGTTGGGAGAGCTCCCACCCTCCACTCCCATGGTGCCAGATGCTGGATCCCACACTAGTGAGGATTGAGTAAGGTGCAAATACCTTCGGTGCATGAGGAGACATGGAGGAAAGCACCTAAGCAGGTGTCTAGCTAGGGTGGGCTCCATTGGTACCTAAGAAGCAGAAGTCAACATCTAGACAGGGCTCTGAGGTTGCACGCCCATCTTTAGAGTTGAGGAAGGATGGGGCGACTGGCGACTGGCATTTGGCTTGGACAGTCCCAGGGCTCTGACTAGCCTGGTCTACTTGGACTGCACCCCTTACAAGGGGACTGTCTGTGGCACCTGCAAGAAGCACCCACTCTATTGATGCACTTAGCATTGAGACCCACAATGGTGCCATCTCTAGCACCATTGGCACAAAAGGCCACTGCGCCATTAAGGAAGGTGCTGGTCCAGACTCAACCAACAAGGAAGACGTTTCAGAGTCCAGTGGCATGGAGTGCTTCAGATTTGATAGTCACACCATCTATAGAGTCTAGCAATTTGGCAACAGAGTAAAGAAGAACATAAGAAATTGCCATACTGGGTCAGTCTAAGGGTCCAACAAGCCCAGTATCCTGTTTCCAACAATGGCCAATCCCAAGTCACAAGTACCTGGCAAGTACCTAAACATTAGATAAATCACAAGCTACTATTGCTTATTAATTACCGTAATAGCAGTTTATGGATTTCTCCTCTTGGAACTTATCCAAACCTTTTTTTTAAACCCAGTTACTCTAACTGCTATAACCACAAGAACAGATCTGGGTCTCTGAAAAGGATCTTTCTCCTACAATCTCAGCCCAAAGGGCACCTCAGCCTGTGGACCAGTTAAGCAAGAATTTATTTGCCTCATTGATGGCTGAGGATAGAAGGGGGGGGGGGGGGGGGGGGGGGGGAGTTGCCCTGCCTACGATGGAGGAGGTGTTTCCATATAGTGCCAGTTTGACACAAGTGTGTGCGCCTCACCACAGGAACTGCCAACCATAGGACTAAGTCCACAGTAAACAAGGCAGGAATTACCACTGTGGGAGTCCCATCATGAGTCAGGGGGCATCAGTCCAGTTGACCTATGACCCCCTGAAAGATTTCCTCTGAGACAATGGAGGTCTCTGCCTCAGTCACAGTCTTCATTATCAGGGGTCATGGCTTAGTGTCTCTCCTTGGTGGGGGGAAAGCGAAGTACTGTACAGGTATTCCGTCAAAACCCCTTACCTGACTTGCCTCGGCATAATCTCCTCCTGGAGATATCTGCTACTCCCAGGTTCGCGGACAAAGCTCGCAAAAAAAAAAAAAAAAAAAAAAAAAAAGCGCTTAACATCAACGCCTGGAAGGAGGCTGACCCAGGTTGCTACAGATCTTACAACCATCAGCAGATTCCACAGCAGTTTGCCACATCCTTGTCTGAAGCCCCTGTAGCAATATTTCACCTCATGTCTGCTGGTGGCTCACAAGCTCGATTTAAAAGGTGCAGGCTGCCCCTTGGCTTTGGAATTGTTCAGCTTCCTCACCGCTCTGTGAAGATTTTGTGCCTCCTGTGTAAAGTATGTGGATAAAAAAAAAACAAAACAAAAGAACAAAAGCAAAGAAACAGCAGCACTGCTGCCCAGGTGAAACCATGGGGAGTTTCCCTTTGAAAAATGTCTTGCAAGCAGCTGAAAATGGCCCTCAGTCGAAATAAAATAGAGTATGTGCAAATTTGTTGTTATCGTTCAGTTTCATGGAGAGAGAGAGCAGCAGCAGCAGACAGACCCAGGAAATGTTATGACACAACAAAAAAAAAAAAAAGAGGAGGAGCTGCTCGCTGAGATCTGAAATGGCTTTCTCTTCCCCTCCTCCCCACCCAGTTCTAATAAAAAAAAAAACCAACAAAAAAAAAACAAACAAAAAAAACCCACACAAACTATAACCTTCATAAAAATATGAATCGGAGAAAATTCTTTTTCACTCAACGCACAATAAAGCTCTGGAATTTGTTGCCAGAGGATGTGGTTAGTGCAGTTAGTGTAGCTGGGTTCAAAAAAGGATTGGATAAGTTCTTGGAGGAGAAGTCCATTAATGGCTATTAATCAAATTTACTTAGGGAATAGCCACTGCTATTGATTGTATCAGTAACATGGAATAGACTTAGTTTTTGGGTACTTGCCAGGTTCTTTTGGCCTGGATTGGCCACTGTTGGAAACAGGATGCTGGGCTTGATGGACCCTTGCTCTGACCCAGTATGGCATGTTCTTATGTCATAAGTGAAGAGGAAATGAAATATAATAAATGACAAAATGGGATGGTGTGGAGATCGGCCTTTAAGGTTTCTCTGTAAGTCATCGTTCCTGCTGCAGGTTCTCATAGTACAATCAAGAGGTGTCTATTTTAACTGATTAGGGAGGCCCGTGTCCTATCAGTAAATCATAGTGGCCTCACTTTCACCCATTTGGATGGTCTCAATCTGTGCGGATGGTTTGAAAATGGCATTTTTCCCCACCACTTGAGCGCAGATAGGATTGCAGCTGGTATGCGTGCATTTCACGAGGCCTGGAAGAGTTGCCTTTGTAATATTTAGCAATGACTCCGCTGTGACATTCTTCCCAAACCTCTTTGATATTTGCACCTGTGCCGGCTTGCGGTCGCCATGACGCTTTAACTCGCCTGCATTTTTTTTTTTAGAAGCGCTTTTTGGCACAAATGGAAAGGGGTGGCAGGAGAGAAGGAGAAAGCGGGGTTCTAGTCTTGTCTCTGGCTCGCTTGGAGAAACGTCGCCGCGTGGAAGAGGTTCTGCACCTAGAACCTGCAATCTCTCTCTCTCTCTCATCCATGCGGCTTGCTTGGTTCTAGGTATCTGGATTGATTGAGGGTGGAGTGGACCATGACTGCCAACAAGAATGCCAGCGACACTCAGAGGGCAGGCAGGAGTAAAGCACCGCGGGATACTCTGGAAAGGTAAGAAAAAGTAGTGCTCTGCACTTTGACGTATTCATTCCCATTAACTGTGTCTCCCTGGCAGTCTCCCTTTCAATCTTTCATTGATTTCAATCGTATATTCAGTTACTGCTTGTGCTGAATTCTTTAGTTTCAAAACCATAGACTTACTTGAGCCTGTGGCAGGACGACCGTACACAGTGCATACAGACAGCTGTATGGCCTTGTTAAAAATATTTAGTAAGCACACTGAATGTGGGTTTTTTTTTTGTTTTTTACTGACCTTTTTCTATTTTGGGTGTCAGTGAAGATGATAAAATATTTGTTTTATGTTTTTGCAATTCTGCCTCAGGTTTCTGAAAAAGGTGGTTTATGAATATGAGAGTGAATGAATAAATGTTATTGTACCTATAACATTCTCTGCTGACATGGGTTAGAAATGAGACTCACAGTAATCTTCCCCAACTGCATGACTTCACATGCCCAGTACTCCTCCTGGGGAAGTGCAATAATAAGCCTTCCCGTGGAGCTTGCAGCTCTGTCTGGAAGCTCATTTTCAAAGGGAAACCCCCTCATGGAGTTTCCCTTTGAAAGTTGTGCCAGTGCATACAGTGCACCAATATATTTTGCACCTGCATTGAAGCAGGCGCAAAGTATGCACTGGAAACTGGGGATTTGTTGATACATAACTTCTCTCCCTGTCCTGTCTCTGCACATTATTATTATAATTATTATTATTTTTTTGTTTCTTTGTTTAAAGTACATGTGTTAACAGCGTGTGCATTGTTTTGCACCTCCCTGGGGTGGGGGGAGGAAGCAATAATCAAAACGCAATTGTATGCGAGTTTATAATTTATAAGGTTTGCCCTTATAAATTGCTTTGATCATTGGCTCCCCTGTGGCATTAGGGAACACCGACCCAGTGCTTATTATAGACACCAGAGAGACTGATGCTGCTTGTCTTGCTGTGGAAAGTTCTCATTTTTTTGTAATGGAGAGGTAGTAAGTCTGAAGTTACAATACCATGCAGGGCTGTGAGTGTTGTTGTAATCATGAAGGTATTTCACATTGTGTTTAGATCAAGCTCTTATACTTTAGAACTGTGGCTCCTAACCTTGTCCAGGAGGTATACTGCTTTTCAGAATATCATTAACAGATATGTACAAAATAGACTCTCATACACTGGGTCGTCATTGCATGCAGATGCATCTTATGAATATTCATTGCCAGCATCCTGAAAACCAGACTGGTTAGATGTGTGGGAAACAGAGCCACCCCCCACTGGATTATTTTTGTGCTATCGTGTTTTACGACACTAGAGGCGTGCGTGCGCCTGTGTGTGTGTATCGCACAGCACTTTGCGTCTGAGCAGCACCGGGTTCTCAAAAGGATCTGAGCTTCCATGTGATTTTTGGCGTTGACATCCGATGTTTGCATACCTGCTGGTTTACTCCAAACCTTTCCAACCACAAAAGAGGAGAAATATAAATTATAAAGTTGTCAGTGTAGAAATACTTATTGGGAAAATGCGTTTTGCAGCATTTTCATCTCAGGTTTTGATTTTATTGAAAAGATACTTTTACGACTGTGTATTTGATTTGTTTCTTGTTTTTAGTTCTCTGCTGGTGTAGATATTTATTTATTTATATAGATAGATAGATATAGATATAGATAGATATATATATAGATAGATATATAGATATCTATATATATATAGATATATATACATACATATATACATATATACTCGCTGAGTCATGTGGATCTTTCTCTACGGCATGCTGAGAAACGGGATGATAATTTCGGATGCAGTTACTCTGCAGTGCTATTTTCTATTCTTAGAGCTCCGAATTTTCCACCGATCGTCCACTTCAGGTCGGACCTAGGCTGTTTTAGTTGTGAGGCCTTGTGCGAAAACTGCCTTGCTCCGGAGCCTGCTGCAGTGCCGCCCTGCCAGAACGGTGTCTTGCTACAGTCTGAGGAGATGCGAACAGAAATGTACAAAAGTATTAGCAAATGGAAAGTGAAAATGCCAAGAACTAAGCTTTCTGCTCTTGCAAAAAAAAAAAAAAAAAATCTGTACAAAATTTCTTCCAGAAAATATTTTTAGCCTAGGGCACAGTAGGAACTTTATGAAACTGGTAACAAAAGATGGCGTTCACAACCCTCCACCTTTTTTAAATGCTTTTATTTTGGCTAAAACACTTATATAATAATCCAATTTTGCCTGGAGATTCTCCCAATCAAGTCTGTGCCAAATATGTTGACGTTTTTCAGTATTGTTTGTGCCAATATTCGCAAGAAGAGTTGGTGGGGTTTTTTTTTTTTTTTGCTTTTTTCCACAGCTATAGTTTTTTATGGGGTAAATTTTCAAAGTTTTACTAGGATCTGCATGTGCAGGATTTTAAGGTGCATGGGCTGATTTCCATCGGTGGATTTTCTGCTGCCTAAAAGTATGCGCGCACTTCCTTGTGAATACTTTTAGCCATAGTAAAAAGAGGCGATTCTGGGGGTGTTTCGGAAGCATGTTAGAAACCTACATGCCTGCGTTTTAATTTTCAAACATGTATGCACCAAGGAAGAACCACTGTGCACGGCTCATTTCCAGGGAGGAGGGGGGGGGGGGGTGGTGGGGTGGGAGTGGGGTCATCTTCCAAAGTCGGGAGTGTATCGGGGGGGGGGGTGGGGGAGATGTCCCCTCCGAAGATCCCATCCGTGTTCAGAACTGGCCTACGATCTCCTGTCCCTTTAAGGGCAGGAGCATTCCATCTGATCCCCTTAAAGGCGCAGGCGACGGAGGACCGGCAGAATGAGCGGCGACATTTGTAAGCGGGTTCTTTAATGACATCCCTGTCGCTAGCATCCCTCCGCCCACCCACTTCTCATAGCTCTTTTCTGGCTTTTTGCCCTTTCTGTCCTCCTCGCCTTGGCTTAGCTCATTTTGGCTGGTTTCTGACTCCTTGGCTTGGCATCTGTGGAGGTTTGTCGGGCTGGAAACGAGAGGAGGGGGGAAACCAGCGAGGGGCTTGCGAGTTGCTGGCACGTGCCAACATGCCCCGCAGTGGCCCCCGTCCCGTGCAAGGTTTCCTAGGAATCAGAAAGCATGTCACGGCCTAAGGACCTTCCAGCTATGCCACCTTTTGTGTGAACTCGGATTGAATTCTATAGTCTACGGAAGAGAAAGCGAGTTTAAGCTTTCTCCATTCTCCCTAGTCCTCTCTAACCGAACGTGTGGGCGGCAGTGACCGTGTTAGGTGATGCAATTCCTCCCTCCCGGAAATGAAACGCATCAGAAATATTAGTCCGTTGCAGGCTGTTTTAGTGCCTGCCGCCCCTCTGCTGCTCAGCGGGATCCGTTGCATCCAATAATGTGCTCACGGTTTTTTCTTTGGCTCCATATTTTTTTTTTTGCAGGCAGTTTTGGCATCGTGATGTCATGCTGTGATGTGGCAGCCGCTGAAACATTTAGTCCAGCGCTTTTTCTAACTTTTTGGGCCTGATGTGCACGCTCGTGTCCGGATAATGACCTTGTGCAGGGGGGGGGGGGGGGGGGGGCTGTGATCTGACCTGCAATCTGGTCCCATGGGCAGGGGCTTGATTTGTAGCCGGTTCTTTCCTATTTTGTACTCTTGTTCCAAAGGGATCCTGGGATGTGTAGCCCTGCTTGCCTACCAGGAAATGATTACTAGGAAGGCCCAGTAAAACTCTGATGTGGGAGTCTCAGATAGGGAGCTGGTCCAGACTCGCACGGGTGACCTAAGACTTGTTGATCACTGGTGAAAGCAGAAATGCTTGTTCCAAAATGTCATGCAGAGAGAGCAAAGCAGATGGAGACCAAAGCTCTGCGGGAGACAGTGTACTTATCCTTTTATTTACATTGGTGCATATATCCAATAGCAGTATAAAAATAAGTTTTCAGCTGCTGACAGAAGAATTAATTAGCAGCTGGATCTTTCTGTCGGGCTGTAAATTATAGTAATGAGCACAATTTACAGCCCTAGTGGAAACACAGGCACCTGCACATGTCCAGGTGTGTCTCGCAGGCTTACCCGTTCTCCTGTTCACCGAGTTGGTGATGGCGGGGCATCGTCCAGGCAGGTTGCAGGGACCCAAGAGGCCAAATGTTTGGGGGAATAGCCATAGCGTTGGTGGTGGTTTGGATTATTGTGTGATCTTCTGGTTGGACACAGGAGGGAGAGTTCTGTATCCTGCAGGTAATCCTGATCCCTAGCTGGCAGCTGGGATATATGCTTGACAGTGCAGACCAGAATAATTGGACAGGCTGGATGGGTTCATTGATCCTTTTTTTTGTTTTTTTTTGCTATTATCTACAGTGCGAGTCCCAGGGTTTCAAACATTAGTTGAACTGGCAGCAGCGAGCCACTCCAGATAGCTGGATGTGTCCGGTACTGATCCGGCTAAGTGGATGTGGCTGCTGCCGCTTATCCGGAACCGATCCCATGCCAAGTCAAAATGTACCTTTGGCTTGTGCCAAATGCACATTTTACAGGCAAACCTGTTTTGTTTTTTGGTTTTTTTATTTTAAACTCCGGATGCATTAGCATATCATTAGCTTGCTGCATCGGGAGTAAAAAAAAAAAAAAATGTAATCTGAGCATTAAAAATGTGCTGAAATCCAGCGCACAGTGTTTTTAATGCTCAGCTTCTTGCATCGGCCTGCAAATCATCTACTGTACCAACACGCTAAAACGCATGAAAATTATCTGTAATGTAATGCTCCCTAACTACAATATATAATGCTCTTATTTGACAAACCGTCTATTTTATAATCCACTTTGAAGAGTCTGACTACCTCGAAAGGCGACATAAAAATACCAAATTAATTTAAATAGGAAATAAAGTGAGATGAAAAATCTATGGCCACCTGGTGGATTGGGGGCATCCTGTGAACGCCAAAGCAGCTAGGAGAAGCCTATGGCCCATGCCTGAGCTGGCTTGTGTTGACTTCCAAAGTCAACCACCGAGGAAGCTGAGAGAAGTGGGCAGATAAGCTGCAGGTTGCAATTCAATTGAAAAGTGCCATTGCTGGGGTAATGGGACTTCATTCACAACCCATTTTTAATTCATTCCTCATACCCATCTAGCTCAGCCGTTGCAGTGGCGGTCCTTGATCAGGGGCCACAGACTGGCTCCTTTTGGAACCTGGTGCATGTTCACCTTAAGCCTGACCCCTAGGTGTCACTGAATGATGGCCGGAGCTGTCTGCCCACCAGGGGCTGTGAACATTGCACCTGCAGCATCCCCAGCCCTTGCCAGCAGAGACGTTTTAAGCCAACCTCGTAACTAGGCCCAGCTTTCTTGCATGGCAGTGCACAGCCGATCAGGCTGCCCCCACGTTCTGTACAGGGGCGGATTGGCCTATCGGGGAATCTGGCATCCCCCGGTGGGCCGATCGCTCCAGTCACGTGGTCTGCCGTGCGTGGCCGTGACAGAGCCGCGCTCAGCAGACCACGTGATGTGTCCTGGGCCGGCCTGGGCGGCGAATTCCCGGGCCGGTCCGACATCGCGAGTCCGCCGCTGGTTCTGTATTTTTTGTTTACTTTGTTTTTAAAATTCCATTTGCATCACGGTGAATAACACTGTTCTGTAGCATAGTGTGCTAAGGAGAACAGCCAGTTCTGGCCAAATATTAAAAATAATTCAGCTTAATGTGCGGTTGCTGTGAATATATTTATTTATTTAAAATCTTTTTATGTAACGTCGTTTAGTAATGCACCATCACAGCGGTTTTATATGTAGGCACTTATATTTAGTTAACATAGCATGGATTTGTTTGTCTTCATGCCGTTCTTACCGGGAAGATGTCTGTGAAAAGGCCGTGAAATGAATAAAAATATGGAGGCCGATATTCAGCGCCACTTAGCCAGCTAACTAGCTGCCGCTAAATATCCAGCTCCATTCAGCGGTTGGCACGTGACCGGATAAGTACTTATCTGGCTATGTGGCAAGCGGGAAAGGAGTGTTTTTTTGGGGGGGGAGGAGCTAATTATCTGGTTAACTTAGCCAGATAGATAGTAATATTCAGTTATCCGGCTCTGTTACCTGGATAAGTTAGACCTACTGAATAGCAGGCTGTGAAGGAGTTAGAAGAAAACCCCCCGCACATCTTAAAGGACTGGATCCAGAGATGTGGCCCAGTCCACCTCCAGCGTACGACAGCAGGGTGGAGGTCCCAAAAGGCCCAGGGGAGGAAAAGGAAGCCCATAGAGAGAGAGAACACTGTTGAACTGTAAGTTGTACTTTTGCCTTTGCTTTGTGAGCAGTGAAGGAATAGGAGAACTGCTTTTGTTTGCTTCTTGTCATTAGTAAAGAAGCTTGAGAGATTTTTGTCGGTCCAACCTGGACTCTGTCCTCTGGTTACCCTAAGATTGCTCGCGGTACCACACGGGTCTAAAGTTAGCTGGCTAAGACTTATCTGGCTAACTAGCAATTTAATTGGGGGAAATTCAGCAACATAGCTCTGCTGCTGAATATCCCATGTGAGTTATTTGGATAAGTCTTAGCTGGATATCTTTGAATATTCAGCCCATGGGATCTTTGTCAGTTGTGGAGAGCACAGAGTTGGCAGATCGCAGTCTGGCTCTGGTGTTCTTTAGGAAGCTGTTGGTTTTAATGAAAATGAACGGCATCTATAGGATAACGAAAGTGGCACTGGAAAATGACTGTGCTGAGCAATTGTGCTCAGTGTCCTAGCCTTAAATTTGGAGGAAGAAAAAACGTGTAGTAGGTAGGGAAGTAATTTTAAGAGTTAAATTACTGTCTGTAAAGCATTACTTTGCAATAAAGTGGTGATCTGTGTTCACTTCCTATTCATGATAATAGTATAAAAATAATCAACACTATGACTGCGCTTAATGGCCAAAAGGTATTACTCTATAAATTCCAGTTATTTGCTTGCTAATGCTTAGTGTAATTCAACTCTGGAGAACAGAAATAGTGTTTCAATTAGAACAAAAGACTACTCATTATAAAACGGTGGATAATTTTAGAATTATACATGCATTATGCTTCTTTGTCATGTTGCAATAATTATAATTTAATTGTATATAACTCATACTTCGAGTTCCAGTTTGGGAATTAAAATACTTCGGTACAATACAAGTTGTTACGTCTAAATGTGAGGCATGTAGACTATTCTTCTTCAGCCTTTGCAAGGTGTATTATAGCCTATGAAAGAAGGAACAGGAGAAAAAGCTACATTCCGTTTCCTTTTCTTCTTCCTAGTGATTATGGTCAAGTAGTTGAAACACAAGGGTAAAGGGACTCTCCTAAGGTCCCATGCACAGTCTGTAGTAGGATCTGGGTTAGAATCCAGGGGTCTTGACTTCCCAGCCTAGTATTCTTGTCACTACTACATAGGGTTCTAAGGACAATTCTAAGGAAGGAAAAAAAAATACAAACCACCTCCCTCCCCTTTAATATCTCTGTTGCACACCTTTCCCCTCCCCTTACCCGCCTCCACTCAGTGCCGTACCCTCCCTCTGAATGCTCCCACACTGCACGCACGCACGTGAGATGGACAAGTGAAGTAGGGTTGGCAGTGCTCTCTGGGTTTGTTAGCTGTGGCTCTAGAGGGGCTCCAGTGGTCTAGCTCCAGGCTGGCTCTGGGAGCCAAGAGGGACACTTTGCTTCAGCTCCAGAGCAGCTCCTAAAATGCTGCACCAGCTCCGGCTGCTTTTACCAAGCTCCAGTTCTGGAGCCATGGAGGGGAAGAAAAACGGGCAAAGAAAGTATGGTACCCGTAATAAGCTTAGCACTTTCTAACTGATATTACTGGACACTGCACATCCCCACCCCCCTCCCGCAACCAGCCTTGTTTTAAACCAGCATAAAATGGTAAGTATAGGATACCAAATAAAATATGAGCATCCAGGCCATAATTGTAACATTTTTATATTTTCACTATTCACTTCCTGCTTGTAAAAATGCCCTTCATGCCACACATTCTTAATATGCTCAGCCTCACTTATTTGTACATACTTCCCTATTGCACCATGCTGCTTGCTCTGATTTGCCTCTTTTTTTTTTTTTTTTTCCTATTTTTTTTTAATACATTTTTCTGACCCTGGCAAGCTGGATAATTTATTACAGCACCAGCAATCAAATATAAAGTACATAAAATACCTTTTCTTCATGCATCATTTATATAAAGTACAACAAATACTCATTAAACAGCCCTGTACCCTTCCATGGCTCACGCATACAATCACATTAACGTCCTCTTCAAACACAACCCTCCCCTTGACCCAGTGTGCTACCCTTCTCTGGGAACTCGCATTTAAAAAGCTGTCGCCAGCATTACCAAATAATAGTAGCATATTAGGAAAATCCATTGGCATATATTCTAACCTATTAAACCCATACACAAGAAGACAGTTCCAGCTACATCAATAACTGTTTTTATTTTTTTTTCCTGTCTTGACTTTGGACACAGGCGAGTGGTTGAGTTTCTGGATTGCTGTCTTAAATGAGGGCAGTGCTCCAAGCCTTCGGGATATACTGCTTGCACGAGTTTCAGTAACCATAAGTTGAACGTTGGGAGTGGCGTGATCACCATCCTGGCTCTTCTGGGTTGCATAATGAACTTGCAGTAGTCCGTTCTGCAGCACATAGGATGGTGGGGGGAAAAAACTCCTTTGTAGATATGGCCCTAACACGTGCAACAATGGATCCATGCCATCTGCAGGATCAGAAGCAGATATTATCAATGTCACGCAAAAAACAGCCCTAAGAACAAAAGGGAAAGCATTTGAATGCTGACATAGCTCACTAGCAACCTTTAAGAATTCTGAACTTTCATAAACTGATGTTTTCTTATTGGGTCGAGAGAATGTTTTTTTTTAATCTCTTATGAAACTGCAAAATCGGTCCCATTTTTCAAGTGGTTTATTAATTGGACTGAGCAGCATGGAAAGTCAGAATTTATAAAGGAGTTAAAGTATTTCTTCCCAGCCTTCTCATCTATCCCTCTGCCAGTACAAAACGCTGTGTTGGGGCTTAGGTGTCTGCAGGCTTATGATGGTTGCAGAAAACAAGCCTGATTGAGCTTCAGTCTTATCCCGTGCCTGGGCTGTGAGTCCACTAATCGGGAGAGGTTTTAAGGATAAGTTCACCTGTGTTTAATCTTTTTCACAATTCATATTTTCTGTTTTTTTTCTGAAACTTATTCTTGTGGCCAGTGTCAGCACCTATGTATGAAGCATCTGATTTTTGGTTTAAAACTGTTTAGAATCTGATAGATCTGGTTTTTCACATCAGAGGTGTTTTATCCGTTTAAAGCAAAACTCCCCCCTCCCTCCCGAATTTTGCAGCTGCCCCAACAATGTGGCCTGCAGGAGCCAAAGAGTGGAGTCTCTCCCCCCCTTCCGATGTAACCCACGGAGCTGCTGGTCTACCCCTTCCCTTGCTGACACTGTTCACTGCCACTCGTCCAGGCCGACAGCTTAACTCCACTCCACAAACCTGGTCTGGATCAGTTCACGCTGCAAACCTTCTCTTTGACGAACGCACACTTAATCACAAGATTTGGCACAGGCTCAGCACGGCGTATCTTATGTTCTTATGCTGGCTGACTTCCCCAGTATCTTGAGAGAAGTTCAGAGTTAACTGGTGCCACCTTGCGCACATTAATTAACTGAGCTGCATGGCACTGGGATTTACAGAAGGGAGGCAAAAGATGGGCAGTAGAAGGGGGTGAGTGGGAAGACAGGAAGGAGAAGCAGCAGCACCAGGTGGCCCCCGGCAGCAGTCTGGTAGCATGAGAACAGTGAGAGAGAGCGCAGGCTTGTCATGCCCACAGTGCCTCCTCATCTGTGCGCTTCCTGTTTAGAATGGAAACCCGTATTACAGGGGAGATAGGGGGGCTGCTGAGAAGGATCACAAGTGTACATAGTCTCACTGTCTCTGTTTTGCCAGACTCCTAGTGGGGAAGTGGGTGTCTAGATTGATGGCTATTGAAAGCATCAGGAAATAAGAGTTGTCCAATCAAATTCCAGCTAGTTGGCAAACAGCGCTACAACACATTTTCTTCTTTGTCATAATATGAAATATCCTATGTTTTATTTATTTAAAATGTATAGCCCTCCTATCCGCAATACTAGGTACTTTACAATCAAACATTCATAAAAATCGCAAAAAACAACAATACAAAATCTATAAAACAGTAAAATATCAATAAATAATACAACAAAAAACATAAAAACATAAGACTTGCCATACTGGGTCAGACCCAGTATCCTGTTTCTAGTAGTGGCCAATCCAGGTTACAGGTACCTGGTAGGATCCCAGGGATAAGGAGTGGATTTCCCCAAGTCCACCAGGAGCTTGTCCAAACCTTTTTTAAAGCTAACTTTAAAAGCCAGTAACTTCTTTGGTCACCTCACGTTCTGGTTCCCCATTTCCAGTGGACATTCTTATCTGCATGCCTTTCTCAGACTAATTTTGTTTTGCATCCTTTTGTAAGTTACTGTGCATCAGCAGAGAAGACTGACTTGTAGTGAAGACATAGCATTTGGTGCTGGAGTGTTTTTCAGTGATCAGCAATGCCAGTGGGCCTCATCCTTGTGGAACAACTTTTGTGCAGTTTTCTGCTGCAACTTGGGTCAAATGCTTTGTTCTGAGAGTTCTGGATGGCAGGTGAAATCTGTAGCCCAGAGTTGTAAGAATATACAGCTGTGCAGGTTGGTTAACTTTGCCACATTTTGAAAACTTGTTGAAAATTTTATTTGGCTGCATTTTGGTTGTTCTAGGTTTGTGCTCCATGCAGTGAGCAGGATGCTGTCCAGAACTACATGATGTGTTAGCTCTGACATAAGGTCCTGGCAGAATGAATGCATTAAATAAGAATTTTCATTGCTGTCAATTTGTGTTCCTGTCAATTCCCAAGCAGTTGTGTCCACAGGAATGATACGCTTACTTCATATACTAAGGAGAGACTGCTGTAGAGTGTGTTTTGGAGGAAATTTAAAATCGAATGCATTTCAAGAGAATAATTGTTCATATTTTCTTGAAGACCATTGTCTTTTCCAGGTAATAGCTCCGTGCTCTTCAGAGTTCTAGGGCATAATATTTTTTGCCTCCTTAAGATTCTTCGGCTTTGGGTAAAACCATTTTTTGGGTCGTGAGAAATAACTTTGGGAACATAACTTGGAACAGTTCTTGTTAACATCGCCTTGTTAATGAATAACTTACTGCTGGAAGTGTTTCTAAGTGTCAGGGTATAGCCAGTCGAAGGAGTGACCCCGGGGCCAAGTGGGGCCGGTGTGGCTGGCAAAGCAAGTCTGACAGGTTCCAGCTGGAACAGCGGCAGGGCATTTTCCGCCTTCGATGGCCACCTTCCCCTTGGGTACTGGTTGGCCGGCAGGCTTAGGTAGCGAGCCTGTAACCCAGGATTAAGCATGAACTCAATTGGAAGCTCAAGCAAATACTGGAAACGGGAAGACTGGATGAGGCTAACCGGCAGACCTGAAGAAGCACAGAGCCACATGGGAGACGGTGCAGCTCGATGAACTCTGGACGTAGAACTCCGAGAGGGCCAGAGAGCCAGCCCCAAGCTTTGGCAACCTGTGGTTTGGAAGCCTGGAAAGTGTGGGCCAGTAACTTGAGAGGACTGAGCAAGTAGTCTGAGAAGCCCACAGAGACCTCTGCTGGTGGGAGGGAACTTGCACTAAGTCCAAAATTTGGGTGAATTGAACTTGTTACTTTTAATGTGTAAACTAAGAAGATAACACCCTGGCAGGAGGAAAGAAGCCTCGGGGATGGCAGTCTGACATGCTTATTTTTATGAACTGACTTACTACAGGCACGCCATACATGTCCCTGTTGCCTGGAAACTGCTCAGATTCATTGCTGAATAAGCTGTCAGATTTTCCAAAACAAGACTTGTGGGAGTTTATGCATTTTGGATCATAACAGGAAACTGAAGCAGACACAGCAATGCACGACACGATGACTGAAATGCAGACATTACTTAGGGAATAGTGTACGGTGCCTCAATATGACAAAGTGTATGCTTAACACTTATTGCACTTTGTGTATAATTATAAATACGAAAATTGGTTCAGCAAGCTGTGAATGAAGACTTTACTTATCAGCAGATTTTAGCCTAATGTTGACTGGCCCATTTGCATCAATCCTTCGTGTGGGGCTGGGTTTTTTTAATTTGCGCGGGATTTCCAGCCGCTTGAAACTGTCGCTTTTTTGATTCACCGCCAGTATTTCATATTGCACTAAAAGGAATTTCTTGCCTCTCTCTACATTGAACCTGTTTGTGAAGCTATGAAATGTACTTGTGCCCTGCAGAAATCAGATGTTGCACTTTTGAAGATAACCAGCAATTGAATTTCATAGAAGCTTGGACTCCTAGGTTCATTTAGTCTGCACGGTTTCATTCCTTGTGCAGTGTGACCGACTCGAGTTGATATCTGGCTTTTCTCTCACTGCTTTCCAATTAGGGATCCTCCTATGCCGTCTTGAATTCAGTTACTGTTTTTGTCTCCAACATTTCTGTCAACAAGCAGGGCTGAATTAGCCATGACAAGTATGTGATGTCATTCGACTGAGTCAAATGGGCCCTTCTCTCTAGCTCAGCAAAGCTTTAACTCTACTGAGCATGCACGGGAGTGCCCACGTGTGCGCTGCTTCATGAGCCCCTCGGTCTCCCGCTGTCCGTGCTGTCGCACGGATGTATAGACTTTCTCTTTCTTTCTGCTTTTTGGCAATTGTTTTCTCTTGCTATCTCTTTCGTTCGCTGCCCAGGCAGCCTTCAGCCAGCACTTCTTGTGCTACTAAAACAAAAATAAGTGTGTGTATAATATTTTTGGTTTGGTTTCCTTAAGATCCAAGAAGGCCATGGTAACAGCCAAGGACTGAGGCTTCTCCTGGAGTAGAGCTTCCTAATGACCCCCCTCCGTGCTGAGTCGAACAGGAGGCTCCTAGAGCAGGCCTTCCTTTCCCTGTGGCGCCGGATTCTGGATCCACCATGTCACTAAGTGCTCATAGAGATTATACTGCAGAAAAAAAAAAGATGATTTTTAGATGAGGGCAAGTCTTTGATTATTTATTTATTTTATTTAACATTTTTATATACCGGGATTCATACAAGATATTGCATATCGTCTCGGTTTACATTGAAACTGAACATAAGCATGAGAGCATGCTAATTACATGGAACATAAAATGCTAATAATGATTTCGCACAGGAAGCTATGCTTCCAGATGTTTTGCTCTTGGATATCTAAGCTGCTTTGAAGCCAGCCTGGCCACATCTTCCATTGTGCGTGGGTGCCGTGTCTCGAGTCCTCACTGCCCTGCGAGGGCCACACAATGGGCAGGTCATTTTTCAATCACTGACGCCAACCAGCTAAGGTAACAGTATACTTGTCTGCCCTTCTGTTTGGGGGGGGGGGGGGGGGAAACAGCATTGCGAATGGTGCATAAAGAGGTGGATTATTGCCTCTGAAACATTCTGCCTCATCGTACAAGCAAATATTCTTTTCTTCGGTGTGGCTGAAAAAAAAAAAAATCATCTTTGGCTGACTGCCAAATTGAAAAATAACTTATTATAAACAAGAACATACTGGCTAATTGGCGCAGCTGGCAGACCAGACTTGGCCTTGGGCTTTGGGGGGAAACACCTCCCCCCTCCTTGATGAAGAAAACTGTATTTTGTTTGAATGCATGGCTGATATACGGAGTCTCTTGTCTTTAACTCCATGAATATCGTCGTCAGAAAGCAGCTTCAGAAGCATCTTTAATCCGTTCATCGTGTGTTATTTTTCCGCATGGAGAGGAGCTGACATAATTTCATCTCTGATAAGCTAATCTGTGATTTTCCCCCCCATACTAAGTGCGGTCTCCTTTCAGAGAGTTATAAGTGCAGCTTTCCTTGCATTGTTCATGCCTTGTGACTTAAACAAACCGGAGCAGCATGTCTCCAGGAAGTCCTTGAATCAGTAGCACGTGGTTGTTCTCAGTAGGGCATGTTTAGGTAAATAGTTCTGTCCTACAGAGGAACCGATATTTCAGGAACAGTTGCATGAGGACCAAACTGTGGACAGGAGAGAAGAGGTAAATTTTAGCAAGATTTCGGAAGATTTTTGCTCTTAGGCAGAGCTTGACTTATCCAGATAAGAGGTACGAGACTGGAATTTGAAGGATGAGCTGTACTTCTGTGTTTGTCTATGTATCGTTTTGATTTTTAATAGATATAAGAACTTAAGAAATTGCCATACTGGGTCAGACTAAGGGTCAATCAAGCCCAGCATCCTGTTTCCAACAGTGGCCAGTCCAGGCTACAAGTACCTGGCAAGTACCCAAACACTAAGTATATCCCATGCTACTGATGCCAGTAATAGTAGTGGCTATTCCCTAAGTCAGCTTCATTAATAGCAGTCAATGGACTTCTCCTCCAAGAATTTATCTAAACCTATTTTAAAACTACCTACACTAACCGCTCGAACCACATCCCATGGCAAGAAATTCCAGAGCTTAATTGTACGTTGAGTGAAATAATTTTCTCTGATTAGTTTTAAATGAGCTACTTGCTAACTTCATGGAGTGCCCCTTAGTCCTTCTATTATCTGAAAAAGTAAATAACTGATTCACATTTACCTGTTCTAGACCTCTCATGATTTTAAAGACCTCTATCGTATCCCCCCTCAGCCATCTCTTCTCCAAGCTGAACAGCCCTAATCTCTTTAGTCTTTCCTCATAGGGGAGCTGTTCCATCCCCTTTATCATTTTTGTCGCCTTTCTCTCTATCTTCTCCATCGCAACTATATCTTTTTTGAGATGCGGCGACCAGAATTGTACGCAATACTCAAGGTGCGGTCTCACCATGGAGCATTATGACACTTTACGTTTTATTCACCATTCCCTTCCTAATAATTCCCAACATTCTGTTTGCTATTTTGACTGCCGCAGCACACTGAGCCGACTATTTCAATGTATTATCCATTGTGATGCCTAGATCTCTTTCCTGGATGGTAGCATCTAATATGAAACCTAACATTGTGTAACTACAACATGGGTTATTTTTCCCTATTTGCATCGCCTTGCATTATCCACATTAAATTTCATCTGCTGTTTGGATGCCCAATTTTCCAGTCTCGCAAGATCCTCCTGCAATTTATCACAATCCGCTTGTGATTTAACTACTCTGAATAATTTTGTATCGTCTGCAAATTTGATTATCTCACTCGTCATATTCCTTTCTAGTTCATTTATAATTATATTGAAAAGCACGGGTCCCAGTACAGATCCCTGAGCACTGTTTTACCCTTTTCCACTGAGAAAATTGACCATTTAAACCTATTCTCCATTTCCTGTCTTTTAACCAGTTTGTAATCCATGAAAGGACATTGCCTCCTATCCCATGCTTTTTAGTTTTCTTAGAAGCCTCTCATGCGGGACTTTGTCAAATGCCTTCTGAAAATTCAAATACACTATATCTACTGGTTCACCTTTATCCACATGTTTATTAATCCCATCAAAAAAATGAAGCAGATTTGTGAGGCAAGACTTCCCTTGGGTAAATCCTTATGATGCTTTTGTAATTTTATGTTTTTATTTTTGAACATCGCTTTGGGCGATAATTTTTATCTGTAAAGCGATTAATAAATGCTAATAAATACATACAGTACATGGTTTGTTGATGACTTAGTTGTCTTTTCAAGTCAGAGTATCCTACTCCTGTATGGACATAAAATAGCCTTGAGTAAAAGAGTGTGTAGTAGAAACAGCCTGGTGATAGCAGTTTTGGCAAAGAAGAAAGCCAACACATACGTATGGTACAGTCTTTCAAGGGCAATCTGGATAACAGAATTTGTCTGCAAGATAAGCAGAGTTGCTCTAACTGCTGGATTAAAGATTTGCTGACCTGAAATTAGAGTGAGTCTCTAGGGGAAAAACACTTTGGATTACTCTTTGCAGCAAGATTAATTGTGCATTGTGATTCTGCCTACCATCATTTTATCAAGACTCGTCCCTTTTTGTGCTTGTTGCTATTGTTGGTGTTTACCCAGAGTCTTTATTAAATGCAGCAGTAAACCAATGGGTTTGGATTGCAGTGAAGCATGCTTTCAGCTTTTCTCTGAAAAGTTATAACACATTTCAATCTGTCATTGGAAATATTTAGACCACATATGACCGTATAAGGATATTTTAGGCTTCTTAATGCTGTCCAGAATGCTAGAAAATGAAAGTTAAACTGCATTTATTGGCATGGCGCATACTGTGATCTGCTAATAATACTTTTAGAGAGGTCAGTGTACATAGCACTGTACAAGATGAACCACATGCTAGCCCAAGTTCTAGTGCCAAATGTTTTATACTGTGGGTTGTGAGCTCAGAGAAGGCAAGTGTCTGACTCTGGGTTACATAGGTAGTGGCTGAGATGTGAAATCTGAAGTTCTGGATCCCAACTCTGTGTCAAAATGTTAAGCACAATACATCTATGACTAATAATGAAGCAAGCAAGGAAAGGCATTTCTTTCTGGTTTGTGCGAGTATAATCTAGATACCATTGTTCATAAAATATCAGCACTTCATGAACATAAGTTCATTGGTAGTCCTCAATACGTCATCAGGCACAGACAGAATTTGACTCTACCTAAGGGCTATCAGACAGGGGTTACAAGGTATTTTCTGTTCTGTTTCTCACAGTCCCTCACATATCCTTACTGTGACTTAAGGTGGTGTTGAAATCTTATTTTTATTTGACTATAAGAGGACTCATCATGAGTCTTGACTCGGTTATGGGACGGCCGTTTAGGCCTCCTCGAAACTGCCGCTCCGAGCAGGTTAGCCCCATGCTTTATGATAAGGGCAGTAATATTTACAAGCAACTGCCAAATCCAAAACAAAATTACTGCTAGCAGCATTTTTACGGGGTGAGCAGCCTTCCTGATAATTCAGACAATGCTGCTCCTTGAACGTGCTTTGCTTTTGGACTTGGCCGTAGAAGCAGTCCTGTGCTGTTTCGGTAATGTCTGCGTAGCAGTACACCAGACGGTAAAAGTTGGGGCCCAGCATTGGCTGTCATCTGAATGTAATACCCCTCCCACCCCCCCCCCCCCCCCCCCCCCCCCCCGTCAGAGTGGTATTGCAGTTATGTTAAAAATCATCAAGGCTAATTTGTTAAGGGCAGTAGTCCCCCCGTGCCTCCAGCTAGGGGTAGCAGTAACTGCTGCTCCGTATAGGTTACCCCCTGCCCAATGTACCCTTTTCTTATTGCCATCCACAAGCCTTTAAGGATCCACAGTGTTTATCCCATGCCCTCAATTAAAAAGGCACAGAGAGCATCAATACGTTCCTAGCCTCATAAATAAGTAAAAATAGAGGCACGGATTTACATCAGGTCAATATTGAGTTATAACGTCTCAGATTAACAGAAGGCGTAGAGTTATCAAAATACATTAAAATAAGTGAATAAGCTGATCACATTTTAAGAACCAGAATGCTTCAGATGAATACATAATAAAATACAATGATCATTGGCAGGGAGTTCAAGTTATGGCTCAAGATTGCAGATGCTGGGCAAAGCTGCTTGAAAAAGCCATGGTTTTTTTTTTTATATAACTTTCTGAAAACTAGAAGAGCTGGAGCTTGTCTGATAGTGGCAGAGAGTTCTACTGATCCTAAGAAGGTCCTCCTGTTGTTGCTTATGAGGCATAGTTACTTAAGGGCTGACCAACTAGGCAGGTGTGTGAGAGCAAGCACAGAGGGAAGAAGGGCATACATAGGTTATACTACTGCTGAGGAAGAGAGGTCCATTGCCTTTGAGGGCCTTGTAGGCTACTAGAGTCAGGATTTTAAACTTGGTATGGTAGAGTGTTGGAAGCCAGTGCAGGAAGACTGGGGTAATCTTGTCTAATTTGCTTACCTTCTGCATCATTCAAGCCACAGCATTTTGTATGAGTTGCAGACATTGCTTTACCATAGTTTTGTTGAGAATTTCCATTTAGAGAGAATGACCGTAATGCAGGAGGGAGATTTTGCAGGTCTGAATGACTAGCAAAACTAGGGCCCTTGAAGAGGATGACTGTCTCGTAGTTGGAAGAAATCAGATTTGGCCACTGCTGGGATTTGGGCTTCAGTGATGAGCTTAGTCTACTGTGCATCCCCAGCTTGGCAGCTGAAGAGAACAACTATGCCTTTGAGGGTTACCTTTGAGTTTAAGCAGCTGAAGACTTCTTTTCCAAACCACAGTATTTCACGGGTCGATGCAATAAGCCGCGCATTAAATGTGTGTCTAACTGGGTGCCCGTTTTTGGGGGTTTTTTTTTTTAACGCTCACACAGCCACGTCTCCTGGGCGCCCGATGCAGTATGGTAATGAGGCGCCGCACTAAAAAGGACGCACCTGGGATCATTTGTACGTCCCTAGCGCGCCCTTGACATCGAGTGCCCAGCAGATGTGACCGTGTTCTCGCAGGTTAGGAAAACGGACACCCAGTTTATGATACTAAGTAGTGGGAACCACAGAAAGCAGGATTTTGTTTTTAGTGAGCCTTTGACGCGTGGCAAGACTTTACGCCAGCTCCAGTGCTGGCTTTACATTTGCTGAGTTTAAATAAATAAATAAATAAATAAATAGTACGCGTCGGGCGATTTTTTTTTTTTTTTTTTTTTACATAGGGGGTAATAGCTAATAACCCCATCTACATGTCATTTACTGTGATGAGCGCTATTAGCTATGCGTGAGTTTGGACGCGCGTTTTGGATGCACTAATCCCCTTATTGCATCGGACGCGTGTTTTGGATGCGCTAAGCTAAGTTGTGCGTTAGCTCGAGCACACGATGTTGCATCGGCCCCTCGGTCTTTTGTGGGTATATAGTCTGTTTACTTTGCCGTCCCTGGTCAGAGGTTTTCCTTAAGTATTCATTTAAATTGACGATTGTTGTATCAGCGTCTTTCCCAATCTGGCGAGATCAACAACTGAATGTTCACATACGAATAGTAGGTGATCTAATGGACTCTGATGAGCTTACCTAAGGGGACGTGTAAATGCTGATGAGCTTACCTAAGGGGACGTGTAAATGCTGGAAGAGTGGGCGATTTTAAAGCGGATCCTTGCGGTATTCTTCAGGCGGAGGAAACATGATCAATCTACCTTTACTGTTGTCGCAAATGCCATGGAATGTTATCAAAAGGCACTTAGGAGAAGACCTAGATAATTAACTGTTACTTATCCCTCTCAAATGCTTTAATAACTCTGTTATTGAAAAATCTGTCTGAAGTGCAGGTTACAACAGGAACAGAGAGACAGGCTGGAATTCTAAAATAAACTAAGAGAACAGATTTTGTGGAACATAGGTATATAGTGTAGGCGTAGCTCTTGCTGGCCAATCCAGGATGCACTTACACCTGCTTTCTCAATAACAGTGTTTCAGAGAGCACTTTTGAGTTTGAGCTTCAGTAAACACATTTCTTTCCTTTCTTTCTGCCATACAACTCAGCTAATCTCATTCTGTGTTTAACATACATAGCTTTAAATGTGTCATATCTTTAAGACTCTTGCTATGTAAATTTACTTTTTCCATTGATAAGCAGAGCTGAATCAGCTATAACATGTGTAACAACATCCAGCAGCACCAAACAGATGCCTTTCTCGTAGCTAATAGAACTTTTTGCTCTACTGGGAATGTGCAGGAATTCCCTCTTGGGTTGTTGCCTCGTGAGCTCACTCAAATCTTTTTTTCATCTGAGCACTAGCTTGAATGTGTAACTCTCCTCTCCTCTCTCTGTTTTTTCTTTAAAAAATTTAAAAAACTTTTAAAGATAAAACTACCTCAGCAGCTCCCAACAGCAATTTTGCAGTGCTACCTTCTTAAAACTGAAAAAAAGATGTTTTTCGTCAGAATGTCTTCCAAGAAAAAAGTCACAGTAAGTAGATTTAAAGACTATTTGTGGCAGAAAAGTGCCCATTACGGATGTACGCTAACTCTTATACCACTGCCTAGGTCCAGACTACGACCAAGCAAGTGGTTACAATTGTAGATGGATAACTCCACGAATGCAAGGGTCCAGGAACCGAAAATGGAGGAACTGCTTAAGCCTCACAGAAGTTACAATAAGTTCTTTTCTCAAAGCGCAGCTTTATCTGCCTCACCAAGAATATAGTTTGGCACCAGCTCCTCTAAAATATCTCTCCCATCCGTAGAACAGGCTGAATCCTTGGAGTCGAGTAAACCTAGCTGGCGCCAATCCGTGGAACCACTTGAGCACTGAAGAAGAACAGGGGGTCGAGTGCATTGGCATTGTTGAGCCTAGGAATATCTATTGATGCCTTTGCCCATTAAACCAATTGGGAACATTGATGCATTGTACTGCAAATCTTCCTATGCCACTGTATGCTGGTCAGGGCAGGCTGTTCACTGGAGCAGAAGGTGGATATGATTCTTTTTCCAGCACAGATTACTAAAGCACATTTGCCAATGAAATCGTAGTCACAAAGGCTGCATCTAGAAACACCAGATCCTATTTGCTGTCTGGTGCCTTATATTTCTAATTGGCCTGTAGTACAAATTCTGCAAAGCCCAGAAGTTGTGTATTCTAATATCAGAAGATGATGCTCCATCACGCATCAGGTCAGAGGGCATGTCAGCCACCTGATTGAAGTGGCAGAGTTACTGAAAGATTTCTTTTCCTCCTTAGTGGCTAAGGATAAGATGTTACTATTCAACCTTTTCTTTCTCAAGATGCTTATCGACAGAAAAAGCAAGTTTGCTTACTGTAAATCATGTTTTCTGTAGATATTTAGCATGGTTAATTCATCTTGCTATCTGCCCACCTTCCTGTAGAACAGACTAATTAGCTAGACTTAGTTCTAAAAACGATTGAGGGGGCTTCATGAGGCAATTCCTTGAACGTGAATTCCCGCACAAGCTCAGTAGAGCAAAAGCTCCGTTAGCTGTGAAAGGGATCTGTTCAGTGGAGCTGGATGATGTCACCCACGTGTAATGGCTGATTCATTCTGCTATCTACAGAAAACATTGTATACGGTAAGCAAATTTGTTTTCCACAAACCAACCTTTTTTGTTCTTCATTTTTTTTTTTTTTTCTTTGGCTTTCGGTCAAAACCAACATTCAGAAAAGATGATCTAAAATGAGTAAAGATTAAGCATTTCTTTACTTGACGTCAGTTTTTTGTTTTATTTCAATAGAGAGGCAAGAAGCTGCAGAGCTTGCTTTGTTCTCATGTGGGAACATGTCATTTCAAAGCTAAGCACACCGTGCCCCAGCTCCCTAGTGTGAAAAGGTCGTGTCTTTCACATATTGTTTCAGCTGTCGTGTAAGATGGATTCGTTCTGAGCTCCGATGCCTTTTATTGGACCAGCATAACTACAGTCCAGAGAGGGGGGCATGGGTCTACAACAGCATTATCTTCCTCAGGTGTATTTACCGTAGATAGCAGTGTAATTGAAATAACTGTCAAGGGGATGGAACTCCTGTAAGATTCTCTTTCTTCCTCATTTCGGAGGCAGAATAAGTGTTCTGAAGTTTTGATACGCTCCTCCTCCTCCTGAGCTTTCCACCCCCCCCCCCCCATCCCCATTATATGCGTCAGTAAATCAGGCTTTAGCCAGGATGGGTTTCTGTGTTCAAAATTATTGCTACAGAGCGCAATAGGTATAAATGCTAAAATAATAATAATATAAAAGCAATCTGAAAAAATGACTTCCAAGGAAAAATTTTTTTAAAAGCATGGGCTTCCCAAACACCACACATCTTGTATTCGAAACTAGTATAAAATTGTTTAAAAAAAAAAACCAAACAAACAAAAAACAACCAACCCCCCCCCCCCCAAAAAAAGTAGCGGTGTACAGATTTATTTATCTATCACATTTATATGCTGCGTTATTTGAACTTCGGTATAGAAAAGTTATAAATAAATAAATAAATTATCTCACTATTCTAAGCAGCTTCCAAAAAAAAAAGTTCATAAACCCTAAGAAGGTGTAAACATGCATTTAACACACAAATGCATCACCTCACACCATTAACTGAGCTTGCTAATGCATAATACCAGATTTCTGCATGACCACCGTGGGATAAAATAATCCCCAAATTATAAAAACGCGTCAGATGCCTTCTCAAAGAAGAGCGTTTTAAGAGCCGCCTTAAAAGCACCTCTGGCATCTGTTTCCAGAGAACGGGGCCTGCCACTGCAAACAGAGCATCTCTGGACTCGGGCAGTTTTACTGAACTAACTGTGGGAACTTCAGGTAGGCGGGAGGAATGGAGCTGTGACAGGATGGAGTAATAAGGGGATGGATAGGAAGAACTTGACTGAAGTAGATAGGATTCTACTGCTAAAGGTGGTCTTCCTTTAGTTCAGCAGCAAGGTTTGGGAGCCAGGGTTCAGGCTCAGGTTCCAAGATCCCCCACGTGGAAGATAGGCTGTGGCACTATGGAGAGCATAGCAAGCATGAAGCCTTCACATATGGTGGTAGTAATAGGATTCTTGACCTGATACTGGTCAGAGGGTCAGAAGGAGGTGAACATAAGAAGTGCCACACTGGGTCAGACCAAAGGTCTGTCGAGCCCAGCATCTATCCAGGTCATAAGTATCTGGTATAATCCCAAAGGATAGGTTCAATCCGTCTTGTTCATAACCAGGGAGAAGCGGTGTCTGTCCCAAGTCTAAATGGCTAATAGCGGTTTATGGACTTTTCCTTCAGGAACTTGTCTAAGCCCTTTTTAAACCCAGCTACACTAACTGCTTTTACTACATCCTCTGGCAACAAATTCCACAGTTTAATTGTGAATTGAGTGAAATAAATACTTTATCAGATTTGTTTTAAATGTGCTATCTATTAGCTTCATGGCACGTTCCCTAGTCCTAGTACTGTTGGGAAGGGTCAGTAACTGTTTCCTGTTTACCTGTTTCACCCCACTCAAGCTTTTAAAGACCTCTATTCTATCTCCTCTCTGCCTTCTCTCCTCCAGGCTGAAGAGCCCTAACTTCTTTAGCCTTTCCTCATAGGGGAGCTATTCCATCTCCTTTATCATTTTAGTCTCCCTTCTCTGTGCCTTTTCTGATTCTTTTCTAGTTCTGCTGTATCTTTTTGAAATGCAGAGACCAGAACTGCACACAGTAATCAAGGTGTAGTTGCAACATGGCTCAATACACAGGCATTATGATATTGTCCGTTTTTTTGTTTTTTCCATTCCTTTTCTAATAATACCTAACATTCTATTTGCTTTTTTGACCGCTGCCGCACACTGAGCCCTGGATTTCAAAGTATTCTCCACCAGTAATTCCAAGTTCATTTTCCTGGATGGTGGCACCTAATACGGAGCCCGGCATTGTGCACCTATGTTTTTTTGGATTATTCTTCCCTATGTCTGCATCACTTTGCACTTGTCCACATTAAATTTCAGCTGCAATTCCTCACAATCTGCTAGCGATCTAGTTTTGTGTCGCATGCAAATTTGATCAGCTCACTCAGGAAAAACTATTTCATGAGCAGGAGTTTATGTGAGTAATAAAGGGAATGGGTAAGGGCAACCTGGCTGAAGTAGCTATGGATCTCCTACTAGGAGAGCTGCTGGATGGAAGCCAGCATGCAACAGATTGAAATCGCGAGATAGCCGGTTTGGGAAACAGGCAGTTTGTAGTTTCCCTTTGAGGAGTGCATGTAGTTACAAAGTACCTGCAATTTATGTGGGCAGAGTCCTATGTGTGCTGTCTCCCTGCCCGACCTCCGATGAATCTGACTAAAAGCGCATGCTACTTATGGTGTGTACTTGTAGCTGTGCAGAGGAGGGGAATTTTTCAGACGGGCAAATTTATCCCTAGCAATCACTTTGAAAATTGCCCTCCTAGGAAGTAACTTTGCGCCTGTTTGCCAGTTTTCTTATGTGCCATGATACAAAATCAACGCTAGCTGTCGAAGTGGACTTAATTTTGGAAGTGGACTTAACCCATCAGATCCTACCCATGTAAGCTCCACCTGCTAAATCATCTGCATAAATCTTTTTCTTGAACATTTTAGGCACATCTCTTTTTTTTTTTTTTAAAAGTCCTAAAGTATTGCTTGCAAGTCCAAACCCTTCCTCGACTCCTGGGGAGCGCCCCTGCTCAGTCCGGGTCTGTGCGCATACGGGGGACGCACGCGTGCAACTTTTAACCGCATGTTTCTGTGCGTAAAACGCTGTTTCGTCCACAGGACTCGCTTTGAAAACTTTCCTCTAAATGCGGGCAGGTAACTGGAATCTACAGGTCCAAAAAAAAAAGAAAACTGTAATGAGGTGTTGATTGCCCACAGAGAACTGCCTGGAGGTATGCCGGAATTCTTATCTGCTTATAGCACTATTGCCACAACTAGAACCAAGGGAATCTACAAAGAGGCAAAGGGAAGAAGGGACAGAACATTTACACAGGAAAACAAATTATCCTTCTTGACCGCGTGCTGGACCTGGTCTTCCAGTCCTCCCCTCTCTAGCTGCTCTACAGAAAGCAGCCGGAGTGCGGTGCGCGCCTGCGCTCTGCAGGGATCCTTCCTTTCTCCTTGTGTCTGAGCTATGATTCAGTCCAGCTGAACAGCCTGTGGCAACGAGCTCAAGCAAAAAAAAAAAAGAACAACAACAACAAAAAATGTTAAAAAGCCATGGCAAAGAGAAAAAAATCTTAAAAAATGATGACATTGTTGGAAAAACTGCAAGAACCACTGGCTAATCTCAATTTGTAGGGGTTATTTTCTTTAATGCCAGCAATCCACCAAGAATAAAAGGGAGGAAGTATTTGACTTCCTGATATTTTTTCTTCTTTGTAATTTTGGGTTCTGGTGGTGTGTTTGCTTCCAGAAACTTTTTCAACTTATTTTGAAATTTGGATGCATGCAACTCTCTCTCTCGCTTTTTGCTTCCAAAAATGAAAATGTGACTGATCCACTGATGACATTCTTTCAGCACTTCAGAATAGGGGTGTGCATTCATTTGCAACGTATAGGGCCATATCCGTTGTATTTGTGGGGAAGCGAAACGTATCCCAAATCCCCACGAATATAACTAATATTCAACGAATTATTCGGCCGTCTAAAGGAGCGAATTTAAACAAACCCCTCACCCTCCTGACCTCCCCCCCCCCCAAGACTTACCAAAACTCCCTGGTGGTCCAGCGGGGGGTCCGGTCCAGCGGGGGGTCCGAGAGCCATCTACTGCACTCACGCTGCCGGTATTCAAAATGGCGCCGATAGCCTTTGACCTTACTATGTCACAGGGGCTACCGGTGCCATTGGTCGGCCCCTGTCACATGGTAGGAGCAATGGACGGTGGGCGCCATCTTGTGTATCTGCCCCCCCCCCCCCCCCCCCCCCCCCCCCCCCGATGAATACGAATACCGAATGCAACGTATGCGGTCCCTCTGCACATCCCTACTTCAGAATATATTGACGCTAGGGTAAGGGCCGGTCAGATTCAGTAGGAGGAACAAAAGCATTTACGTGTGTACATTCACCAGCTCCACTTTTAGGCATTGGCAAAGAAAGCAACTGCCTCAGAGGCCAAATTTTCGTAGGCACCAGAACACCCCATGCTGCTACTTGGGCGTGCAGCCGTGCTGTATCCTGGCACCTGCCCCCCGCAACCGCAGCCCCATCTTTTGGCGAGGAGATTCGGTGCCGGGCCTGCGAGCCCTCGTGCGCTCGGAAGAGCTGCAGAGCCCCGCCCCCTCGCATGGGTTTCTGTGGTAACAGGAACATGCAGGAGGAGGGGGGCGGGACCACCACAGGGGCCTTCCGATTATGTAAGGGCCCGTTGGCTGCATTTTGGGTGTTTTTTTTTTTTTTTCTTTCCCTAAGGTGGCCGCTGTTGCTGCAGGGGGGGGGGGGGCAGGATCTGGTCAAGAGCCATCCTCTTCCTCCCCCTCCTCCTCCTTCTCCTCCCTGATTGCCTATGAGCACCCACGTGTTAAAGCTGGCCCTGACGGTTACTCCTCTCCCCACCCCCACAGAGAATGCTGGGAATGTTTCCGCTCAGTCCGGGTAAATGTATGCAGAGAGACCCGGGTAGTGTTCGGAAACCTGATTTTTATAAATGTAAATGATTCTTTTTGAAAATTAGTTGGTGTAAAGTATGTGTGCTGAAAGTGCCTATGTCCCTTTGCAGCTATGCGGGTTACTGACTGTTGCCTCCATTATATTTCTGGTCTGGTCTGGCAAGATGTAACACATTTTTGCTACAACAGCTGCTTCTGTTCGTGTTTCCCCAAGGGTTATTTGAAGTTTTTCCTGTTTATTCTTTTGTGGGACATCTTTTATTTTCTCTGGTAACTTTTTGGTAAATGTGTTTCTCTTAAATCTTTTTGTATTTTATAGTGTACAGGAAGAAATGCATTTCTCTATCTCTAGTGTTGCACCTCACACAGACTCCAGCTTTTTAGGGTTTCATTTCAATTTTTGTCTGCATACTTCCATTTCTAATTTGTGTTCTGCCTGTGTGAACTGAGCTGAGGTATTCTGTTAGCATATAGGATATGTGTAGGGATCTGTACCAGTCTTATCTGTTCTGTTTTCCAATCTGTACCTTAGAGTACAAAGTGTATTAGTGTTCTAAGGCCTGTTGTACTATTTGCAATGCACGATTTTCATTGTTTGAGACCTATGAGTCTGTGCTATTTTGTCATGGCAGATTTGCTACGTAGGCACTAAATGTTATTCTCCTTTTCTTGCTGCTAGACCAGTCTGGACCAATGGAATGTCTTGTTCCACAGCTGCTGGAGGCCAAGACCACACCTTTTTCTTTTCCCCTTCTGAACTCACTACTTGGCTATAAGGGAGGTGTGGACTTAGGCAGTTGCCAGGCATCTGTGATGAGGGTGCATTCCACGAGGGCTCGAGCTTCGTCCTGGGCAGAAGCATCTCTGATTTTCCCAGATGACATTTTTGTAAGACGACCACATGGTCGTCACCGCATTCCTTCATGAGGTTCTGTAGATTTAATATGAGAGCCAAAGCAAACTCTGCCTTTTGGGGCAGGGGTCATTAGGGCAGTCATGTCGTCCTCCTACTCACATACAGCTTTGGTATCTCCCATTGGTCCAAATTGGTCTACCAGGGAGAAAAAGAATGCAAAATTTTACCTGTTAATTATCTTTCCATGAGTCATGCTAGGTCAGTCCAGATTCCTGCGTGGGGACACCAGGACTGATGAGTGAATAGCTGTCGAGATGACACTCACCTTTCCCTTTCTACCTTGAGTGCCTCCTGCGGGTTCAAAACTCCAGTTTTTTTTGCTTATAAATTACAGAAGGGCCCTGGGGAAGTTTCCTTATCACCTGCTAATCAGTTTGGGGTTACATTTTCCAAACGTAAGCGACAGTGGTTCTCATTGCTCCTGACAGAAGTTCTACTGGCAACTGCCGAGGTCCAGAGCTCCCTTATATACCAGCAGTGAGGCCACAAGGGGAAAAAAGGTGTGGTCTCTCTCTCTCTTGCACTGTGGAACAAGATAACTCATTGGTCCAGATTGGTCTAGCAGGACTCAAGGACAGGAAATTAACAGGTACAATTTTACATTTTGCAGGGTTTTGTGCTGTTCCATGAAGTGCCTGGAAGTGGAGGGAGTCTGTGTCATTGTTGCTGAGGTGTCACCAGAATCTGAATATGCTTATTTGCTGATTTTCTTGTACTGTCCTTAATTATATGTGAGAATTTTAAGTTGACTGTATGGATACTACAAGGAAAATCTCTAAAGGCCATCTATGGAATTAAGAAATCTTTATCCAGTAAAACTACTATAAAATTATTTAATAGCATAATTCAACCAACTCTCTATGTGATGTGAAGTCTGGAGCCTGTCATTAACCTTGAACTACACAGAATGAAACAGCATCTAGAGAGAACTGATGAGTGTGCCTATACAGAAAACCAACATGGAGAAAGGAAACTGAATGCACAATAAAGCTCTGGAATTTGTTGCCAGAGGAGGTGGTTAGTGCATTTAGTGTAGCTGGGTTCAAAAAAGGTTTTGATAAGTTCTTGGAGGAGAAGTCCATTAATGGCTATTAATCAATTTTACTTAGGGAATAGCCACTGCTATTAATTGCATCAGTAGCATGGGATCTTCTTAGTGTTTGGGTAATTGCCAGGTTCTTGTGGCCTGGTTTTGGCCTCTGTTGGAAACAGGATGCTGGGCTTGATGGACCCTTGGTCTGACCCAGCATGTCTATTTCTTATGTTCTTAACCAGAATCCTCTGTTTTCTTAGCCTGCCTTGGCTGTATGAACTCTAAGTGACTTATTGAGTATGACTTGCAGAATTCCCAGGATATCTGGACAGGCAGTCGAAGCTGGCTCCTTACGGTGATGCCTAATCATAGGGTCACACAAAGCAGAAGCCAACGGAGGGAACTTCAGGCTATACTGTCACAATAAGAGGCACTATTCTCAGGAGTATCTGTAAACACAACTTCAGAAGTGTTAATTGCCCTGACTAGCAAGATTCTAACAGAACAAAAGACTGTCCAAAGAGTGATGGTAAATGGGCCCCACCTTGGAGAAATACTCAGGGGTAGCTAGGGATGATCTTATCATGCTGTTGACATGGCAACCTATGTAAATTATCCTCTAGGTAGTCACACACTCTAGAATCTTCTAACCCAGTACAGTATTGTATGTTATCTATAAAAGAAGGATCACTTCCTATATACGATGCTGGTGGTCTGTTTGTCAGAGGCATGGCATCAGCATCTCCCAAAAATACTTATATTGTTCAATAAAAAATTATGCTTTCTACAAAAATCTAAGTATTCTTGTATCCCTGGACATAAGCGTCATAAAGAATGGCCTGGCGCTTAACAGAATCTGAGTACATCTGGTTCTGCAAACAGACCCTCCAAATCCACAGACTCCCCCAATAATGGGTGTAGAGCAAGACGCTTCACCTTTACTACTCACTATAAAATGTTTCACTAGTTTTCAAAGTGAACTTATGTGTGTATGTTTGCTTTGAAAATCATCCCACCAAAAACTGCATGCACACAATTAAACTTGCTAAATTGTGTGAGGGAAATTTTTGAGAGAGTTTACACATGTAACTTTTGAAAACCCAGAAGTACGTGCGCAAATCCATATTCTCCCCCCACCTCTGCCGCTGGGAATGCTTCTACTCAGGCTGGGTAAACACATGTACCTGCAGGATGGGCAGTTCTATAATAAACTGTTTCCTTGGGTAAAAGCACTGTATTCCTGCAGAAATGTCTTTTAAGTGTGAGGCCAAGGCATGCGTAGGGTATGATCTGCTTATTTAGGTAAAATTTGAATTGGGGTTGGAATTATTATTATGTTTTTGTTGTTTCAGGAAAATCATAATTGTTTTTCCAAACTTCACCTCTAGGTCTGCAGTAGCTCTCTAGCAGGGTTACGTACTCTTGCAAACTGTTTGAGGTAAAGGATAAAATAACCAGATCGGCTGCGTACAGCAAGCATTTGATCTCTTGTTGTTTGTCTCAGTCCTGGGATTGAGTATCTCTCTCCTGTAATAAGGGGAGGTCATTGATTCAGATGTTAAAAAGGGTCACATCCCTTCTTTCTCCTGGTTCCTGCCTGAAGCTGTCTGTCTGCATGTTGTCTATCTTTACCTTACAGCTGCTGCTGGATTAGTACCTGGATTTAATTATATCATTGTTTCCCACCCAGCCAGTTCCTGCAGAAGCCAGTGTGCCAAATAGAACCAGCTTTTCCCTCTGCCTCTGAGCTATTATGTAAATTGCATTGAAGCTGGTTGAGTTCATTGATAGGGTTGGGAACATTAGGTTGCCTGTAAACATTTAAAGCTGAAGTCAAAATTCTAGGAAGCTGCTGGAGAAGCATAACAGGAGATTAGTTACTGATTTTGTGCTGTGTTTTCAAGTTTAGCGGCCATGAATGACGTTCTGCTTAGAATCACTGCGTCAGAGGATGTTTGCGGGTCATAAGATTGCATTTGCGCATGAAACCCAGAGTTTTCTTTAAGATTCTTCCATGCAAGAGGAAAGCAAAATAAAATTTTATATATTCTAATTCTGTTTGAGTTCAAAACAGACCACGTTCACCCCCCCCCCCTTTTACTTCTCATGCTCAGGTGAGCTAAGCCTAGCCCAGTGCATGCTTAATTCATTTAAATCCTTCTCTTGATCCCACAGGCATCTCGATTAGATTTTAGGAAGTTAACAAATTTTAAGCTTTTTCCATTTAGAAATATTAACGTGAAGCATTTGTACGTTCTCAGTAGATACGCTTAGATATTATTACAGGCAATTCATAAACAGGGCCGTAGGGGTGGGGGAAAGACAAGCGGCCATTCGGGACGCAGGACGAGGTGGTGGGGTGTAAGCCCTCGCGTGGCATGTCATCAGAGGGGGATCCCACCCCACCCCGAACTTCAGAGGAAGACCCTCCATCCTCCCCTCCTTACCACCGCCCAGACCATCTGCGAGCCCGGCAGTGGGGCCCGCTCATGAGCGTTCACTACTTACCTGAGGGGTGCTAGGTGCCAGTAGTTCACTATTAGCATGGCAGTTGCGTTTGTTCGGTAGTTTGAGCAAAAACAAACAAAAAAAAAAGTAATTGAAAGATGCATAAGAATCGCCGAACGCTACTTCTTGCGCTGTGAGATTCTGCAATACATCTGCGAGTCGACTAAAGAGGGTAGTAAAAAAAAAAAATCCATTTAAATTTGTATTAATGGTCACACCGGTATTTAATTATTACTCCTCCTGGGCATTAGTACTTCCATCCTCCAAGAAAACTGTTGCTTTCGCATCATTAAAGAAGTTTTCATAAGTAGCTTTAGAGGAAAGGACATGTCAGGTTGAACCCTCCTTGAATTAACTCTGGGTAATGATTTGCTTCTCCCGGATGGATGGGGTAATTCCAGTGAAACAGAGAAAAGGAGAATGTGCTGGCAGATGAGAAGTGAAGGGCCTTATCTAGCCTGCCTGGTTTTACTTCCTTTGCGTAGCCGTGCACCCCAGCGGATCTCCGTACTAGCTGGCTCTCTTCTTTACGTTATTTTATGAAAAGAAAGACACTTTAAATGGGTAGAGCCCAGCTGGTAAGGAGCCCCTCAGTGGGAAATGGGTGGAGGAGAGACTTGATAAGAAATTGGTAGCACCTCAGCGGTAAGCTCTGCTTTCTGGGGCGCTTCCTTGATCTCTCAGAGGAAGCAGAGCTGTAGTTCACGGGCTTGAATTCCAGCACAGCCGACTTCTGAAGGTAACGTATAGATGTTGTCATTCTGTTTCTGGAAAGCATTTTTGAACAACTGCATTATTATGAAAAAATATTAATATGGGGTTCCAGCATCATGGTGACCTCATTTACCACATCACGTTCTTCACAAGTACTGTAGTTTTTGGGGTTTTTTTTTTTTTTTTTTTATTGTTTATGGGAGCAGTAATCAAACTGCCTGCATTGGTGCAAATACCAGAGCTACTTTTTCCCAAGAGCTTTGCACCAGTAATCCAAACTAAAAACTAAGGGGTAGATTTTCAAAGACACGCACGGTTCCCAGTGCGCGCACATGGATGCGCCGATTTTTATGACGAGGGGGAGGGGGAATTTTCTAAACCCATGCGGCGATGCGATCAGGCTATTTCAAGTTCCCTATCCCCCTACCTACTCTTCCTCCCTTTTCTCCTCCCCAACCCCTAACACCCCCCCCCTCCCCCCAAACTATTCCAAATTTTTTTTTTTTGTTTTAAAACTTGCTCTGGCTGGCCCCCAGCCCTTTCACAGACCCTGCACTTCTGCACATACCGGGAGGTACACGCATGGCTGGGCCTTTTCAGAAACATGTTCGGTCCAGCCACGCGTGTCTCTCCCGGTATTTTTGCACACCGGGCTTTAAAAATTTACCCGTGCATAGAGGCCCTCAGATTTATTGCTTTTGGGGGGGGGGGGGGGAGAAAAGTACTCATCAATATTTGCACCTGCTTTTTTTTTTTTTGGAAATGGCGCATGTAGATTTGAAAATGTCATCTTCTGCATGCCGTGTCCCTCCCCCGACCCATCCATATCCTGTAGAAAATGCGTTCTACGCTGCGCATAGTGGGGTAGATTTTAAAAACATACGCGCGTCTGTACTTTTGTTCACGCACCAGGCACGAACAAAAGTACGTTGGATTTTATAAGATACGCGCGTAGCCCCCGATCCCTAACCGCGCCCCCTGGCCACGCCCCCGACCGCCCCTTTTTGCAAGCCCCGAGACTTACGCGCGTCCCGGGGCTTGCGCATGCCGCCGAGCCTAGGCAAAATAGGCTCGGCGCGCGCAGGGAGGGTTTGGGGTAGGTTTTCGGGAGGTACACGCGTACCCCTTTGAAAATCTACCCCAATTTTTCTGGACTGAAGGTGGGAAGCTTGCATACAACCCTGTTGGTAAAACGCTGCTTCACTGGTGGAAATATATATTTTACTATTGCCTTCCCCACAATTAAATAATTTCAGTTTAAAATATAACTTTTTATTTCTTTGAGTTCCTTTTTTGTTAAGAGTGAAAAAAAAAATAGCAATGACTTAAATCCAATTTTATATTTTAATTGGTACTTTATTATTATTATTATTATTTTTTTTTTTTTTTTACAACAGTTTTCACAGTGATTAAAGTTACTAGGTGGCTAAATTTAGCCTCTCAAAAAATGGATGAATCTGAAGGCGCCCCAGACGGCTGGGTTCATGACTTAACTGGTTCGCGATGATTTCCTGCACTAGCAGGCTAAATTTAGTTGGCCAACGCTGGTCGCTCAAAATCGTAAGCCGAAAACTAGCCAGCCAGCCAAATTTGGCCATCTCGAATTAGGTGAATGTTCAGCCTCAGATGTATGGGGCTGCAAATTCCCCTAAGGTTGCTGGCTAAAACTTAGCTACCAAACCTTGCTGGCCCTGGGATGAGTTAAAATCAGCCCCTCTGTAACTGAGGAGCTTGCAATGACTAGGATGGGTGTTCAAGGTCAGAATTAGAGTGAAAGAACCCCCATCTGTTGTAGCAATATTTGTTTCAGATAACTCTATTGGCAGTTACAACCAAAAAAATTATCAATTTCCTGTTTTTTTTTATTAATTTTTATTGATTTCATGAATATTATTATTATTATTATTATCATCTGTGTTTACAGATTTTTGGAAACGCCTTCTGTTTAGCCACTCCCACTATTACGAATCTAAGTAAACTGGGGGCGCTGCTACGCTGATCCTTGTCAGAAACTCTCTTGCAAGCATCATACGTGCAAAATACGATTTACAGCACGAACACCTGGAGAGTGGAATCTGGGAAGAAGTCTGATACAGGAGTTTGGTTCTAATAAGATGTATGCCGCGTATTCCATACGAGCGTAAATGCAAAAGAGATAAGATGCCCTTCAGAACCCAGAATGCAAGGAAATCTGAGAACAGCACCTGAAAAGGAAATATTAAAACCAAGAAATGAATTGGTGAAGGATCTGGCTATTCTGCTGCTTAAGCGTTACACTGCCTGTCAGGTTTGGTCCCAGGTGTAAAAGAAAAAGAGAGAGCATATGAGAATTTCTGCATTCTAGAATGCATATTTAGATTGAAATTTTAGCATTTTTTAAAATCTTTAATCGGAAACTTTTATTTTTGAATTCTTTGCTTCCTGATGTGCTTTTCACAGATTTTTCTTTAAAAGTAAAGCAATGGGGGTGCGTAGGGAAAATTATTTTCATTTGATCTTGTTTTCTTTTCTTTTCACTTTTGCTTTAGCATGCACTAAATCATTTTAGCATGTGCTAAAACAAAAAAATGAGAGAAACTGTTTTTGTTCTTTTGTGTCGTTTCCAATCTGGAACAAATTTCCCCCGTTTTTTTTTTTTTTTTTTCCATTTTATAAATTTTATATTCTGCTTTTTTTTTATTTTTGGTATTTCAAAGTGGATTCTGTTCAGAGACTGTGTGTATTTCCCTATTCCCAGAGGACTCACAGTCTGTCATTTTCAAACGACTGCTCGTCTTTAATGCAATACTGTACTGGGATCTCCCATTGCTCGTGAAATCCCAGCCATTCTTGCTCGCTCTGGTGCCCTGACAAGGATACAGTTTAGTTGGAAGCCATCACTGAGGTTCAAAACTGCAGGGGTTTTTTTGCAGCGCGGACACTGATGGAAAGCTCGCTGCCTTCAAGAGCTAGCCTGTCTGTGCCAGAAACCTCTCCCTTCGTCGTGCTGAAGGTCACAGCTGCTTCCCATGTTGGCAACGCAGTCCAGATCTGGATGACGGCATGGTAAAAATGTTCAGAGGCCAGCAGGGGTTCAGCATGAATAGGCAGAAAACCTGAGCAGAATAGCCCAAAATACTCCTGCAGAAAATGTTCAGATTCAACCAGTGATAGAGGAGCAAAGCTAAAACGAACCTTTAATTAAAAACACTGTAGGCCATTTAGGGGATATGGTTAGCGACCACTCTGTAAGACCGATTGGATTACCAAACTGTAACTTAGGCCGATACAGTACAGTGCGCTTCGGAGCTCACTGTTAACCTGCCCTTGGACGCGTGTTTTCCCTTACCCCTTATTCAGTAAGGGGCGGAAAACGCGCGTCCAACCCGCGGAACCTAATAGCGCCCTCAACATGCAAATGCATGTTGATGGCCCTATTAGGTATTCCCGTGCGATACAGAAAGTAAAATGTGCAGCCAAGCCGCACATTTTACTTTCAGAAATTAGCGCCTACCCAAAGGTAGGCACTAGTATCTGTCGGAGGTCCTGAAGGGTAAAAAAAAAAAAAAAAAATTTAAAATGGGCCAGCGGCTGTTGGGTCGAAAACTGGATGCTCAATTTTGCCAGCGTCCGGTTTCCGAGCCCGTGGCTGTCAGCGGGCTCGAGAACCAACGCCGGCAAAATTGAACGTCAGCTGTCAAACCCGCTGACAGCCACCGCTCCGAGCTAAAAGGAGGCGCTAGGGATGCGCTAGTGTCCCTAGCGCCTCCTTTTGCCCGTTTCTACTGCCAGGCCTCATTTAAAAAGAGAATCGTGCGCACAGGCGAGTGGCCTGTGTGCGCGCCGGGAAAGTGGGTGTTTGTCCGCTCTCCCGCGGACTTTACTGAATCGGCCTGCTTGTTAGTACGTACCTGCCAGAAAGAGATCATGTGTTGGGGTAGTATAGTTTTCATTTGCTAATCCGATCATATTGCCAACAGAAGATCTCAGATTGCCAGTGGTTGTTTGTCAAAATCTAATCCTCACCTAACTTAAATAAAAACTGAAAAATCTGGGCCAAGGTTGCTTTTGTTTTGCTATTTCTCATAAAACAACGTCCTTTGCGTTTTTTTTAACCCTCTTCAGCTTTTGTTTCTTTATTGATTCCAGAGCTCCTAGTAGTGAAGAGCCTTCTGCTTCCTGGTGCGTTTGCCGGGGGGTATTGGGGTAGTGGAGATAGATTCCGGTATTGATCATTATTGGGAGTGATCAGTCCTTTTTGGAAGAGCTTACATGTTTCTGTTTCCTTTCAGGTTTTTCTGCCAATAGTTCCAGGCCTCCAAGTTATGAGGTCTCTCTAGCAACTGACGTATGTTTCTTATTTTTTCTTTCTCTACAGAGATCCATGTTTGTTTGCTTTTTCCACTGCAAGTCAATGCTTTTACATAATTATGAAATTAGTAAATACAAAGTCGTCCCCGTCTTCCCCCCCCCCCCCCCCCCCCCCCAGTCATCATCATTCTTGCTTTTACCCAACACTTGCAAATCGACAAAATGGACTGGCAACCTCCATCTCCAGCATAAGATTTAAAATTTAAAAAAAAAAAATGTACTTGGTGGTAAACTGCAAGAACATATTAAGAGGCCAATATTCAAAAATATCTGAGTTCCTCAATTTAGGATGCTAAGTTAGGTGCCTATTTTCAGCTGAACTTGGGAAAATCAATGCAGAGGTCCTAACTCTGTCCCTGTAGCCACCTGCTTTTTAGGATCCTAAATTTTGGAGTCTGATAAGACTAGGAGCCTAAATTGAGGCTCTCAGCCCTAGTAAATGTTTGAAAGGGTCAATTTAGGAGCTTAATTCCAAAAGTTAGGAGCTTAAAACCTTTTGAAAATTGGCCCCTTAATCTTTGTGCTCCAATAAGTACGGTTTTTTTGTTTTTGTTTTTTACTTTTTATCTGTTAAAGTCAGAAATAAATTATTAAAATGAATTTATTGGCAAAGTGTATGCATGAGGTAAACATACATTGGTTCCCTATAATACAATAAGTATCCAGTAATAGATATTAATAGATTTATTGCCTCCTTTGGAAATATTACATTCCTAGTTTTTAGAGAGGGGAGTTTGCATGCAAAGAGGGCCTTGATGAGTAATGGGAGTTTTAAGAGGACATTTTTGTAAATGCTGTGATCACATTATAGTACGTTGGAGCCTGTGCATGTGTGCAGTCTGACCAGTGCATATTCTGGACTCAGCTGCATTGAGGGAGAGCAACTTTCAGCCGGTTGATTAATGCGAAAATTATCCTCTAAATGTAAACACAGTATTCTGTTGTCTTTTAGTCTAGATACTGATTATATTATTTTAATGGTATGGGTTTGGTAGTTAGCCCTCGTTGATTACATGTCCGTTTTAAATTGGTTTTCTTGCTTCTATGGATGTGTCTTGCACCAGTACTATTGCAGATGTTTGACTGGCAGAGCAATGTGAAACTCAATATCTTCTTTCCCTCTCCGAAATTGATTTGACAGTAGGTGAGTAGTGGCAACCATGCTAAATTAAGTCTGTGCGCACATTCTTAATTTGGGAGGTTATGATGTTCTTACAGGCGCCATAATTCCAGCCAGGTGCTACCCACCTCGCAGCCTCCCCCCCCCCCCCCATGAGGCTCCCAGATGTGATGGTTGAGTGAATGCTGACAGTTCCTACTTTCTTAATTATATTCTAGGAGAATTGTGTGTAGCACTACATTATAGTGCTATCTATCTTCAGGATAGCATATACTTTCAGTTGTGGTAGGTTGCTTTAAACAGGACTACTGCCAAATTTTGGGTTCTGGTGGCTTGGCAAAGAATTCTGATCTCCAGAACCTTTCAGGAAACTAGAAACATCTCAGAATTTCAATATCCATACTTTTATTCTTTGTAATTTTCAAAAGCAGTATTTTTAGAAAAGGATGTTTACATCCGAAAATGTTGGTGTGGCTCACCGTTTTTTTCTTTTTTTGCTTCCAGGTCTCAGTCAGTGTCTCCACTTCCTGTTTTGTCCCCAACTAGAAGCTCAGCATATCCCTTCAGTGACAGCGAGGAGTTCTGCAGAGCCAGCAGGCTTTCCAGGGTGTCCGGTTCTAGAGCGGCCCTCAAGGATCGGAGCCTCAGGGGGCCCACGCTGAGAGACTCTTCCGTCTCCAGCTCTGACGCGGAGCCGCAGAACCACCTCTCCAAAGCTCTCAGCATTGGATGCTTGGATAAAAGACTGCCCGCTTTCAAAGCCGAGAACCAAAAGGAGGACCTACAGGAAGCGAAGGGTGGTGATGTGATCAGCAATTGTCAGTTTGCAAGAAGCACCCTTTCCCTGGGGAGCGCAGCAAATCTTCGGCACCTCTCCCTTAGCAGGGCCAGTGTCCGTTCTCAGGCCGCCGGCATCAAGCAGAAGATCTCGGAATGGGAATGCAGGAACGAGTCCATCCCCAGGATAAGTTTGTGTGTGGACAAGAGGGACCTGGGGGACAGGTTTGGCAGTGAGGGATGCCCCAGCATGCTGCCCTCCCCGTGCAGCGAGAAGGCGTTTGGTTTTAAAGGATATCGAAGAATGAGCAGAACATTTTCAGATTGCTCCTATCCGGAAACCGAGGAGGATGAACTTTTGGACCGAGATTCCTGCCATAGGTTTGAAAGGAGAGCCAGCAGGGGTGATCCTGACGGGGCTTTCGTTAAAGGACATTCGAGAAAAGAGTCGTCCTCTGCTGTGCTGGACAGAATTCAGAAAATTGAGCAGGTGCTGAAAGAAAACCCTGGAAGGGGCCTTCCTCAGTTGCCCAGCAGTTGCTATAGTGTCGAGGCAGGTAGGAAAAGATCTATAACGTCAAGTACTTTGGATGATCTGAACGATGACGTGAGAGAGAGCCCAGGAGGAGCTGGTAGCTCGGGGGGTGAACCAGACACCCCTACTATGACCCTCACAGAAAACTCTGGTAAAGCTAAACAAGGGGCTACCTCAAATTCAGGCAGCCCCAAGCTACTTTCTGAGAGCCCATCGGACGCTGCAGTAAATCCTGTTCCAAAACCAAAACGCACCTTTGAGTACGAAGCCGATAAGAACCACAGGAGCACGCCAAGCAATGGTCTACCTCTTTCTGTGCCTGTCTCTCCACCCCCTCTCCCATCAACCCCCGCTCCTCCTGTGACTAGGAGACAGAAGAAGGAGGCACACAGAAAGCTCCAGAATAGGTATGGTATTAAATGCTAAAAGATTTTCCATTTATGTAATTTCAGATTGCATCTTTTACATCATCATCAAAGAGAGGATAATTTTTATAGCTCCATGTATAGTGGTACATCATATATGCAGGCCTTACTAAGGATATTCAAAGTGAACTTATGCACATAATGTTTGCTTTGAAAATCCTTCCTTAATTGATGGGAAATGCACCTAATTGTCCATGCACAGAGTTGCACCCACTCTAAGCAGGGCGTGACTTGTGCATAAGGCACATACATACTTTTGAAAATAGAAAACCGTGCACATAAGTCGTATTCCTGCCCCGACTCCTCGCTCTGAAAACCTAATTCTCTTGCCCATAAAAGTATGTGTGAAATGAGGTTTATGTGCATGCTTTTAATTTATATTGTTTTATATTTTGCCTTTCAGCCACTGATTATGTTCTACTTGTATGTATACAGACCCCCCCCCCAGTTTATTTTCAAAGCACCATTTACAAAGCAGAGAGGGTAATTTTAAAACAGCCCCTGTGCGCATAAATCCACCGTGAAAGTTTGCGTGTTGCTGTACACACACGTAGCTGCTCCTGAGCAGGTATAACTTTTTCTGCAAGTATATTTACAATCGTACTTTCAAAAATCAAAAGTGCACACATAAGTGCTATCCCCGCCCTGAATCCAGCCCTAGGATTGCCCCTTGCTAGTGCAGGTAAAAAGTATGCACGAAATAGGATTTTGCACTAACTTTTACACCGAGAAGCCCCAACTGATTTTCAAAGCATCGCTTTAACACTCAGTTTGATGTGTGCAAGTCACTTTGAAAATCAATAAAACCAGGTTTCATGCACACGTGTTGCTTTGAAAATAGGGCCACAAATGTGTGCATGCTGCCTTGTGTTCAGAATGTTAGGGGAAATCTTGTTTAATAAACGTACTTTGGTGGTTATCTGGTTCGTGATTCTTCTCCAGTTCAAATGTGTATATTTTGCAATTTTAACAAAGCTCCAAATTCATTAACAGTTGAAATCCAGTATCTTTGTTTAGTGAGCATAAAAATTGCAAAGTGCCCTGTTGCGTAAGAACACACAGAAGTTTGTCATTGCCTTGCCTTGCCTTGTGAACACGAGGAGATGCAAGGGAAGGAAACAATTCGTCCTCATTTACCTGTGTAGGATGGGCTTCAGTGTGGGTCTGTTCCAGGAGGGGGGGGGGGGGAAACGTTAGCTGGAGGCTGGCCCTTGTGGCTAAGCTGCAGCATTGTACGCTGCAAAGCAGGAGATTTGGGTTTGGATCTGCCGTCCGTCAGGGCTAGGGAGCGCAGAAGAAGTGATGCGCGTGGGTCTTGTGTAGGAAGGCAGGGAACGACCTTTGATGGTGAAACAAAGGGTGCTGAAGGGTTCAGTCTTGGGGTGGACCAGTGAAGAATCCAGTAGCCATCTGAGCTCGCTGTCTAGTGTTGTGGGGGGGGGGGGCATTACAAGTGGGAAGAAATGATTAATTAGAAGGGAGTCTAGAAGATATTTTTCATGCCCCTGATTTTGCTCTTCATTTTATTTTTCCTTTTCAAAGACACCCAATTGGTAGTCATGGGAGGAGAGGTAGAGGGAGATTGTTGGATATTTTCTCATCTATCTGTTAATCCATTTTGAACTGTGTGTGTTTATTTATAAAAGAAAAAAAATGTGATGACCGTTTCTTCTTCTTTGTAGCAGGATGAGCTGTCCTGCGTACTCTAAAATTTATCTGTAGGATATACTACTGCTTTAAGTGCTGCCTGAAGATAACTTTTCAGTGTCTTGAGCAGGGCTTAATTGGTAGGGGAATGGGGTGAAAGACTGTTCTGGGGGGGGGTTCTGTTCCAGCCCCTCCCCTCCAGGCAGCCTGAAGGGAAGAGAAGGAGAGGGGCTGAGCCTGAAGCACAGAGAGAAGAGAATGGCCACTCCTCTCTTGTTTCCCCCTTCCCTCCACTTCTCCCCTATTGCAGGGAACAGAAGGGGAAGGGGGCGATACTGAAGCAGACACCGCAGAGCAGAGAACAGACACACACAGATTTGAATTAGCACAAGTTTGAAAATTGTAAGCAGTAATGCCAATTGTTAATGCCTCAGTCCTGGTCTTGATGACAGGCACTGCTGCTCATCATGCTAATTCAACCCCTTTTTGTGACCACTACTGAGGGGACTTAATCTCTGGAGCAGAGCCGGCAGTGTACATCAGTTCTGGCTCCCCTGAGGAAACAGAACAGATCCAGTAGTCGCATGGATCATTATGTGGAGAAGAACGGAGCTGCATTACCCTGAGACGAGGGCAGCCACATTGGCATTGATTGGGGTATGAGAGAGAGAAATCACACCTGGGCCCTGCTCATGCCCCCTCTGCACAGGTCAGACCTGGCTCTGACCCCGCCACTCTCACCCCCTCCACAGCTCCACTTCCTTTCTGTCTGCAGATTGCGTCCTGATTTTGAGTGCTTATGAACCAGTGTACAAAAGTCTTTCTTGTCTAAAGGTTAACAAATAACAACAAAAAACCATCCAAAATGTGTAAGGTGACTTTTTTTATTTTTATTTTATTGGGCTAATTTAATACATTTCTTGTCTAGCTTTTGGGAGCTTAATGCGCCCTCAGGTCAGAACAGAATGAGCGTTCCAGTGTCAGTGGGACAGGAAAGGGGTGGGGCGAGAAGAGTTGTGGGAGGGGATTAGAAGGTGACAGGCAGTATAATTTTATGGCTCATAAGAAGTTGAGACCTAGGTCTTTGAGTCTTTTTTTTTCTCCTCATTTCTGAAGTCCATGATCATTTTAACTTAGTCTTATGTTTCTGGATTGATTTACATTTTTCCTTTAATTATCCTAATTATAAGGGCAATGGTCTGACTCTGAAAGGTGCTTCCCTCACCTCTAGTCGCCTCTGTGGTGCCTGATCTTGTGTTTGTAGGTAAAAATTTCTAATTTTTTTTTTTTTTAAATTTAGGGGCCATGATTATTGAATTAAGCCATAAGTACTGGGCATTTTATTTGCATAAAAACAAATTTATAAAAAAAAAAAAATTAGTACTGGACAAAACCACTTAGAAGATTATATGAACGTACACATATCACACTGTATAGTGTGTGCTAGTCATGTATGAAGGTCCCCAAAATTACTTTTTGAACTGCAAGAGTTACTTAATAGGTTGATATTTTTTTTTAGTTTATTGAATTAAGCTACCATTTTGCAATGACCCAGTAGAAAACTTACATTATTTTATTATTTATTTTATTTAACGAGTTTTATATATCGTCATTCAGAATTGTTAAGAAACGCCATTATAATGGTTTACAAAATACAAGGTTACAGGGATAAGGGGCGTAAAGAGGGTTGCAAAGGTTTTCTTTTTCAAAGGTACAAACTGTTATTAATCATAGGGAGTATCATATGCAAGGTTATAGTTCAGTTTTATGTTTCACTTCTTATTTATAAACATAGTTCTGATGAATTTCATTTATTCTTAAGGATGGATTGGAGGGTGATTTTGATGTGGTGTTCATTGGGTGAGTTGGTATGCTTTGTTGAACAACCACGTTTTTAGATCCTTTATGAAGGTTTTTAGGTTTTCTTGAGTTCTGAGCTCAGTTGGTAGTGAGTTCCAGAGTTTTGGGCTACCAAGGGAGATTACTCTTTTTTTGGGTTGAGGTGAGTTGATTTGAGTGCGTTGGTGGTGTTTTTAGGAGTCCCTTATTTGCTGATCTAAGATTTCTGCTTGGGGTATGCAGTAGTATAGAGAGGCTTAGCCAATTTTCTTGTTTTTCATATATAATTTTATGTAGGATGGATAGGACTTTGTATTCAATCCTGTATCTTATTGGTAGCCAGTGAAGTGAAATAAGTGTTGGAGTGATATGGTCGTGCTTTTTCGATCCGGTGAGGATTCTTGCAGCTGTGTTCTGCAGGATCTGGAGTGGGCGAATGGTGTTTAGAGGTAAGTTGAAAAGAAGAGAGTTGGAGTAATCTATGTTGGAGAAAATTATTAATTGAAGGACTGATCTGAAGTCATAGTTGGAAAGAAAAGGTTTTAGATGCCGGAGTGAAAGTAGCTTATGATATAAGTCTTTGATTTTTGTTGAGATATGGTTTTTGAAAGAAAGTTCTCTGTCTGTTATTACTCTGAGGTTGTGGGCATGGTTGATTGGAGATATGATTGAATTTTGATTCATGAGGTTGAGTGGTGGTATTTGAGGAGAGTTGTTCTTTCTGTCTAATAGTATTAATTCAGTCTTGTCGAAGTTGAGGATGAGTTTTAGGTTGGCTAGTATTTCCTTTATACTGTTTAGGTAAGTGGTTGTTAATTTGTATGTTTCTTCTAGTGATTTTTTTATTGGGATTAATATTTGAATATCATCAGCATAGATGAAGTGGGTCAGATTCAGATTTGAAAGGAAGTGGCATAATGGGAGCAGATAGATGTTAAAGAGTATCGCTGATAGAGTGCATCCTTGGGGAACTCCAGTGTTTAGGTTGATTTTCTTTGAGAGGGAATCATTAAGTAGCACTTGGTAGGATCTTTGTGACAAGTACGAGGAGAACCATTGTAGGGTTGTTTTATTAGCTCCGATTTCAGATAGACAGTTAATCAAGATAGAGTGGTTTACTGTATCAAAGGCTGCTGATAGGTCAAGTAGGATTAGAAGGTAACTTTGGCCTTTTTCAAAACCTTTTGAGTACGAAGTCGTTCATTGCAAGTAGTAGGGTCTCAGTGTTCAGTTGCTTTCTGAAGCCAAATTGAGCGGGTAGGAGGATGTCGTTTTCATTCTAGATGGTCAGTGAGCCGAGTGTGGACAACTTTCTCAATGATTTTGGCAATGAATGGGAGGTTAGATATGGGTCGGTAGTTCAGTGGGTTTTCTGGATCTAGATTATTCTATTTTAGAATGGGTTTGATGATTGCCGATTTTATTTTTACATATGTATAGCAATTTGGTTAAGGGTTTTCTGAATTCATGGGTCTGTTTGTTTTTGCGTCTTATAAAAAAAAAAAAAGTGAATAAACTTTAGGTGACTCCTTGTAATAACTTTTCCCTAATACTCTCCATACCTGTAAGCTAAATAGAGAGAGAAAAGAGGTTCTTTTTGTTTTTCAAAACAGTCCTTGCTGATCATTCTTTCTTTGAGCAAATAGAATCAAAGTAGATTTTTTTCCATCTACCTTAAATCTAGTGGTTTTCATTTATTTGAACAATAAAAATACAGAGAGATAAAATCTACTCACAGAATTCCGCCAGGATATCCTGAACTTAGTCTGTGCCTAAGGCTTCCTAGCATGAGATCCAAAGCTAGAACAAACTTTGGTAGTTCATGAGGTCAAATATAAATTGCTAGTCCATATTGCTTCCCATTTTGGGTAGCAGAGAAGCTCCAAGAGCTAAAAATAAGAGTTGAATCTATCTGTTTGAAAGCAGTCAAGTGTTGGCTTCTACACAACCAACTTGCACTCAGTTTAGACAAGACAGAAGTTATTCTGATGCCCTTATCCGCTGCCCCCTCAGCCTTCAAATTTGAAGGCCATGGATTGCAATTATCAATCCAGATACAGAATGTCTGCATCATTTTGGATAGCAACCTTTCTGTGCTTGATCAGATAAAATCTGCAGTAAACTGCTTTTATTAAACTGTGCATTCTTAGGAGACTAAAGCGATTATTAGATCCCCCAAGGTTTCTGCACTGTCCTTCAGAGTCTGTATCTTTTCAGGTATTGGCCATTGTAATTCCCTTTACATCTGGCTTCTAGCAAATTCTATGAGCCGTACAGGTGGTGCAGAAATGTCATGGCCTGGAAATTAACGAGAGCCAAGATGCATGATTGAATCACTCCAATGCTGTGTTGGAGCATTGGCTTCCCCATTCAGTGGAGAATTCGGGTTTAAACTCACTGTGCTAATTCACAAACATTTCCATCTTTCAGCACCATGGGTCTATGAAATCCTGTGCATTTACATTCGGACACGCTTATCGAGATCTGCCCACCTAGATGAAACATGCGATCAAGCCTTCTCTGTTTCTCTTTCAGGCCCATTATACTGTAATACGTTGCTGGATATATACGTACCACGACCGCAACAAAGGCGTTAAAAAAAAAAAAGAAAAAAAAAAAAAAAAAAAAAACCTCCTGAAAACTTCTCTGTTCAAACAGGTGTTTGAGCCGAACTCTTAAACTCTAGGGCTGCAGTTAGCAATTTGAACCTTGGCCCCATTGCAGCACTTGTAGTAGATATTTTGTGATGCCAAAATTTTTTTTTTTTTTTTAAATATAGATTTTCACTAGCGAGGCTCCAGCAAATAAAAGCAGAACCGGATGTTTGTATAAGAAAGGGGTTGAATTATTTATTTATTTAACGTGTTTTGTATGCCGTCAATCGGTTTCGCCATCAGAACGGTTTACAGCATCATGAAACAGGATTAGTTAAACATCATCCTAGCAAATTGTTGTGTGGTAGGGTTGTGGTTTTTGGGATTTGAGTATTAGTTGAATAGATCGTTGATTACATATAAAATTGTTGATACATATAAAAAATTCTGACATACAGCAAACATTTTTGCATATACATTATTTTTACAAATAAGAGTGGGGTTAATGGGTGAGGAAGAAAGGAATGTGTCTAGGTTGTCTGAGTTATCCAGTTGAGTCAGTAAAAGCAAGGGTTTTCAAGTTCAAGGTATATTTAGGAGGGTGTAGTGTATATTATGTGAGGTCAGTTGCATATATTATCTTAGGTATTCAAATGGTAAGAGTTATTTAGTTGATCGAGGGATGTAGCATTCTTCATGATGTTGGGTTGCGTGGGTCCTTGGTAGACTGGTTGATTGAGTGAATTTGAGTAGGCTCTGGTGAACAACCAGGTTTTCAATTCTCTTTTGAAAGCTTTAATGTTTGGTTGAGTTCTTATTTCAGTTGGTATTGAGTTCCATAGTGTGGGGCTGGCTATGAATATGGCTCTCTCGTGGGTTGTATTAGTTGTGTGAATTGTGTGTGTATTCAGTTGTGTGAATTAGCATAAAAGTTGGTTGAAGCAGCAAATCACGATTTGAAGAGAAGGCCCTTTTATGTACATTTGCAGGGTAATTTCAATTTTTCCATAGTTAGGTCATTTTTTCATATTCAGTGAAACCAATGACAATGGAAGGATACTTTGGGTTCCCTGTTGTTCTAAATAGACATGTTTTCGACCAAGTGGAAAGAATTGGGAGAGAACAGAATATAGTCGGCATATATATATATATATATATATATTTTTTTTTTTTTGTAATTAACACCAAGACTTGCAAATAGCATTTTACTTTTTTTTTCCTATTTAAGTTCTAATTTGTTTCTTTCTTTCAGGCTTGTAAACGTCAGTACTTGGTTCCTTCTGTACTATGAGACAGTAATAGTTTTCCTAGTTTTTGTCTCCGTTTTAATGGCCATGTGCTCTTTGGCATATCTCCGTACGCTGTTTCCTCTTTGCCGTTCAGAAAAATGAATGCATCACTGTACTTCACTTAACTGGGGAGGAGTATGGGGGCTTGAGGAACCAGCCTTAGAAAACAGCCCTTGGGGGGGGGGGTTTAATAACGTTTCTCAGCTCATGCTCAGCTCATTGATTTCCATCAGCTTCTTTGCCTACAATCGGCCTGAGCAAGCAGGCTGCATGAGGCAGTGGCTCGATGGTCACCTCACAGGCCAATGGGGCCAGTTCTGCCTCCTGCATTGCACCCCTGCCGGCAGGCTGTGAATGACGCAGTCGGTGGGAGGGAGAAGCAGTGCAGCTGCTGTGCTGATAATAAGAATCGGGCTAATTATGAGAGCTTTGTGGGCTTACTCTACCCTTTTAGTCTTTAAGGGGGCCATACTTCACTCGAAGGCAATCTTTTCAAATAAATAATAAAAAAAAAAAAAAATGAAGAGGGAGGAAAGGGAAATGGTTAAAAACTCCTTGTTCTGAGAAGTCTCCAGGACAGCAGCACTGATAAAATGATTTCTTCCTTTATCCCTTGCAACAGTAAGTACAAAATATGATTAAAAAAAAAAAAAAAAAAAAAAGTTCCACTTGCTGGTTTGTCAAGCAAAGCAAAATTCATTCTAGGAGTCTCAAACCAGCATGAATAGCTTTTCCAGTCCTACGGTTGGAGGCAGGTGAATCGTGCTGTCTTCTTGCTGCTGGTGGTCAGGAGCCTGCTGCACCCTCGAGACGAATTCCGCCCGGAGTCTGAGACACTTAAAACATGCAAGGAGCTGCTTAATATTTTGCAATGCTTTCTCTGCAGTTACACTGGGATACGATTAAAACACCGGGGGCATTTCTGTCCTGCAAGGACTCTGTGTGCCAGGGGGGTTATCCCCGTGTCCACAGCTAGTGTATTGTTGAATGCCCTGAAAATACTTTGGGAGGAATAACAAAAAAAAAAAGCATGATTTATTCAAAGAAGATGCAATGATTTTTTTTTTTTAAATGAACTAATTTGTCTTGCACCCTGTAAAATACAGGATTTTCTCCTTTTTCCTTTTTTGAAATCTATATCCCAGCCCAGTCAGGAAGATTAATTGCTCTCTCCGTGATATGCTGCAGGTGTTCAAAAGAAATGACAATCCTAACTTTCTTGAAATTCCCTGGAGTTTTTCCTTTCTTACCAACAAATTGGCCAGGTTTTAAAGGGCCCCCTCTCCTGGATTTCAACTCCTCCTTCCTTTTTATTAAATTTTGCTCTTGCTGACCAAGCCTGAGCTGTGCTGCGGATTCAGTTCCGTTCTAGAGGTGTGGTTTTTTTTTTTCTTTTTCTTTCCTCCAAAACTTTTGGATACCATTCATCTGTCGTCGGTGGGATTAATGCCATATTTCTTTTTCACCAGATGGCGCTTTTTTTTTTTTTAATTTAAAAGTATTTTTTCTGAGCAGCTGAGCCAAAAAAAAAAAGACAGTTTCCAAACATTTTCTTAAATCTGGAGTTAAATCTGGCTATGGTAAGCAGTGCCAGGCTATTTTAGATTTCTTTGTGTTTTTGTTTGGGGGGGGGAGAAAGTTTGGTGTCTTCCCCCCCCCCCAACAGTCACCGCCCCCACAGAGATTTACTGCTGAGCCGATGCTGTACTCTGCCGAGCCGTAAATGCTGAAGGAGGTGGTATAGAATGCTCTTGGAATGCCCGCTTCGTTTGGCTGGATCACGACCCTGGAAGGAGCTGGAATATCTTTTTTTTTTTATATGAAACGATGAGGTAAAAAGGAAACGCCGCATTTCAGATTCTATAATGTCCTTTTTAAAACTGCACTCCTGCTGGGAAGTGACTTTGGAGGCAGGAGCAGAAATTCCTTTAGCGGTGCCTGAAGAGCGTATAATTGCTTCTTTTTTTTCCCCCCCTCTGGAAACGAGAGATCGCCAGCTGAATTGCTTACAAGGGGTATTTCAAGATAGCTAACAGGAAAAGTATGTATACGCTTACTGCTTTGAGAAACTTCTCCCCGGAGGCCAGCTTGAGTCGACCAGTGCCAAGATTTTGAACCCTTGAAGCCCGGGTGAGGGCAGATGAAATGGGCAGATGCGGCAGGTAGCCGAGTTTATCCCATTGAGTCGTCATCGTGGCGACTAAAAAAAGAATGTCGGCTAAGTAGCCCTGAGAGAATGGAAAGTGAAATAATTATAACAATTAGGCAAAAATGCATGAAGGTTAAAGAAATTTCCTACATAACCCAGGGCTGTATCTACACTAGCATCCTGCATTTACCTACTCTGCATTCGGTAGCACAGGACCGTTTTTACGTGCTTTAATGATACCAGGAATTTCCCCAAAGTTCCAAAACAGATTAAAACACTTCCTTACTGACAACTCTATTCAGTCTTGTTTTGATTTACAGAGCTGTAATTTGCTTAGCTAGCAAAGTGTCCTTGTAAACAGGGCATCAAAGGAAGTAACGTTAATGAGATATATATTGTCTCCCAAGACTTACATTTTTATTTTTATTTTATTTCTAGAAAGTCCACGGAGCCTGAAGATTCTTCAAGCCTTCAGTCGCAGTACCCCCCATCCCCTACTGAAAACGGCACTGAGAACCAGCACAAGTCCAGTTCTAAGAGCACTTTAGAAGAGAATGCCTACGAAGACATTGTAGGTAAGGAGCCGCCGCAGCCTGGTAAAGATGTGCCACTGTCAAAATGTAAAAGGAAGGGAGAAGCTCGATTCACAGCTCATCTCTTGGAAACAGTTTGGTGTAAGATATTGAGGAGGGGCGGTAGGAACAGGGTTGAGAGGTTGCAGCACCCCCCCCCCCCCTTCAACCTAAGCTTCACGCCTTAGAGAGCAGAGGCAAGGGGAGAGGTGCTAAGGAGAAAACAAAGGATGGAGAAAGGAAGAAGCATGGCCTAGCGACACAGTTAGGCCATGGGATAGTCGGGGTGAAACTTAGATTGTAAGCCCTCTGAGGCAGGGACATACCGAATGTAACTCGCCTTGAGCACAGGTCTGGAAAGGTGAGTAAGTAAATCCAAGCCAGCAAGCTGCAACTCCCTAGAAACCAGTAGGGTTGAAGCTAGCAGGTTGGTGGTGGCTGGGTCCTGTCTAGCGAGGTGAGAAAATCTGACGGTATGTTCAAGTTAAGAGGGATTTGATTTTTGAAAGGAAGCATATGTGATATAAAGGCTTCTTGTGTTCTCGCTTGATTTAGCGAGGGCTTGTTTTTAAGTATGGTATAGAAGAAAACTGACTATTTAACTTCCTGGATTCCTCTAACTTCTGTAGAGTCCAATGTTTAATCTCTGCGTATATAATGTTGTACTGTTGTAGATCTCCATTCTGATGAATTTGTAGTCTAAAAGAAATAAATATTTCAGATCTGGAACATACAAGCAAAACTCCATGAGGACATGTCTGAGGGGTTCACCATGGAGGAACCACTGCCTGTTGTAGGCCTCATAATTTTGCATATTCATTTTTTGGATTTTTTTTTTTCCTTGCTTTTAAACAAGTTTCACTAATTCCGTGTATAATACAGAGTTCTAGCACCTGCATTGGTCCTGAAGAAAACTGGGTCATATGCGGAGGCTGATAACCTGTCACCGGGCCAATGTAAGAGTTATCCAGGGATGGAGAGGTGCAGGAACTTTCGAGATCAGAAGTAATTGGGAAGGGTCCTCTGTGATGGTGTCATAACCTGCTAAGAAACAAGACAACCCAATGAAGGCACTCAAAATCTGGTTATAAGGAATGGTCTTGAGCTTGATCCATAAAATGGTTAGCAACTGTTGCTCGTTATGCTGACTCTTCTTTCTTATAAGTTTCTGTGAATGCTTATGAATTCTCAAGAAATGTGATCGATAATAACCTCCTCTTCCCAAATTATAACCCAATCTATGTTTAGAGGTAGCTTGTTGCTGGTTTACCATCTCCTGCACTGTGTCTTGTGCATGGGATCATGTTGGGGAGATTTATCGTTGGAGCTAGAGCTTTCTGGAACTTGACATTCATAATACAGCTAACATCACATTCCTTCTTGTGGTACTGCATGGGGCTCTGAGCTAACCAAAATTATTGTGGCTTTGTAATCCAGTAAGAAGACTTGACAAGTTTATTTTTGCTGTACTTCACGAAGCTGCCCCAGCAGCTGTAGCTGCGATTATTGACGAGTATTGCTGACATTACTCTTACAGTGGGTGTTCGTGAAACATGCTTTGCTGTTTAAGCACCAAATCGCTTTTCCTTCATCGAATTAGCAGATCTGAAATCAGGAGACCAGATGGAAATTGGACAAAAAGATTGAAGAAATTAAATCTTGGGCTAAAAGATGTGCAATTTAAAAACTGTACGAGCAGATTTAATGCAGATATTTTTTGGATCAACTTGTGTCTGAAATTTTAAATCTGGTTCTAGGTGTTTGGGCTTGTGACTAATGACTTATGAGGAAGCTAGCCTTTTTGCCCCTGGCTACCATGCCTCCTGCATCATGCATGTAGTGGCACGGTAATGTTTTCATACGCTGTAGTTCTATATAAGTATATACCTTACTATGGGCATAAGACTAGCAGATAACCCACATCTGTGACCTTTAAAGAACCTTGGGATGTATCCCTCATCGGATGAGGCATTAAATTGCTGGCAGTATCTTGGACTACAGATCAGGGACAGGCAGTGACTTATGGAAAGGGGAAAACAGAAAAGAGACCCTTCCTGCATTTGTATCAGTAGTATATTTGTAAAATGGACATACCGTCCATTTAAAAATAAATAAATAAATAATTACGCCTGTCGCCAAGCGAACAAGGAAGTAAAAATGCTTCATATTTTATCTGCTTGGAACTGATTCAGAAGGCCAGCGAGAATGAGTCTGGAGGCTCTTGGTAAAGGTGAATCATGCTTGAGAAATGTCTGTGGAACTGCTTTAGATGAAAGGTGATAGTTAAGCTGTACGGGAAATCTGTCTTTCTGGGGAAATCGGAGAAAGCAGAAATAATGAGCGCCACAGAGACGCAAATCCATGAGCACAGGCTGACGTCCAAACTCTTTCGCCCCGTGCAGCGTGCAACCATTCACAGCAGCGGTGGCTGCGGGGGAACCCTGCAACGGGGGGGTCGGGGTGGCCGAAGGCAAGGACCCTGCTTCCGTCTCAGCAGTTACGCCGCAGTAACTAAGGGTGTGCATGAAGTGGATGACCGTGAAGAACTGTACTTAACCATTAAAACGATGAGCAAGAGGACGGACCCTTACTGTATTAAGGATGAGCTGAAGCTCTGGGGAGTGTGTGTGCTATTCATTTTTTTTTTTTTTTTTAATGAAAAGAGCATTTGGTTACTGCTGTGGAATGGAGAGAACCAGACCTTCATCATTCCCAGTTCCTATTAAGCCTCTGAGAACATCACTTAGTTCCCATGTCAGATTCTGCTAAATTGAAGGTCAGGAGCATGGCACATAAACGAGGAAAGGAAAAAGAAAAAAAAAAAGGAAGTCTTGTAGAGTCTGCCAGCCAATGCCTTGGTTCCAAGGTAATTCAGTGAAGAGCTGGCTCCTAATTTGGGACAAAAAAAAAATAATCCTGTGGGATAAGCCTCCTACTCGGAGCAAATCAGCATTTTATTGTAGCCAGGCGGCACGGCTGCTTTAACCTGAGCAGAGCTTAGCCAGCTACGTTGTGTACATGCATTACTTATTCATAACACGGGCAACCAGGATCTCAGCAACCCACCCCGCACACCCGTCCTCCTTACAAAACATCAGAACAAATAAGGAAGACACGCAGGTCGGGATCAAAAAGGCCGCAGCTTTTAACACCGCATCAACAAATCCCCGAGCCCAAACGCAGTCCATAGGACCCAGCGGTCATCCCGCCACGCCCCCCAGCAGGCCACATCCCAGCAAGGAGCCTCTCCCCCCCCCCAGAGCGTGGGCGCACCCAGTCACTCGCTTTGCACAAAATCGGTCTTTCAGCCGCTGACCTTCCAAACATCCTGGCTGTTAGGTCAGTGCGACCCAGTAAACGAACTTAAGCTCGGGTAACCCGCCACCCCCCCCACCACCACCACCACGAAGCCGCGACAACCACCAGCTCCTTAACAATGCCCGAAAATTAGAGGGCGGGAGGCAGGGATGCTGCCTGCCGCTGCAGAAAAATTAACTGGGAATGACTGTAACGCCCCAAGGTGGTGATTTTTTTTTCTAAACATTTCCCGTGGTCCCCTGCAACTCGCAACCAATGAGCGCTAAGCCACCTCGCCAGTGCTTGGTTCAAAGCTTCACGGGACCAATGGCCAACACACATCCCATGGTACCTATCACCCTTTTATCCCCCACCCCTTCCCAAAAGTCAGTCCAGGCAGGTAACACGAAGCTGGACCTGGCACCCTGTTGCATGGGCCAGCGCCCTGTCTGATCCAGCTATAATGACTGATGTTTCTCAGACTGCATTTAGATTTGCAGATTTATTGAGAATTTATGGAATTGCGCTTTATAACTGCCCGCATTGCTACAAAGCCTCCAGGGACTCCTCCGTGTGGGTCAAGTTACGCATGTAGTGGGCATGTAAGTTTACCCACACACACACAGGGAGGACAATTTGATAAAAATAATAATAATAAAAAGCCCTTTCCCTCAGCTAAAGTAACTGCTTTAAGCACAGAAATGGCTTTAAAAAAACACCCTCCTGTAATTGAAGTGGGCTGTTCTTTCGCAGAGTTCAAAAGGAATTTGGTTTAGTTGCTTCCAGAGCTGAAAAGTAAAGGAACGTTTTTAAAGTGCGAGGGCCCGGTTCAGATTTCTTCTCCGGAGATCCGTCAGCGAGCTCCTTTCTCCAGTTGGAGCCCGTGCGGCTCTTGTCTAGTGTTGCCCGGAAACAGGTCAGGCAGGCGGTCGTTTTGGGGGGGGGCCCTTCTGGTGTTTTCCAGTAAAATCACTTTACGAAATGTCAGATTGCAGTGAGCAAATCTCGGCAGAGCATCACATGAGAGAGAGATGTGTTGCTCAATTTGGCCTTTGTCATGCAGACACTTGGAGCTGCAGTCCTGTGCGTGTGTGTGTTGGAGACGTTCCACGTTGTGCTTGATGAAGCCCTGCCTGAAATGATTCAGCTACAGGTTTAGGCTGCCCGTGGGTGAATTACCAAAAGGTTTTTCCTCCTGGACACACAATGAGAGAAAACCCCATGATATAAATCATCAAGTCCCTGTGTCAGCCTGCTGAATGGAATCTGCCAATCCGTGTTGACTCTGTTCGTTTCACCACAGCTGGGCTGCACTAAACGTCTTGAACGTTACAGCACAGCAGTGTCAGGGGTTTTTGGTTTGGGTTTTTTTTTTTTTTTTGGTCACAGAAAAATGTATGGCCCTCCAAAAATTTAATTCTAGCAATTTTTTAATAATAGATGACACAGAACTAGATTCATGGTGCAATAAAGTAAACCACATCCATATGTGTGTGCGGAATCTGGGCCAGAAAACAAATCTAGCTGTTTTTTGTCTTATCGATGATAATCCTGCTGATGATTTGTTGCTGCTGCGCTGGGGATACGTAAGAATCAATAACTTTCACATGATCTGCTTTTGCCTCTTGCTCCTTTCCCTGGTACTATTGGCCTAACACTAACTACCACTGCCACTATTATGAATCCAAGATAATAAGAAAAGGGGAGTTTTTTTTTGTGAGATAACATTTCTCTTCATGCTGGTTAGAAAGTGCAATATGGAGAGCGTTGGTGTAGACTTAGATGCTAAGAAAACACAAAAACGTATGCATACATCTCACCCTGTACTTCTAACTCCTTTCTGAAAACAGAGCTGCATCATTTTTTTTTTTTTTTTTTTAAGTGTTATGGCTTGAAAGATCTTTGAACGTTTCTAAGAATGGATTGTTTCCATGGGGTGGAATTAAAGGAGGTGAGGCTCGCTGCCTCAGAATAGTAAGTGGTAGAACAGACATCTCACATATACTGAAGAGCTGTTGTGGAGAAATTTCTATTGTAATGTAACTCCACCTGCGGGAGCGAGCTGTGCTCCGATGAGGCCATATAGGATTTTGTGTCTCTTCGAGGCTGGAACCTCAGGCTGGCTCTCTCATTGTCTCTCTTCCCCCAAGGGGCCTGGATCCTTTTTCTCCGGTTGGGGGAGGGGGGGTAAGACATCTCCCTTTACCCCCGGGCAGTGGCGTCCCTCCCGTTCACTGTGTGTGTGTGTGTCCATTTTGTGCCCAAGAACCATGCTGGAGTCACTGAGTTGGTGTCCAAACAAAAATCTTTACTGATGGGCAATCGGGTTGTAGAATGACAATAATAATAAAAATCCTCCGCACCACAAATTTTGTCTGCCTTCTCTCTTACAGTCTTTCCCTCTTATCTGTGCGTGAATCGCCTTGCCAGGGAAACTTCACCCTCCAGGGCCTTCTTAAGTAGAGTTCCCAAGCGTGCAGGGTGTCCTTTAGCTGGGCAGGAAAACCCCTTCCAAACTGGTAAAAAAACAAAACAAAAAAAAGGTAAGTACAGTATCGTGCACAGAGAGTCGAATCCTCTCTCTCCTGAGGGGTGAACACTCCGAATGGGTGACCTCTTACCCGAATGGGTGACCTCTTACCCGAATGGGTGTTGCTCATACTCACGCTTAGGTGACATTCTGTTATTTCTCTGGTTTCTCTCTCTCTCTTCTGGATCCGGGAGGGATCCCCTGGGGACCCAAAACAGGAAGGAAGGGGCAGCCAGAGATCTTAAAACTCCTGGATCTCAAACTGAAGTCCTTTTTTCCCTTTCCACGGACTTTTTAATTACCGGAGTTCCTCCTTGCAGCGGGTCACCACCACGTCCTTCCTGGTTGAGGGCAGGTCTTCCCTAACCTGGGCAGCCCCAGACAACCAGGTTTCCCCGTGCCCTGAATCCAGGTTGGTACCCAGGACCTTGCAAGGCTCCTACCACGAAAAAGCCGCAGTTGCAATCCAAAAAAAAAAAAAAATCAACCCAAAGGGAAATCCCAACCAGCCAGTGAGAGGGCTGGAAGGAGTTACCCTCCCCACCCTGATCAGGATCCCCGGGGCAGGGGTGTGCCTGACTCCTCTGAGCTTGGGGAAAAAAAAAGCTCCTCACTACCTCCTCTAACTCCAAGCAAATCCTAAGGGACTGCGCCCAGGCTTTCTGGAGAGAGCTCCTGAAAAAAAACCCTCCAAAATATTTTGAGGGACGGCCATTCCAGCACAGAGTGGTCACCTCCCCCACTCGCTAATCTAACCGGCGCTAGCTGAAGTAGGGATTTCTCAGGACCTCCCCGGTAACCTGGCCTTAGGGTCCGTTTCAGTAACGCTTCAGCCCGAGTCTCCTCTGCCACAGCACCGTCAGGACTTTGTGTGTTTTTTTGTTTCGTTTGTTTGTTTCGAGGTGTGCTCGTGCCACGTGGTTTGAGTGGGGAGCTTCTCTCGGTTCCGATTGGGCTCCTCGAGCGGGTCTAGCGTCGTCAGCTCCTGGAGCAGGCGGGGTTGATGGGACAAACGGACCACGCAGGCTTTCGCTTTCCCTCGTCATAAAGCGTCTCAAACCTCACCCGCCGCTTCATCCTCTGGTTTGGTTTTATTTTTCTTTTATGTGTTTTCGGTTTTATAATTGGCTCGGTCGGTACTTTTTGTATGGGCTGCGCCTATATTTTTTGAATATCTTCTTTATTTCTAAAAATGGGATTAACAAGTTTGCCTGTTTTTGGCTTCATTGCAGTTGTCAGGCAGTGAATAAAGCTTTTTTTTGTCAGTGCTATTTATGAAACTTTTGATACTGGGAGTTGTTTTGTGGTGTGTTTTTTTTCCTCCCCTGCTCTTTTGTACCTACAGTTCAGTCAGAGCCAGGGATGGGATCTGGTGCCATGGCAAACCTTTGCTGACAATCCTTCCGCAGTGTTGCTCACAAAAATGTTATGTGTGTGAATATGAGCATGAATCGGAAGGGAGGAGCTTATCTTCAGCGTGAAACCGGGCTAGGTTTCAGTGTCTGCTAAAAGTGTAGGGTAGCATAATATTAAAAAAAAAAAAAAAAACTTGCTAGTTCATTTGCTTACATCGTTTATTCTCTTGCCCAAAGATCTAATTTTCTGCAACTTCAGAGAGGAAGACAATTCTAGTAAAATACATGGGCAAATAAAAAAAACTTGTGCAAAAAATGCAACGCGAATTTCTCGCTAAGTCTTAAATTTAGCGCTTCATTTTTGGCCTGGAAGTTTGCTTGTGTGTGTTTGGGCTTCCGGCCATCTGTTGGGCTTCATCCCCATAAGCGTTCATCGTAACTATCCAGAGATCCCCTACCACCCCCCACCTATTTTATATCCTTGCCTAGTTCACTCAGCCCAGACATTGCAGTGACTGCTCTTGGCCCAGGGGCTGACTTAAGCATCAGGGTTCATCCAAAACCCTGGACGCTGGATCTGGCCACCGAGCGTCCCTGCCATGCAGTGCCCGGTATTTCCTCCCTCCAGAAGCCTGCAAATGATTTGCTCCACAGCTTCCCCGGCCTGCGGTCCACTCAGGGAGTTCTACCCCCGCATGGTAGCACTGAGCCAGCAGGAGGGTTTAAATTTAGCACTAGTAGGGAAAAGTCCCACACTGTGTTATCCATGTTCTTACTTTTTAAAAATTCTTCTTTGGAACGGTTTTCCTTTCTTGATGTTTTCAGGAAATTTAAATTCTTGTGCACAAAAAATGTACTGTTTTTTTTTAATACTGTGGGTCTGTTCCCAAATCTTAAATTTTGCCCAGTGATATTTAAATGGGTTAAAAATCTCTTAAATGATCTTGTGCATGTAAAACCGTAGAACTAAGTGTGCTGGCACGGCACTTGTTGCATTTGTCCCTTGCAATCAGGGCCGTATTTCCCAACAGGGAACTTTGCTAGGTGCGCCTGGTGTCCGGACGGTGCTCTGTGTGTGTGTGTGGGGGGCCTTTTAAGGGGTGGGTCCACGGTGAGGGAGGATCGCACGGAGGAAGTGCATTTTTGGAGGGGATCCTCCTCTCCTTTTCTTGCTGCTGTTGCAGCTTCCCAGGGCACAGCTCCTCCCCTCTTACATCCCAGGGTGGTAAATCCGTCCCTGCCTGGGACGTGAGCCTGAGAACGTATCCTACCAGTTGTGCCTCCTCGAGAAGATCATTGCGTTACTCTTAAGAAACAAGCCAGGGCCGTGACACTGATGGCATTAGTAATCATATGTGCAGTATGTACTTTTCAACCCTACTTATGTTGGATTCTAATTTCTAAAACTCCTGTTTTATATATAATGTTCTGATCATAAGATCTTCTCTGCAAAGTCCCTCAGTATGGTTCCCCCCTTGCCGCCGCCCCCACGCTCCACGGATGCTAAAATGGCCTGCTGACCAGAACTTTTCTCAAGGGTTGTCTTGTGTGAGAAATCTACTGCATGTCTTCACTTTGTGCATGTTAAACTTCCCAGGCATTTTTCTTTTTTACTTCAAACAGCTTTAATGGTCGGTAATAAAAATAAAAAATAAATAAAATAAAAAAAAGATGGTTACGTCTTCGATGCATCACTGTTTCCCTTGGAGTGACTTCTCTTCCCAAACAAGGAAATTGTGTTTCTTGTCCATGGAAATGGGCAAAGCAAACAGACTTGTGATCTCCTTTCTCTGCGTGTTCTTGCTTTCCCTGTAATCTCACTGAGGTGTTGGCTTCCTTAGCTTGTCTCTGTGCATATATCTTGCCCGTGACAGGCAACGTAACTGTCTGCACTACATGGTTTTGTGGATTGGGGCTTGACCTGTAAAACTCTTCAGGATGAAGAATTAATCATCACCAGCTGAGGTAGGCCATCAAGCACTTAGTCTCTGAGACATCTGTTTCCCCATGGCCTGTGCAAAGGGATTACAGTTTTAGGGAATATTTCACCATTTCATTTATTGTGCAAAAGTCGAAACCATTCCCTTTGCCAGGGATTGTTAGCAGATCCGAGCAGGACACCGAAGGCGAGTTGACTGGAGAAGACATCTTTCCTGTTTTAATGAGGAACTGGTTCTCGTGTGCCTTGGTGCTGCATTTGGAAATGTGTTATATCATCAAGAAAGCGAATGTAGTAGCCATTTCCATAGAAATTAGTGGCTGTAATTGTATGCAATGCCAGGAACAGCCTTTTTAAAGGCCGCTTTTATTTGGAATTTGACATGTATTCTCTGGCGTTAAATAGATGGGAGTTTGCATTGGATACATGGTGTCTTCTTTTCAGTGTTTTTGGTGAAAAACAATTGTGTAGGGTTTTTTGTGTTTTTCTGCTTATGATTCTGTTTATTTTTCACCCGTGCTTACCTGATTCTACATTCCCCACCACTTTGAATATTCGTGGCTAAACAGCAGCATTGAACAAATTCTTCATACGGATCTGGAGTCTTAGAAAGCTGCGATGCCCTTTAAGGGATAGATAAAAAAAAAAAAATTGGTGTCTTATAGTGCATGAACCTCTGACATCACACAGATCCGTTCTTCAGATCTGTGCGGCCTCAGACTCGCATAGTGCAACGTGGGGTTTTTTTTTATCTGCGCTTATTTTTTCACCACCCACTAGGACTCCAGTTTTTCTCAAGATTGTCAATAGGGCACTACAGCATCTTAGTTGATGACTGTTGTATGCACAGTTTTATGATTAGTGGCTATGATAAGTGCCATCAATGTGTTCACACCAGGTTCTACACATCTGATGTGATGCGTTAAATGTAGAGAAGATGATTTTGAAACATCACTGGTAACTTATGCAGCAAATACGAGCACAAGTCACACCAGTCTCCCAAAGGAAATGTACGTGCTTACGTTTGATAGGAAAATTATCCCACCAACACAATAGTACCGGCATCAGTTGTACCTGCTATCCAGAATGTGTAAATTTCCCCTTTAAATTTATAGGGATGTGCAGACCAAAAGTTTAAGTTCATAAGTCCATAAGTCGAAAGGGGGGGTCATTTGCGGTCAATATGGACATATGGAGAATTCCATAAGTTGAGTCTATGTCCATATGTGCAAATAAAAATTTAAACCCCTCACCCGCCTTAACCCCCCCCCCCCCCCAAGACTTACCAAAATTCCCTGGTGGTCCAGCGGGGTCAGGACGCCATTTCTGAACTCCTTTGCAAGGAGCACGTGAGGTCGGCGTCACGTCGGAGTGACACCGACGTCACGTGATTCCCCGCGCGTCCGCTCCCGGACCCTCACGGAACTTTTGGCCAGCTTGGGGAGTTTTGGTAAGTCTTGGGGGGGGGATTAAGGAGGGAGAGGGGTTTAAATTTTTATTTAGATCAACAATCACGATTTCCAACTTATTCAACATAGCTATGTTGAATGCGTTGGAAATCCGATCGTTTACGCCTCATCACTTTTTTAAGTTAAAAAAAAAAATAAGTTGCGTTTTACATTTAAGTTCAAAACGAATGCACACCCCTATAAATTTATCACATACATTTTTTTTTTAAATTGAAAAGTATGCGCATAAGTGAAAACTCTGCCCCAGCCGTGCCCCCCGGGAACGCCTCCGTACAGTGCGAGCAAACTTATGCGCAGACATGACATGCATAAGTTTTTATTTGCACATTAGGCAGGCGGTCTTATAAAATCCATTTCTGCGTGTTGCGTGCGGAAATGTGTTTGAAAAATTACCCCTAAACTCCGTAGCTAGATATGGCTGACCTACTCTGATTTTTCTATTTGTTTCCTTGAAGTAAACACAAATAAAACCTCATGTGAAATGTTGTTAATAAACGTGATAGTGAAGTTTTCTAATTGTGCAGTAGAACTTCTTCTTTCGTTCGCTTTAACATTGCTCAAGAGCATGAACGTTTAAAGTGAAAATAAGATGAGAAGCTGGCACAGCGTCAGAAACAAAGAAATAGATCCAGCCTCCCAAAATCTGAAAAGAGCTGACAGTAAAATACCAGTTTAGTGTTTATAGCAGGCCGCTAAATATAATATAAAAGATTTTCCCCTTAGACCCAAAATGTAATTATAAAGTAGCATCGTTGGCTTTATGATTGTTGGTCATTTTAAAAATATATATATATATTTATTATTTTTTTTTTTTTTTTGAGTTAACAGAGGCTAAAAGAAGACCAAACATCCACCAGTCCCAGCGGTTTCATGTGCTAACTTAGAGGGAAGGAGACATAAATATCTGTACATATGGAACTAGTTCTAGAGTCCAAATAAGGCAATCAATTGGCAGAAATCCCTACTATGTATAGCACTTTCCTCAGAGTTTATTTATCTACATCATTATATCCATTACATTATTCCTATTTGCTCTGAAAACTTGATCACTAATGACCTTGCTACGTTGACTTGGAATTACTTGCCTTTTGCGAGCTAGTTTACATGTTATGCAGCGGAATTTTTAAAAAATTCAGTTGATCTAGAAAATTGTTTTAATTTCAGAAGACTCAAATATATCCCCCGCTTATTTGCCTTTGAGATCAATTCTTTTTTTTTTTTTTTTTGCAAAATCATTTTAATTGTAAAGACAAGCATTTCCACTAGCACTGCAACATATTAAAAAAAAAAAATAGCAACAAGAGAACAAACAGTACAGTAGTGATGCTGGCCTCCTGTTTAGTAACAATACCCACCCCAATAAGCAACCAGAACCTCCCAACACATTCAAACTGCGCATCGGCTGATTCTCTGCTCTTCCCTGGAGACTTTCTGGAAAAATATACTGGCCTGCGTCAGTAAATGTATTCAGATACCTTTACGATTGTCTGCTGTGCTCCTATTGGCAGGACCGCAGGCGCTCCTTGTGAAATGTACGGGGGCACAGGATCGCTTTGGCAGGACTGCTTTTCTACTAGCTTGCCGAACAATACTTGCTGAGTGGATTGAGCCTGCGTGTACACCCTCACTTGTGGCCTGGCACCATCGCATGATGGACATGATTTTGTTGGAACGCATGGATTTTCCCAAGTCTCCTCAGCCTAGGGATAAGCGATATGCAGATTGCTGGGCTTGCTATTACTCTTCTCTCATGTTGGATTTCCAGACTCAATTGCTTACAGCAGGATATATTGAAACTTGGTACACCAACTCTCCCGGGGCGAGTAACTCCTGAGTAGCCTTGCTACTAAATTCTCTTGATCAGGATTTCTCTTTCCCTAAATGTTTTTAGGGCTCTTGGGTGGGGGTTAGGGGGGGTGCGAATGTGGTTGGAAGGTGAGGTGGTTGTCTGAATGGGGTGTATGTGGTGTGTTTGGTTTGTGCAGTTTGAATGTGTTGGGAGTGGTGGACTTCAAACTTCATATTTAAATATGTATTATTGACCATCATACTAGGCGTCATTAGATCGGGTATCGCATTGAGTCTCAGTCTGCCTTATTTCTAATTACTGGTCAGCATGTTGTCCTTTGACACAATGCTCAAAACTAATTTTTTTTTTTTTGTCTTTATTATGCCGTATGACCCTTATTCCTTGTAGTATTTTTTTTTTTTACAATGAATCGTCTGCCTTCATTCCTTCAGTCACTTCTGAATCACCTCTTGCCTGACACGGTTCCATGTTTTGAACTACAGCAATTCTTCCTTCGGGGGGGGGGGGCGCCGATCAATCATTATTTATTTGTTTAACAGTATGTATATCCCGCTCCCTCCAAAGGTCACTATGACCACCAATTTGGTTTCCCTCTGTGCGAGATGTGCCTGGTTTGAACTTATTTATTTATTTGTTTCTGGCCATTGAATAGCAGGAAACATTAAAGTTTTTTTGCCACATAGTAACTGTCATAAAAGGAGATAATAGAGACCGTGACATTTAGCACAAATAAATATTCAGATCAACCCGAAGCAAGTTATTTGGGATATGCAGGAGGAGGAAGCAACATGGCTGCTCTATTGACATGTCCACAAACCCTGTTACTGTGCTGCTTATTCACCGACCTGATGAGGGGAACTCAGCCCTCAAAAGCTCATCACGGATGCGTTAAGGTAGTCTCCTCGTAAAAAGGAGGTCCCCTACAGCCTGTTTACTGCATTTTATTTCTGCGTGTTTAAAGAATTGGTACCCTAATGACCTGACTGGCTGATACATTTAATTTGGTGTAACATGTTTAATTATTTTTGTGACTCGTCTCTTCCCAAAGGCCCATATTAGATCACATTAAATCTCTGTCAGCCATACAACTGGTTTATAAATATTGTACCAAATGCAGTCTGTATCAGTTAATCGGACAGCTAGATTACTGGCCCTTAATTACTTATAAAAATGAAAATTCAGTCATTCTGTTCTTCACGTTTATCAGTCTGCATGTGCCAGACCAGAAATGCCCTACAAAATGAACACTTTTATTAATTAATAAACCTATTAAATATATATATATATATATATATATATATATGAATGCTATGGAGCCATGTTGAGAGTAGATTGGTTTATGAAGGTTATTTATATAGTGTCCATGAGAGGCTAGCAGGATGATCATTGGTACTAGTAAAGCTCTGTCTACGCAGCCGCACTGCATAAGGAAAATAGGATGGTTAACAGTCCTTTTGCCTCAAAGAACTTGATTTATAAATCTTCAGCCTCGGGAGATTAAATTATATGCTCCAAATCACAATGTGAGGCGGAGGTGAGATTCCAATCTAGGTCTCCGGATTTTACACTGCTGATGTTTAACATAGTGGAGTGGGTTCAGAGTCCTAGCACAACTTGTTTTCCCTTAACTCCGGCCTGGCTGCAGCTTGCGGCTTTTCCACAGGTTTTACTTTTGAATGCCTGCCTTATGCACTGATGTCCGAAGCGTGTGAAGATCTTAGAAGACTCGAACATGCATGGCGAAAAAATCCTTCCCCTTCAAACCTGGAAGCCTACAAATCTATCATGCACCACTACCGGTTATCCATCCTACAAACCAAGAGGGATTTTTTCTCACAGAAAATACACCACTTCATATTCGATCCTAAAGCTTTATTCTCCCTTGTCTCGTCTCTCACCAAATCTCCCCCCATGACCATCCCGGACGATCAAGCGGCCAGCAAAGCCTCAGAGTTAGCCACACATTTCAAGAATAAAATCTCCAATCTGATCAGACCTTTAAACACCAACAACGCTCTCCTTCCTCCACCAGCCTACTATTCAAATACTCAACAGAACACTAGTCTGGAAACCTTCGAGCAGACTTCCTCCTTAGAGGTTGAAACAGTCCTAAAGAAACTCAAACCTGCATCTCAACCCCACAGATGCGATCCCCGCCAACTTACTCATCGCCATTTCAAAAACAGTCTCCAAACCAATTGCCGACATCATTAACTGCTCACTAATGCAAGGCTCAGTCCCTGACTCTTTGAAACTCGCAATTCTAAAACCACTCTTGAAAAAACCCAACCTGTCTCCAGACGACCCAGCCAACTATCGCCCGATTGCTAAACTCCCCTTCATCTCCAAAATCTTAGAAAAAATAGTCAATAAGCAACTCACGGAGTACTTAGAGGATAACAAAATACTATCCCCCTCTCAGTTCGGCTTCCGAAATACAGAAACTCTCTTAATCTCTCTAACAGACACAATACTGTTGAAGCTAGATAAAAAACAACCCGGTCTACTCATTCTCCTCGACCTATTGGCCGCATTTGACACGGTAAACCACTCAACACTTTTGGATCAGCTATCTGACATCGGCATAAAAAGCACTGCTCTCAGCTGGTTCAAATCTTTTCTACAAAACAGATTTTACAAGGTTAGAGTCAACAATAACGAATCTCACCCAGTCCGCACCTCTCTGGGAGTCCCTCAAGGCTCATCTTTATCCCCCACCCTCTTCAACATTTATCTATTACCGCTCTGCCAGCTCCTCTCCAAATTAAAACTAACCCATTACATCTACGCAGACGACGTGCAAATATTCATCCCGGTTACGGAATCTCTACAAAAAACACTAGAATTCTGGAACAACTGCCTCCAAGCCATCAACAACCTGCTCATGAGCCTTAACTTAATCCTTAATTCCAATAAAACCGAATTACTCCTCGTTTCACAGGACAGTAACTATACTATGTCTAACTTACTCCCTACTAGTCAACCTTCCCTCTCCACTCAAGTCAGAAACCTCTGAGTCATCATGGACAATCAATTAAACCTAAAAAGATTTATTAATACCACCACTAAGGATGGCTTCTATAAACTGCAAGTCCTGAAACGGCTCAGACCGCTCCTCCACTTCCAAGACTACCGGTCAGTTCTACAAGCAATCATTTTTTCAAAAATTGACTATTGTAATTCCCTCCTACTCGGCCTCCCAGCTAACACCATAAAGCCGTTTACAAATGCTTCAAAATGCTTCAGCCAGGATTCTGACTAAGTCTAACAAAAGAAATCATATTACCCCCAAGTTAAGAAACCTTCACTGGCTTCCAATTAAGTTTAGAATCTCTTACAAAATACTAACAATCATACACAAATCTATACACAAGCTCATTCCACTGGATCTCAATATCCCTTTGCATCCACATATAACCTCCAGACCGGTGAGAACAGCTTATAGAGACACTCTCCTCGCCCCACCCATCAAAACCTCATTAAATAAACGTTCTCTATCGACAGCGGGCCCTGCGCAGTGGAACTCTCTACCTCCAGAACTCCGGAAGGAACCTTGCCCAATCACCTTCAAGAAGAGACTCAAAACTTGGCTATTCGAACAAGCTTTTCATCCATACCAATAATCTCCCCTCAATCTATCCAAACATGTACACCATGTGCCGTGACTCCTAGACACTTAGCCAGGTTTCAGTCTAGAATCTCATTACCGTTTAGTATTCATTGTACTTTTATTCCCAAGTTACTTGTTCCAAGTTTTATCTCCCTGTTCGATGTCATCGCATTCTTTCATGCGTGTTTAATGTTATAATGTAACCCGAAATGATATGTAACATTGCTACATGAATTTCGGTATATAAAAATGTTAAATAAGTGACAGCTGATGCGCGTGTGCGCTTTGGAGAGCTGCTGCGTAGCCTGCAAGAAGAAAGAGATAGATAGTGCTTTCTGTAATTATTCCAACCGACTAGTCATTAGTGGGAATATGGTAATTACTGGGTTGGGTAACCAGCTATTCTCCAGTTAAGCTGAAAGCAGCTAATGCCAATAATTTGACTGACAGCGTCAGTAAGGAATGTGTTGGAGAATAATATCGATAGGCAGTATATGTAAGCGAGAGTACTGATGGATGGTGGAGGGAAGGAGTTTGGGGTGGGGGAATACAGCAGAGGCATTTGATAGGAATCCTGCTAGAAACAGTAAAGGCGAGGAGTGACTTTGCAGAAACAGGCATTCAGCAGTGGAAGTAACGAGAATTTCGATGGGAATGTGGGTGGACAGATGAAGTAAGGTGGAATTATGAGGATATTAAATACCACTAGGACAGGCGGAGTTGATGGAAATAGCAATGGACGGTGGAAATAAAATAAGAGGCCAGTGGAGTAGATACTTAATGTACACAAAATCTATAAATAAACTTGTGAAAAAAGAGATTGAGATTCTAGAACGAATGTACTTATAGATATTCCTTGGAAGATGGGAAAGCAAGCAAAATAAGTTGGTTTTTTTTTTTTTCTACGTCCATTGTTAATTTTCACAGCATTTATCACGTTTATTTTTACCAAGGGGGCACACAAAGATGTCTGGCAATTCATTCCAGGTCTTGTGAAAACATCAAACAGTGTGAATATTAATAGAAGAAATACAAGCGAGCAACGTCAAAAATGCCATGATATTTGAAAAGAGAGGCTTCTCCTAGTCAGGGCTTTCTGTAATGGCGTGCACTGTGCATCTTTTCAGGTACTGTCTGAGCAGAGCAGCCCAGAGGGTCCCTCCTTTACAGAGAGGGCATTTAGGAAATGGTGTCTGCTGGAGCTCCTTGGATTAGATGCTTCTTGCACACTGGCTGCAGGCAAATAAGAGAGGGCATAGAGGAGGAAACTTGTTGAGAATAATTAAAGACATGTACGGGTGTGTTCTGATGAATGTTTGTACTGCCACGTAGCTGATTAATAACATGCAGCTACTGTAGTGTAGGACCTCCATGTCGGCAGTCTTGGAAATCAGATGTCAAGCTTTAACCACTTTAGATGCATGGAATGTGCAATAAAACACATCTAGTTTAACACAGATGACATTGCCCAACCGTAATTGTTCATGTGACATCGCTGTTAAGGTTCCCTAGTGGTTAGAGCCGGCGGGCTGAGAACCAGGGAAGCCAGAGTTCAAATCCCCCCCCTGACCTACGATGTGACCATGGGCAAGTCAGTTCTCCCTCCATTGCCTCGGGTACAAATATACGCCCGAATTTTCAAAGCCCGGCGCGTGCAAATACCAGGGGAAATGCACGTCCAGAGCGCATTAAGTGCTGGGCCAGCAAGAAGGGTTGAGCTGGGGGAGGGGGGGGGGGGAGCCGGGCAGGACAGCAGCCGTTAGGCCCTGTCCCGGGGAAGCGTGTGCCGGCTGGGGCGCATAAGGAACTTCTGCTCCGAAGGGAGTAGGGGACGGTAAGTTTTTTATAAAATAAAAAATAGGGTAGGTAGTTAGGGGTCAGGGAGTAAAGGGGGAAAAGATAGGAATGTTAGGTAGGGGTATAGGGAACTGGGGAAGGCCTAACTGCGTCATCGCGTGTTGCTTTGTAAAATCCCCCCCCCCCCCGCGCATGCGAGTCCTGACCCGCCCCTTGCATGTGCGCGCGGGATCCGTATTTTGTAACACGCACGCGCGCTGGGAACCGTGCGCGCGGACGTTTGAAAATCGACTAAGGTTTTTGTCCCATTCTGTGTCTAGGGGAAAATGCTTTGTAAATGAGGGCCTATAGAGCCCTGTTTACCATAGAGACAAAAAGGAATGAAAACCATTTAGTAAATAACCCCCTTTAAGAGAACATGGGTGTACCATGCTGGGTCAGGCCCAGGTCCATTGAGCCCAGCATCCTGACAGTGGATGTCAACGACCAAACGAAATCACTGTGAGGATATAATAAATCAGATTGACATCCCAGAGAACAAGGATGTCCAGTTCTGGTGTCCTATTCTCTGGATGTCCTATTCTCTGGATGATTTTCGTTACTTGTAAACCGGATTGATTTGTATTGTATACAGGAATTCCGGTATATAAAAATTAAAAATAAATAAATAAATAAATAAATGTCCAGAGAACTGGATCTGATGGGTACTTCTGTCCCAGGGTACTGGACTTGATGAACCCAGCATGGCACTTCTCTTGTGTTCTTACTTCTTGTATTTCACTCCCAGGAATAAGCCCTGACTTTCCCCGAGTTTACCTGGCTAACAAGTGTTTATGGATTTTTTTTTTTTTTTCCCTTCAGAAATTTGTCCAACCCTCTTTTGCTCTCCACTATGTCAGTTGCCTTGACTGCATCCTCTGACAACAGATTCCATAGCTTTATTATTCGCTGAGTGAAAAAAATATTACTTTAATTTGTTTTAAATCTGCTGGTTTCATGGAGCGTCCCTTTGTCTGTCTTTGTTTTAAAATATTTATATTCCACCTATATCAAACTTCTTATTTGAAAAGGTTAAATAACTGTTCCCTATGTACTCATTCCACCCCCACTCATTATTTATAAATCTGTCCTATCCTCTCTGTTTCTCTTCCAAGCTACAGAGCCCTAATCTGTTTACCCTTTCTCTATAAGGGAGCTTTTTTATCCCCCCTTTATCATTTTTGCCCCCTTCGCTGTACCGTTTCTATATCCACTATGTTTTTTTTTTTTTTGAGATGAGACGAGCAGAACTGCACGGAAGATTCAAGGTGCGGTCCCACCATGGATGTATGCAAAGCCATTATGATATTCTCAGTTTTGTTCTCTATTCCTTGCCAAATAATTCCTAACATTCTATTTGCTTTTTTTTTTCACCGCCGCCGCACACTGAGCTGAAGATTTCAAGGCACTGTCCACAAGGACTCGGAAGTCCTTTTCTTGAGTGGTGACTCCTAACACAGAACCCAGCACCTGTAATTGGAATTACTTTTCCATACGTGCATTACTTTGCACTTCTCCACATTAAATTGCATCTGCCATTTTAGGGGCCCAGTCTCCTAGCCTCACAGGCTCCTTCTGCAGTTTCTCACAGTCTGCTGCTGTTTTAATGACTCTAAACAATTTTGGGGTAGATTTTATAAAAGTACGCCGGATTTTAATAGATACGCGCGTATCTTTTAAAATCTGGGGTCCGCGCACGCAAGGCTGTGCAAAATCGGCAGCCTGCCTCCGTTCCCTTCGAGGCCGCTTCAAAATCGGAGCGGCCTTGAAGGGAACTTTCCTTCCACCCTCCCGCACCTTCTTCCTTCCTTCCCCTAACTAACCCGCCCCTAACTAATTCCCCCCCCCCTACCTTTATCGCAAAAGTTATGCCTGCCCAAGGCAGGCATAACTTGTGCTGCCGGCGCGCCATGGTCCGGTCCAGGGGCTGGTCCGGAGGCCGTGGCCACGCCCCCAGAACGCCCCCCCCCCCCCCGATGCCGTGCCAGCTGCGACACGCCCCCGATGACTCGCCGGCCGTGACAAGCCCTGGGACTTAAGCGCGTCCTGGGGCTTTGCACCCTGGCAGCCTATGCAACAAAGGCTCAGCGCACGCAGGGGGAGCTTGGGGCAGGTTTTCGGGGGTAGGCGCGTACCCCTTTGAAAATCTGCCCCTTTGTGTCATCTACGCATTTAGTCACCTCACTCACTGTTCCTTTCTCCAGATCATCGCTTAGAGAGATTTTCATCAGTCAAGCAATTAATAAATTTTATTTAAATACATTTATGAATATGCTAAATAGCACAGGTTCCACTAGAGACCAATGGGGCACTTCACTTAACCGACCTTTCTTCACTTGGAAAACTGACCAGTTACTAAATCCACGCTGCCTCCGATCCCATGACCTCCCAATTACCTGAGGAATCTCTCATGAGGTCCTTTGTTTAAACGCCTTCTGAAAATCCAAACACACTGTTTCAACTAGCTCACCTTTGTCCTCATGCTTATCTCCACCTTCCAAAAAATCTAGAGTAAAAAAAAAAGAAACGTTGACTCTCCCCTCATTAAACAGTGTCTGTGGCCTACATCAAGCTCGCTGGTCTATATAGTTTCCTGGCACACCCACCGCCTGGGGAACCCTTAGATTGTGAGTCCCCTAGGGACAGGGAAATACTTATAGTACCTGCATGTATTGCGCCTTGAGCCGTCCATGAAAAGGTGCGAGATGGAGAAGCAGTAGCAGAAGTATTTACGGCTGACGAGATAAGTCTCCAAGAAGCAGGAACGGACTTGGCTTTGCCGCTGCTGAGGATGTTTCTCATTGGCTGCGATACACTGCTAATGACTGCCAATGAATGCCAGCAAGAAAAAAAGAGGGTTCAGGCAGTTACATGGCCTTTTCTAACTTATCGACCCTGTCCTCGTCAAAAGGAGTTCAGTATTTGTATTTTCTTTCGTTTTGCACAAATAGCACTGTGCTAGCAGATGAACTAATCGGAGGATTAGAGGACGGTTTTCAAATTGTCCGCATTGTGACAAAATCCACAGGTACTTTCAATGCGTGGACTTTGCACCAATTTTCAAAGCAAAAGTGCATGTGTATTTGAGCTTTGAAACTTGGCATGGGTAGGCAGTACCCATGGACACTCGGACCTGCTTTTTGTGTGGGCGTAATTTTACTGGAAACGTACACCTGCAGAGTGGAAAATGCAACTCAATGTGCATGCTCCTGCCCCCTCCCCCCAGCCTAAATTCTCCGTGGAACATCACCTTTTAACGTGGCTAAAAATATACTGTAACCTGTAGCCATATTCAAGGAGGGCAGCTAATTTATGCGGGGAGGACTCTGAAAATTGCTCTCTCTGTTGAAGACTGAGAAAACTTTCTTCATTATCCAAAGAATTAAGATTGAGACACAATCTTTTCAAATGTGTTTTCTCTCAAACATCTGGTCCATACTCCTTTTCAGTCCTATATGTACTAAAAGTACCCAGTGCTGTTATTGTTCAAATGCAAAATCAAACATTTAAAAAGAGAGCCCCCCCCCAAAAAAAAAAATAGTGTGTGTTTTGACTCCTACCTCAGCCTCCCTCAGGAATACAGATGTGCTAAAGTCGCTTCTTTTTCGTTTTGCAAAATTCCAGCAGAGCAGAAACTCAAGCAGCTCTTTTTCCTGCCCCTCGCACCTTTTAATCCCCGGCAGCGCTTGCTCTCTCTTCCTCTCTCCCTCCTGTAGCTCTCGCGCAGTAATGGGTCTTTGACAGCTCCCCCCCCCCCCCTTTCGCTCTCATGCAGCTCTCGCACAGCAGAGATTCTGGGGGCTCTCCTGCAGCTGTCGCAGCAGTAACTTCCTGCAGTTTTCTGGCGTGCAGCTCTGCTCCAGGAACAGTTTGAGAGAGGCCAGAATTCCATGCTGCGTGAGAGCTGGCCAGAGGAGATAACTGTACGAGAGATGCAGGACAGCGAGAGAGAAAGTTGCCAAGATTATACTGGAGAGACGGCCGAGGTATGGACTGTTGGAGCTGCTGCAGATTGGGCGGGGTGGGGGGCTTCTTTTTGATATTTTACTAGCTTGACGACAGGATCCTTACCCGTACTTGGATAAAATATGTTTTCTCAAACAAAATTTGGATAAACATTTCTCTGTACAAAAGAGCAAATTGACACGAGACAACTTCAGGCAGGACCCGAGGTCCAGGCTGCAGTATTCTGTAAGTCTGCATCCCTCGTCCAGCAGGGCTGCAGGTCTCAGGCGGGCCACGGAGGCGGGGGAGCGATGGGAGACGGCGACCTTGTGCTTTTGCTGTGGCGACCCTCGCATGGCTGAGGATTAGTTTTGAAGCACTCTTCCAGCCAGCTCTCCAGCTTGGCCAGGATGGGTGTTATGCCACCCATGCTGGCTGTCTGAGGGGGAGGGGAGAGGAGAGGATACCCTTGTTTTAAGGAAAAGCAGCATAAATGAATTTATAGCATTTTATTTTGTGGCTGATTCAGAAATATTCTTTACATCGGTCTTAGCAGGTTTACGTTCTGTGTGCAAGGCTTTAAGATTTATAGAAAGTACTTTCTGTGAGACCAGCTGTAAATGCTCCATTCTGAGTCTCTCTTGTGAAATCTTTTGCATTAGGGGGAAAAAAAAAAAAAAAATCAACATCGTTGCCAGAATTCTACTCCAAATATATCCAGCTGTAGACTGCAGCATGACTCATGCTGAAAGCCGAGGAGATTTTCTATGGGGCTTTCGCTCAGTTCGCTTTTTTTTTTTTTTTCTTCCCTTGCTTAAACGTCTGACTGTTTTTTTTTTCCTTTCCGGTCAAAATCTTTTCAGGAGATTTACCCAAGGAGAACCCGTATGAGGATGTGGATCTGAAAGGCCGTCATGCAGGCCGAAAATCCAAGCTGATATCTGAGAATTCCCTAGATTCTTTGCACAGGATGTGGACTCCTCAGAACAGGAAGTACACCACGCCTCCCCAGGTAATTCAGCAGGTCCTGGGTAGCAGTCGTTTCTCGAACACCGTCCCGCTTTTAGGCTGGAGGGGGGGGGGCACCGTTACAGCGGGAGGAAGCCAGAGGATTGCAGGGAAAGGGGGGGGGGGGGACAGGAAGAAGCGAGTGTGCGGAGTGAGACAGAAAGAGGCCTTCGGTTTGGGTTGCCGGCACAGACCGTTTTCAGGCTTGGTTTGCAACAGTTTTAACCCTTAATTGCCTGAACAAAAACCAGTTGTTCTGGTGGGGGTGGGAGGAAAAAGCTTTTATTGGCTCATTGGCAGGTTGGCCATGTTGGATTGAACAAATGATTGAAAGTATTTAAAACAGCAACTGTAAAATGTCAGTCATCGTATCATGCAGACAATCACGTTATTAAAGGATATTACAGTTATAGTGAATTAAAAATGTCCAAAAACCCATCAGTAGAATTTCAAAATGTAAATAGCTCAGTCACCCCAAGGAAGAGGACTGTGTTAACTGGAATTAATTTTTATAAGATTGTAACAATATCTAGTATGTTGTGAAGTTTTTTTTTTTGTTTGTTTCATTTCATTCTGGGTACATATTTTCTCTGGATGAGCCTATTCTTCATCTTTTGGAAGCTCAGCCTTCAACAAAGAAGGTTTGAAGCTGAAAAGGTACAAAATATTTTGTAGTAGTATTTATTTATTTATTTATTTGAAAAATGCCTGGAGGAAAAGCCCATAAACCATTATTAAGGTGGATTTGCAGAAATCCCTTGCTCACCCCTGGGATAAGCAGCATGGAATCTCTCTACTACTTGGGATCCTGCCAGGTACTTGTAACCTGGATTGGCCACTGTTGGAAACAGGATGCTGGGCTTGATGGACCCTTGGTCTGACCCAGTATGGCAAGTTTTGTGTTATCACTTATCACTTTGCTGCAAATCAAAACTTTTTTGATGCTCATATCCACTTCTAGATTTAGGAAATGAATGGTACGCTTCCTCTAAGCGCTCGCCACTGTCCAGTCTGAAACGGGATGCTGAGCTGGTCTGACCCAGTCTGATGCCACTTGCATACCATGCTTTTAGCACCAATAATCAAAAACGAATATCAGGGTAGTCCCACTGCTATTCGAAAACGAACTCTGCACACAAGGGGCATCTCTCCCATTTTTTTAAATATTTTGTGGACTAGGAAAAGAAAAGCGGGCAAAATACCATTTTTTTTCTTTCATTTTGGTATTTGGCAGTTTTCCTTACAAATTGCATATTAGTAACCTAGTCTGAGCTGTTAGATTTGCAGACTGCCACTGTATGGGAGCTGGAAACTCTGACAGAGATGTCTCTGTCTCATGCTCACCATGTGCTGGGCACCTGCAGCCATTGCAAGAGGGAGCATTAAGCAAGCAGTACAGTAAGCGTGCACGTCTGTCATTCAGTATCCATTGGCCACTGTTTTGGAAGACATGCTAATGCTGCATCCCAGTAAAGCCACTATATCAATTAATTAGTGTAACATAGTTAACCAAAGCAACTTCCGAGTCTTTTCAGTGCTTTTTTTTCCCCCTAAAAGAAAATTTCTTACGTTTTTTTGCGTTATCTTTCAGTCTGGGAAGATAGATCCTGAACCATTTAACCTGCAGCAAGCACATTTTCAGGATAGATGGATGCATCTAAAAACTAGAAATTGGAATAACCGGAATTTTGCAGAAAATTGGGGAGGAGGGGGGAAATCACTTCATTTCCCGAGCTATTCAAACTACAGCAACCAGATTTTCAGGCCTGGTAGCCAGCAGGTAGTAGCGTCCTATTACGGCAGATGGCATCATCCCTTAGGTGGCCACTGAGAAGCTAATTTTGTAAGAGTCCGCATAAGAAAGTCAGCAAATATGTATACAAACTGTACCAATTTTTGAACTTGATGCGCATACGTTCGCTTTGAAAATTATCCCCCCCCCCCCAAAACTACTCACGTACAGTTACACCTGCTAATTTGCATGTAGGCAAATTATTTATTTAATTTCATTTACTTAAAAAAAAATGTAGAACCTGCTGCATCCATAGAAACATATAGAAATGATGGCAGAAAATGACCAAGTGGTCCATCCAGTCTGCCCAGCAAGCTTTATGCTGATGGAGGTACCTGCTGCGCCAATCAGGGATACCCCCATGCTTATCAGCTTTCCAAATGGTAAAAGTCAGGGCCCACGTTGGTTGCTGTACAAATCCAACTCCCCTTTTCCTCATGCAGTTTGAAGCAGAGAGCAAATGATGGAGTTGCATCAACAGTGTGAAGGCCTATTGGTTAAGGGAAGTAACTGCCCCACCAGCAAGTTACCCCCAAGCACTTCCCTCTTCATTTCCATCCTTTAGTCCCTAGGGATCCGCAGTGTTTATCCCATGCCCCTGTGAATTCCTTCACTGTTTTATTGTCTTCACCACCTCTTCCGGAAGGGCATTCCAGGCATCCACCACCCTCTCCATGAAGAAATATTTCCTGACGTTGGTTCTGAGTCGTCCTCCCTGGAGCTTCATTTCATGACCTCTAGTTCTACTGATTTCTTTCCAACGGAGGAGGTTTGACGATTGTGCATCATTAAAATCTTTCAGAGTTCTGCACAAGGAAGAGTATATTCATAAATAAGCATATAAAACTGAATCAACATAACATAAAGATGCAAAAAAAAAAAAAAAAAAAAATCCCTGATTAATGAGCCCCTTAGATTGTAAATTATCTGGGGAAAAGGAAAACACCTACAGTACATGAATGTAACTGGCCTTCAGCCACCAGTGAAACAAAGTGTTGAGTAAATCTAAATAAATTCTGCCGCCCCCCCCCCACCACCACCACGCCTACCCTCCCAATCAACAGTGTACTGTCAGGATGACCACAACCCAAAAGCTCCCAGGTATACAGATCCTCTCTCTGGTGCTTGCCCAGAGGTTGAAACCGGTACTGTGCCCCCCCTTCCCCTCCCCTGGCCCACGGCAGCAATAGAAAGAAATTAAACACAAGCTCCACCCCCCCCCCCCCTCATGTTCCCTTAGTATCCGGAAGCCCAAGCAGAGAGAGCGGGCAGGGCCTGAGAACTCGCACCCTGCTTACAGGCCCCACTGCCTGCTCATTTCCATGGCTGCCACAGACCTAGTGGAGGGTGCAGAGACTGGGAGAAATGACCTTACCCTTATCCAGGACCTTCCCCCCCCCCCCCCCCCCCGGCTCTTCATTGCCCCATACCTCATCACCAACTCCCCCTCTTCCCATCAAGACTGCCTGTGGGTGCCAGAGTCCCAAATACAGCTCTGATGCTTCAATTCTTTTTACTTAAGGCAAGGTATGCACTGATCTATTCACTAAGAGTAACTAAAGGTTTTTTACAAATTTTGCGTCTCTGGGGAAAAATGTTTATTTAAATAGGGTCCTCATGCACGCACACACACATACCACACTCTTTCTCTTCCTCGACCACCTTCCCTCCCTCCAGGGCTCACCCAGCTCTCTTCCCCTTCCATGATCCCAGCACTCTCCTCTCTTTTTTTTTTTTTTTTTTTTTTATAAATCACCCACAGTTCCTGGAGGTAGGATTAAAACGTCTCCAGCAGTGTCCATGCAAGCCCCAAACCCCCTCCCCAACAAAGCTGCTGAGAACCACGCTGGGCGAGGTTATGCACGTGCAGGGCAGACAGGCATACGTTTTTTTTTTTTACCCGCGTGTCTGGTGAGCGGTTCCATGGCGAGCCGTTCCCATGGGGGGTAGCGACGTTTTACCCGCAGAAACGAATATTTGAAGATTATCTTCTGTGACCAGTGCAGTCTGCTGAGGCAGACGGATAACACGCGTTCCCAAGAAACAGAGTGCGTTGGAAGGAAAGAAAGTTGCTCTGCAATGTCTTTCTCGTTGATCTTTTTTTTTCATCTCATTAGGCTGGAAAGCGCCGATGTGGTGGTGAAGTCCAAATGTTTGTCCATTGGCACGATAACTAGCCCGCCAGTGAGTCAATGGGGGTAAAATTTTAGGATGACCAGGGCCCTCCCTGGCAATCCATCCTATGAAAAATAACCTCGACGTGCTACAGGGGGAGAGGACTTCAATGCAGTAACTCTTATTCTCCCTGGAAAGTAAAACAGAAACAGGATTGACAAAAAATATGTTGGGTTTTTTTTTCCCCTTGTTATGCCATTCTGTTAATGTATATGGAATGTAGGCCTCTTGACTTAGTCACAAGAGAATATTTATTCATTTATTCCTGAAAAAAAAGATCGTAATATTTAATAAAATGTCTCAGCATCCAGTGCCAATATTTATGAGAGCGGAGGGAGCCATTCTACACCACTTGCTGTACTGTTCTTAGACTGTGCAGTACAAATGATGTCAAGCAGCCTAGAATTTTTCATGCCTGTGGGCTTGTTTTTTTTTTTTTTTCAGAGAAAAATATGCAGCGTGCTAATCGGCCATCCCTCTAAACTTAGTTGTAAACCACTCTGCTTTCTAAAATCTCAAACAATGGGTATCTCCACCACAAGCCATTCTAGATTTGCAGAGGTTGATGATTAACTTGATGCAAGGGGGACTCTTGAGTAGATTTCTCTCTCAGGTTAGAGCCCTAGAGTGACTAGCACTAATGAGGACAATTCATGTCCCAGGTAGAGTGTAAGACACAGTCCTAAGGTACGTTCATATTTTATAAATCAGTTTTTAAAAATAATAGCAAAAGAACTGGTGTCTGAATCTGCCTGTGTCACCGTTGAGCGAAAGCCGAGGCTGTCACCGAAGTGCCACGCTTACCTTCAAAATCACTGGCTTCAATCAACAGTGGAAAAGGGCTGATGTCCGACCTTTCGGTTTACACATCACTGACCAATTTAAGACACAGAGTATATAACGCTGTTGATTAAAGCCAGTGATTTTGAAGGTAAACTTGGTGGTTCAGTGGCCTCCTCTGCCGTTGCTCAACAGCGACACCTACTGGGCAGACTCAGAGTTGGTTAGTTGGGTTCCTGAGGAAGCCATGGTAAAAACGGCCACTGCGACGGCTCAGATTGAGATGGGAGGAGGGGTTTAAAGGGGAGGGGGGAGAATTCTTGTGGCACCGTTGCCCAGTAGAGTCTGGTTCCGTGGAGCTGGATGCCCAAAAGGGAGCAAGAAAAAAACCATGGGTGCCCAACCCAACCCTTCCCTTGAAAGTACAAACGGTGAATACAATTTTGCTAATGTTTTTGAACACCTTAAAGTGTTTCAGAGTTTAAACGGATTCTGTGACTTTGTATATTTCTTCACTGTATCTACTCAGACTTAAATTCTCACATCGAAGTAATACAAATATTGGGGTGAAATTAGAATCGCGCTGCACTGTAACTTAGCACTTTCTCAGTCACTCATTTATCTCCCCCTCCTTACAAACTGCGAACAGGATTTGTTTCTATTGTTGTTTTGGTTTTGCCAGTGGTTCCCTTCCCTTTCGTTAGCTTTCAGCTCAGTCAGGTGCCAGGGCTGGGATCTGATCCCATCAGCCTTCATCTGTAACAAACCTTGTTTTTTTTTTGGGGGGGTTAATAACCCTTCCAAACTTTTCTTTGCTGGGGCTCATGCAGTTAAGGGTCTTAAACCCTTCCACTAAGCGTCACCATTGATTATGACTCCCTCCACCCTGGGCTGTGAGCGCTGCCTCTGCTGACCCTGAGCTGCTGTGGCAGCCGCCTTTGCTATTTTAATGCAATATTGATTCTTTAATTGCAGTTGTGATTCAGTTGCATTTCGTTTGTCTTTGGGAAAAATGTGACTACAAAGAGGATAAAAAACAAAAAACCCTTAACAGTATACATGCAGCAGCTGAAATGTGTTCCATTGTGTTAAACAGGGAGCTATTTCCCGCGTAGTCACAGAAGCTCAGGATAGGCTGCTACCACGGTTCAGTGCTTTTGAAATGGATGGGGTGGACCCAAGTGATCCCTTACCTGCCGGCATCTCCTGTGTTCCTAATAAATATGTTTGTTTGTTTGTTTTTTTAAAGCTTCCTTCGAAGCCCAGTAGTCAGTCCCTGCGCATTGGAAACTCCTCGGAGAGGAAGAGCCACCGGCTCCCTCGGCTTTCCAAGAGGCACAGCCACGATGACATGCTGCTTCTGGCCCAGCTCGCTATCCCTTCCTCCCCTTCCAGTCCAAACGAGGACAGCCTGAGCACCACCAGTGAACTGCTATCCACACGGAGGGCCAGGAGGATTCCCAAGGTACTGGAACAAACCATTCACATGCTCGTGCTTTAAGAGTTGTGGTTTTTTTTTTTTTTTCCCAGCAGCGCAGTTAGTGGCGGCTTAGCACACTTGGTAGGCAGGTCACAGTGCACCAATAGTGTCCTCCAGCACAGTTCCTCAAGACTAAAACAATGTACAATTGAGGTATAAATACCAAAAGCAAAGAATACGTTTCAGGAGCAGGAAGGGACGTCGTCAGATGTTTTGACAAATAACTATCAGCAGAGCCATTGCTTGAAAGGCAGACCGGCTTGAACGAAGGCCGTTTAGTAATTCAGCTGAGTTCTATCGACATCCTTTCCCCCCCCCCCCCCCCCCCCGCTTTGCATGTAATGGAAAACTATTTGAGAATAATTTTCAAAGGTCTTTCTTTACGTGGGGAAAGTCTCCAGTTACCCACATGAAGGCAGCTTTGAAAATAACCCCTCCCCCACCCCAAGCTCTCCGTACAGGTGGCAGGATGCACGGTGTTTCACAAGCCACATAGTTTTACTCCGGGGGGGGGGGGGGTCAGGAAGGGATCTGCTTCGAAAGTACCCGTGGCCCCTGCCAGTCCCAAATTTTCTAAAGGGGAACTACCTATGAACCTGCAAATCCCCCTGCAATTTTTAAAAATTACCCACAACTTTTTTTTTTAATGTTTTGCTCTGTGTGCTGTGCAGCTAACAGTTCTGCTAAGGGTATTTCTTCCGGCTCATGCTGGTCCATGAAGGTACGGGTGTATGGAACACAATTTTTTTATTTACCCCGGGTAAGCGGACTATCTAGCAAGGACCCCCTTTCGATCTGGCTAAAAGCATACGCGCTCTTTCACAGTGCATATGTTTTTCACTGGCCTGTGAGGAGGTGGGGTCAGGGGAGGAAAATGAGCAGATTTATATTATGGCCCCCTCCCCCACCATTAACATTTTTTTCCCCCCATTGAAATTTCACCCATGCAGAAAGCAGTCGCCAAGTCTGTGTGGCTACTCTGTGCGCCTGGACAGTTTTTTTTTTTTTGTTTTTTTTTTAGGGAAGGTGTATGTAATTTCTCATTCAAAAAAAAAAATTAATGGTGGCTGAATGTGTTACCGTGCCGTATAGGTCTGTCCTAGACTCATCTCGTTGCCTCTCTCCCTCTCTCTCAGTCATTGTTCGACATTATTGCAGGCAAAGGTTTCCCAGGACACGAGCAGGGACTTCACTGCTTTCTACTAGTCTGTGCAATGGAAATAAACTTTGCGATGCCGCAGCTTTAAAAACTAAGACCGTTAAAAATTTTTTGAAATAGAGAGAAAATCATTCATCGTCAAGATTTCAGTTTTAACCAACTTCCTGCTTTTGGGTTCAAAATACTTTTTTGTATTTTGGTACATTGCAAAGTATCATTGCATTGGAAAGTCTGGGTTTTTTTTTTGCATGTGAACGTGCCTTGGTTTTGCACTGTATGCTGCTGTCATAGACCCGCCGTTATCTTCTTAAATAGAGGTCCAATTAAAGAATGCTTTGCATTGAGAAACTGTTTACTCATGAGTCACTTGTTTACTCTGTTGGCTTTAGACTTTTACGCCTAAAGTTTGATTGAATTTGATTAATTCACTTATCTTGTTTTACATTCCTCCGTGCTCCCTGCCAGAAAAATATTTTTAAAAAAGTATAGCGGGGGAGGGACAAATTTTGCATTGCCCGGGCAGCTTACGGGTCTGCGGGTACGAAGTTGCTTTGTGCCAGTGGGACCTCCAAGCTCATTTTCAAATGGAAACTCCTCGGGGGGAAGCTTTCAATCTGAAAATCCAGCCCGGCGGGGATCATGCGCCTGTTTTATCTCGCAGGCCTTTCAGAATGAAATCTCGGCGTCTGCTTTTTCCCTTTCTCTTCCTAACCCTGCTCCCCAGGTCCTTCGCTTTCACCTGCCGTTTAAAGGGCGTCCGTCCTTTCATTCACTAAAGGTGGTGGTGCGGGAAGGGGGGGAGGGGGGCAGTTTTTCCCCACTGGGGATCCTCCCAGATTACGCCCCTGAAGTCCAAATTCAAAAGGTTTCTCCGGCTTAAGTTTGGGGAAATAGCGGAGCAAACCGTGGCATTTAAAAATCCCTCCATGCTCGACCGCTTCGGATGTTATCTGAATGAGAGCTTGGACTGAAATTTACCTGGATAAGTTGGAGGCATCTTGAGGCAGGGGGGTACTAAGTTAGCTGGATAATGGACAGATATAACACTGATGACTTAGCTGGATAGCACTGAATATCTGGATAACTTTACCGCCTAAGGGCTGTTCTAAAGTTAGCTGGATAAATGTATCCAAAAAAACCACTGGGGTAATAACATTGACAACCAATTTAATTGAGGCCTTCCTATCTATAAGCAGTATGTATATTGGCTAAACCATGTGCCTCAAATTTTTGTTGGAATGCTAAAGCATTTTGTGACTGCTCAATCAACTGTAATCATAAGTCTTGCCGCACTGTGTGTGCTCTGTCCACTAAGCTATCTTTTTTTTTTTTTTTTTTGATACATTTTTGAAAACTTGCATATAAAATCTTAATTTCTGTGTTAAAAAAGAAAAGCAAGAAACACTCATCTTTGGGTCATGATATGCGTATTTGCCAAAACGAGGTCTTGAAAGTCCCTTTTTGAATCAATGAGAGAAGTGTGAAGTTCTTTGCCCTTTGACAAAAAACGCGTTTGATTTCTTCCTTTGGGGCTTTTTGTTATTTATATAAGCAAGCCTAGCAGTATTCTACAAAAGATGAGAAACAGAATTTAAAATCTGTCAAGTCTTTCCACGGAAGACAACATTTCCTACCTACTTTAGATAAATGCTGGTCACATTTCACTGCATTGTCAGTCTCACAACTTTTGTTTCAAAATGGCACACACCTACGTTGTCAAACTCTCTTAAGTACTAAATGGACCAATCCAAAGGGCAGAAACAGGCCAGGACCACCAATTGGAAGCCAAGAAAAGAGGTTTTATCGATGTAAACCAATCCGTGTTCTCATTTAATCCCCTCTGTGCAACTGTATCCAGTCAGTAGATCCATTGTTGTTCTTTGAACATAAGAAATTGCCATGCTGGGTCAGGCCACAAGAACCTGGCAATTACCCTAACACTAAGAAGATCCCATGCTACTGATGCAATTAATAGCAGCGGCTATTCCCTAAGTAAACTTGATTAATAGCCGTTAATGGACTTCTCCTCCAAGAATTTATCATTCTTAAATGTGCTACTTGCTAACTTCATGGAATGCCCCCTAGTCCTTCTATTATTCGAAAGTGTATATAACCGATTCACATCTACTCGTTCAAGACTTCCCCTCCCCGTGGTGATAATGACTGAATGACAGACCAACAAAGATCTTCAAACTTATGACAAAACATTAAACAATGTTTAACAATTGGTGCATCCTCCTTTTGAGTCTTCAAACGGCTCCGATGCTCTCAGATGCGGATCTTCACTGGTTGACAGATTCTCCCATCATATAGTAGCAGATGCTCAAATTGTAATCACACAAATGTTATTTACTTTATTCAATCTGTGTAGGATTTTCTTTCAAAATGAACATGTTTGGATGTTCCCTGGTAATACCTGAAAGTGTACTGACACACACACATCACAATCACTGCATGGATAATAGCCAGGCTTTTTATTTATTTATTTTTAAACTTTACAAATTCAGGACAACAGACATAGGCAATCAATATAACAATCGCACCAGGAACAAGGCAATTGGCATACAAAGCATACATTTTAACCGGCAAAGCTTATATGGGTCTGCAACTCATCTGGTAGAGGAGGGACAAGGACGCAGATACATTTTACAAGTTGTTGATCATGCCATTTCCAAAATTTTCCCCCAAATAATATCATATTCTTCAGGTTGACTTCTCAAAGCAAAGGTAATACGTTCTAAAGTTGCTAACTCAACTCTTTTATTTCGCCAAAAAGAAATGTGTGGAATTGTTTTTCCAAAAATAAGCTATGGTCGGTCGTCCAGCTTGTGAGACCAATCTCTTAGCTTTAGTAGATAAACCCTGTCCTTCCCAGCTGTTCAGCAAGCACAGCTGAGGAGGTAAAGTGATATTGGGACCCACAACAGTAGTTATAAATTCTCAAAGTTCAACCCCAAAAAAACGTTCTGCCTCTCTACATCCCCCACCACACATGCAGTATGTAGCTTTCCTGTTCACCACATTCCCACCAGCTCCTTGGGCTCGAGGCACTACATGTAGAGAAATACAAGGGGATAGCGATAGGTGCAGCGCAGTAAACCTATACACCAGTTCCTGATTTTTATTACAAATCACCAGATCACTCGCCAAGCCGTAACATCGAGAGTAAGACCAAGCGCGTTATTTCTATTTTACAGTCAAATCAGGACTGGTAGATTTCCTCGCCATCCCTGAAATTAAGCCACGGGTACGTTTCGGTAATCAGTTTAGTAGCCTGGGCAGGTGGTGTGATGATTTCTCCCTCCTCATCGTTTACATCTCAAACTGGTACCGGTCTCTTTTTTTTTTTTGTTTTTCTTTTTTAACTTACCTGCGCTCTGATAACACGGTCTTAATGTTCTGACTCCCACGCTTCTCTCATTTATTTAAAAAGGGACTCTCGAGACCTCGTTTTGGCAAATACGCATATCACCATGGCTCAAAGATAAAGCGTTTGTTGCTTTTTTGACAGAAGTTAAGATTTTATATGCAATTTTTCAGAAATTTATCAAAAGAAAAAAAGATAGCTTGGTAGACTGAGCACACACAGTGCTGTGAGACCTATGATTACAAACTGATTGAGCAATCACAAAACACTTTAGCGTTCTAACAAAAAATATTTGTGGAACACTGTTTAGCAAATATACACTGTTTATAAATATGAAGGTCTCTTAATTATTAAATTGGTTGTCAATGTTATTGCCACAGTGGTTTCACTTAGTTTTGTTTTTTTTTTTTTGATCAATAATCACCACTTGTGTGTGTTGTTTTGTTTGGGATCAATTTATTCAGCTAAGGGCCTCATTTACTAAGCATTTTTCCCCCATAGACACAGAATGGGAGAAAAGCCTTAGTAAATCAGGCTCTTACTTTGGATTTAGCTCTGGCACGGCTTTGCTGCCGAATATCTGGTTTAAGGTAACTGGGTACGTTTTATTTGGTTAACTACCCCAGCCTGCTCGAGGCTGAATATTGATCTCATTGCTCATTGTTACCGGGGCAAGCCTCTTTGAAAATGACCCTTCTGAAATAGATAAAATCCGTTAAGAATTGCCTGTCCTAAAGCGACAGAAAGGCTTCAGAAATATTCACTTCTACCCGTCAGTGCCTGGATAGTACCATGGGCACATTTAGGGGCCGATGCAATAAGCCACGCTGACCCTGGTGCAGCTTCTCACTCCCATTTTAGCAGTGGTTTTTCAGCGCTAGCATAACTGCAGTATGTAACGGGAGTTTTAGTGCAGAAAAGACGGTGGTAAAACAGGAGTAAAAAGCCGTAGCAGGCTTAACGCACCTCCATGCAAATTGCAAGATCATAAGCTTCTTAGCTATTACCTGCCAGTCAGGCCGATTCAGTAAAGTCCGCGGGAGAGCGGGCATTTGCCCGTTCTCCCGGCGCGCACACCAGCCACTCGCTGGTGCGCGCAATTCAGTATTTAAATTAGGCCCGGCGGTAAAAACGGGCAAAAGGAGGCGCTAGGGACACTAGCGCGTCCCTAGCGCCTCCTTTTTGACAGGAGCGGGGGCTGTCAGCGGGTTTGACAGCCGACGCTCAATTTTGCCGGCGTCGGTTCTCGAGCCCGCTGACAGCCACGGGCTCGGAAACCGGATGCCGGCAAAATTGAGCGTCCGGTTTTCGACCCGACAGCCGCTGGCTGACTTCAAATTTTTTAACTTTTTTTACTCTTCGGGACCTCCGACTTAATATCGCCAGGATATTAAGTCGGAGGGTGCACAGAAAAGCAGTTTTTACTGCTTTTCTGTGCACTTTCCCGGTGCCGGAAGAAACTAGCGCCTACCTTTGGGTCGGCGCTAATTTCTGAAAGTAAAATGTGCGGCTTGGCCGCACATTTTACTTTCTGAATCACGTGCGAATACCTAATAGGGCCATCAACGTGCATTTGTATGATGAGGGCGCTATTAGGTTCGGCGGGTTGGACGCGCGTTTTCCGCCCCTTACTGAATAAGGGGTAAGGGAAAACGCGCGTCCAAGAGCAGGCTGACAGTGCGCTCCGTCGTACTGTATCGGCCTGACTCAGTGTAAGGAGGCGCACAGAAGAACAAACCCCTCCCCTAATTTAACGCTTGGGTCAGCGCAGGAATCAAACTTCCTGCGACAGAATGGGATAAGCAGCCAACTCTCCTCTCTGGCCAACGGCACCCCTCCTGATTTAAAATTCTGCCACAGAGGGGTTTGAGCATGAAGTCCCCCCGCCCCTCCCTCCTGTCTACCCAGGTTTAAAAAAAGAGGAGCAGCCAGGGCACCTAAGCTCCCTCCCGATACCCCGACCCCAGACGGGGGGGGGGAGAAGAGCTTACGTCCTCCCGCCCAGCAAACCCGCTGTAGCTCTCGGCTGTCCCTGAATTAATATTAACGTATTCACGTCACTGGCTTGGCCGCTGATGGGTCCTTTCGCTGACAGTGAAAGGGACCAGTCCTCGAGTTCTGAATGGGGATTGGGCTTTTCACTCTTAGCTGTCAGTGAAAGGACCCATCAGCGGCCAGTCAGTGACGTGAATACGTTAATATTAATTCAGGGACAGCTGAGAGCTGCAGGGTTGCGGGGCAGGAGGAGGGTAAGCTCTTCTCTTCCTCTGGCTGGGGTTTTTTTTGGTTTTTTTTTTAACTTGGGAGGGTGGATAGGAAGAGGTAAGGGGTTCACAGCTCAGCCCCCTGTCTGGTGCATCATCTTTCTTTTTGCATGCGGATTTGCAGTTTTAGGAGCATGCAAATGACCCTCCCTTGTGTAAAAATAAATACAAAAAAATACAAAAAAAAAATAAAGCATGCCTTTTATGTTTAGCATGGGTTGGTTTTTTTTTAAACTCATGGGGCATTTGCATGTCATTAGTTTGCTGCATCTGGTGGGGCCCTGGGTTTTTATCAGATGTACAAACTAAAACCCGCACTAAATTTATCTCCAGTTTTAGCATGGGTTATGTTATATTGGCTCTTAAAGATTTGCATTGCCTAGCTCCCAGTGCCAGAATTATTGTCTATCACAAATCACAAAATGTTCATGATTGCTGCTAGTGCAGTTCAGTCTGTCTTTCAGCATGCGAGTACATTGTCAATGTTGTGAGTGGTGATCTTAATATTTCTGTCCTCTGTAATACATCCGAGAGAAGCAATGAAAGAATAACCAGGGCAGCCTGTGTAGTCCTAAGATTCGTTTTGTTTGTTTTTTTTTTTGTTAATCGTCTTCTGCACGGACTAGAATAAAAAGCAGCTCCTGCCATGAATATTTTTCTGGCTTGTTTTTGTTAAAAGAAATCTACCAAATATGTACTGCGGCTTTAAGTCAGGTAACACAGAGGCAGTGTTCACGGGAAGGAGGGAATGCCAAAAAAAAAAAAAAGAAAGACAGACATCTCTCAAGAGCGAACCTGCTGGTTGGGCTCAAGATCACACAGGTACATATTCAGTCTAGAGCAGGGTGCCTCAGACCTGTCTTGGTCACCCCGCAGCCAATCGGGTTTTTAGGGAACGCACAATAAATATGAAAGAGATAAAATGTAAAAAATCAGAGACACCCAGTATTTGCAAATTTATATCATGCATAGTGTGGATATCCTGAAAACTCGACTGGCTATAAGGATCACCAGGACAGATTTGGGAAGCCGTTGTTTAGAGGCAACTGGATTTCAAACCTTTCAGCCAGAGAGGGTTATTGTGATTACTGGGCCAACAGGTATGGGGGGAGAAGGGTCGAGAAGGACCACAAACCCAAAGGTTCATGGCACCATAGCCTCATTTCGGTGCATTGAGGTTGAGCTAGGAAGGAAGAGAGTGAAAGGAAAGCTCCTAAGCCAAGAAAAATCCCAAAAGGAAAGCAAAGAGAGCACTCAATGAGACAACTTTTCATGGCTTTGAGTTCAGTGGCCTCTTTTTTTTTTTTGCATCAGAAACAAAGCAAAATTTGCCATCACAAATTTCATGTTTTTTGACACTGATTGTGATGGGAGTTTAAAGCAAAAACACATTTTCTCTCTAAATTTTTTTATCAGTGCACCACTTCTTATTTTTGAGACAAGGACAGGATGTTGAAAACAGGCTTTCTTTCCACCACAATGGTTCCTTTTTCCAGGGCCAGAGTTTGGTTGATTAGAAACCTTAAAATGCCATCTCTTTAATAGCGAAAACAAACCAGTCTGTTCTTTCCTGAAATACTTTACTTCCTGACAGAAGCGACGATGCTTATTGTGGACAGGTTATTTTCTGAGCTGAAATGGGGGGGGTTTTGTGAAGTGGTTTCTGTTATCCTAAGGTATTGCTAACTGCTGCCTACCTGCTGCTTCTGTCCGACAGCTTGTACAAAGAATTAATTCCATCTACAGTGGAAAAAGAGGGAAAAAAAGATTAAAGAAGCTTTCTATGTCAAATATTGAGACTGCATCGCTCCGAGGTACGTTCTGAAACTTTATAGCACGGTTTATTAGTATGTTCCCTCCATGTTTTATGTTAATTGCTTGACTAATACATCATCAAAATCTGTGGGCTTTTCTCTCCATACCCTCCTGAAAAGTCTATTTTCATATGCTCAGCCGCCTAGTCCACCTTGCTACAAACTCCTGTAATTGTGAGAAAACAGGGAAGTTCCTTTTAATGAGCAGCTGATAATCTCACTTTATTTATTTTTTTTTATTTATGCATTTTACAGTTTTCAGAGGAAAAGAAAAAAGGTATTCCAGGTATTACATATCATCATATTCATTTACCAAGTCTATACCTTATTAATCAATTATTTAAGGTAGATATATAAGATTCTTATTGTACTGGAACAACAACAAAAAATACTCAATACATGGAAAAAGCAAACAAGGAAATAACCAATTATTTATTACATTCCTGAGCTGGTTGAGCGGAGCTACCCTCAGTTCTATGGTTATCCAAAAAAAAATCTCAATTGAGATGGTTAAAAAAAAAAAAAAAAGATATCGTATGTCATTCAAAAAAAGCAAACATTTACAAGGTTATCTAATTGAGAATTTAGCCCCCATTTGTCGGAGCTTCCTGGCCCCTATCCAAAAATTTCTTCCTTCGTATTTGAGTTACCCGGGTCAGATCTGGGAAAACCAGCTGATAATCTCACTTAAGAGCCCGCCGCTGGATCAGCTCTGACTCCCCAGGCCTACAACTTGCTTAGTTCTGGCCAGATCCAGTCAGCAGAGACCTGAGCCAGGGATGTGACTGTGAGACCTGAACCCAGTGTAAAGGACTCTCCACTGGGCCCTCGGGATGAATTTGCTCTCGGTATAATGGGGCGATCAGTTAATGAAGCCATCTGCCCAATGAGCACCCACCATCGCACATTTTAAAAAAGAAAAGCAGATTATTTCAGACGTTGGAAGGTATGTATAAATACGACAGAGTGAAACATCATTAAATAAACATAGCCATGACAGACAAGAGAAGATTGTACACAGTGGATAGAGATTTTTGTTTTAGTCTAAAATGCATCACATCGCTGTGATGTGTTCTGAAATTGCAGCAAAGGAAAGTCCGGATGACGTGATGCTATATTAGGACATTCTGGCTTGAGGATCAACTCAGTCTTGGTTCCTTGGCAATGTGGTTCCTGAGGCTGTCTTTGAGGCCATTCCCCTGGACTAGTCTTTTATTTATTTATTTATTTAAAATACTTGTATTCTGCAGCTTCCAAATTCATGGTTTGTTCTTGGGTTAGTGCATGGGTCAGAGTATTCATGTGGCGATCTGAACCATCCCTGCTTCAAGTCCTGTGGCGACTAAACCTCGTAGCTTAGTACGCTCTGATCAAGGTAGATTTACAAATACCTGCTTTTTGTTGAATGGCTGACACCAGTCGCTAACATCCATAGTCACTAGAACTGTAGGGCTAAAGTGACAAGATGACTTCATGAATATTGGAACATTTTCATTCATTCCTAATTTTATTTTCGTTTCTAGCTTAAGAAATTCTATGTTTTGTAGTTTAATGAGCTGAATACTAACATCATGACTAAGGGATTGATTCGCTAAGCATTTCTTTGTACACACAAAATGGGAGAAAAGAGTTGAGCCCTAAGTGCTAAAAATGTAGGCGTGGTGCTTATGTGGAGATCGCTGTTCACCTCATCCCTCCTAACAGTTATTTGGGAGAAGATATTGAGGAGACATGAGATTTGCAGTCCTATATATTTTGTGGGGGTAAAGATAACTTTAGATCAAATAAAGTTTTTAAAGGAACATCTTGTGAAAACATAAGCGTATCTCTTTCAAATCTGCCTCAGTTTTGGTGCTAAGTTTTCAACCAGCTCACAATCTGCAAATGTTGGTCTTGTATTAATGGTGGCATTCCCATGCTACTGACCAGATTTAGGCTGAGGTTGCGGAATTCAGGATTTACTTATGAGATGTTTCAACTAGCTGGAAGGGCAAGAATCATTTTTCAAAATATCGATCCATCTGACGAAGTGGGAATGGTATTGAGGTGGAAAGATATATGCAATGCAAAAAAGTCAAAGACATGAACGCACAGAATCAAAATGTTTTATGTATGGATAGGAACCTTCATTTCTAATTTTTATTTTATTTTGCCTGGGAATTTCAATGTTAGAACAAAAAAGAAATCAGTGGAGAAATGACTTTTCCACTAATTTTTTTTCCTTGCGTTATATCAGTCATTTTTCCACTAACTTTTTTTTTTTTTAAACTGAAATGCCCAGTCAAAATCAAATAAAAACTGAAAAGAAGATTCCTATGTTTGAAACAGAGATGAGTCATGAAAGTTAAGAATAATATCTCAGCTCTTCTTCCAGTAAACCCCAGAAATCCTTCCATTGTGTCCATTTCTACATTTTAAAAAAGATTTTTTACAATTTTTATTGAAGACAAGTCATAATACGTACAAGTGTAGCACAGTTTGTTTGAATAGTAATAGAAGATTTTTCACTCTATGTAGACGCTTCATAGCTTGACCCAAATTGACAAGAGCAGCAGATTCAGTCATTGTCAACATTACCCTAAACCCTATCCCTCCTTTGTATTTCCAAGCCCCCTATCCCATTGATGATAGCTTCTTTAAGGTTATGGAATAATAAGATATAATTGCTAAGATGAACATATATTAACCGAAGTAAGACTCTTACTCATCATGTCAGAAACATTTTTGTTCCAGAGGACAGTCTCTTCCAGGCCAACTTGCATTAATAACATTAACCTTTATATATGGGTCGCAGATTTTGATGAAAAATCTTTAAAGTTTTTTTTATCCTCTGCCTGGCCGACTGCAATTTCATATTCATTAAATGGTGCATCTGAATACGCCGTAGGGTCACTTCAGAAGGTGAGGTTTCTACCCACTGTAATATACATTTTCTAGTAATTAAGCATGCCTCCTGAATGAATAATCTTACATATTTCCCTGTTGGACACTTATTATGAAACACATCTAATATACATGGTTCATAAGAACATAAGACTTGCCATACTGGGTCAGACCAAAGGTCCATCAAACCCAGCAACTTGTTTCCCACAGTGGCCAAGCCAGGTAACAAGTACCTGGCAGTTCAATTTTTTTAATGACCTTTTAATTTATCATTCTTCCTATTTCTGCCATAACTATCCCAGAAGACAGCTGTTTTGCTACTGGACCACAGACAATGGATTAGTGCACCTCTGTCTGTCTTGGTTTAATTACATTTTTTAATTCATTGACTACCTTTCCTCAAGAGCTCAAGGCGGATATATAAAATATAACAAGGTATGACTGGGTCGATTAAAAAAAAATATATATTAGGTGAGAATATGACAAAAATAATGATATAGGAATACAAAATTAAACAATATAACAAGTAGTTAAAACATCCAGAATCACAAAAAAAGAAGATAAAGAAACATGGTAAAATGCAAATAAAATGATCAGCTAAAACTCCAGAAAACCACACCAGGACATAACAGTGAGACTGCATAAGTAAAAGTTGCTAAAATGTAATAAAATTTCTAGGACAGTCTGTTTTAAAGAACATTCCAGAGCCGAGGGACTATGCAGCGTGTGAATCCATAACAAAAAAATGGAAATATTTTTTGTAAATGAGCTGATTTTAATGAGTAACTCAGTAGTTTCCTACTGATTTGCTGTGTTGGGCATGAGACAGATTCACATTTTCACCTCTTTTTTTTGCAGATGAGAACAGCGAGAGTGAGAGTGACTCAGATGACAGGTTTAAAGGTAAGGGATTGACCCAGGTCTGTCTTGTGGATATTTTTTTTTCCGGATGTCATATTGTGGGAGTGAAACGGAGGCTTGCTTTGCCTGTCAGACATTTTAACTTTAATTTACAGCTGCTCACCCTCCATGCCACCATCAGTTTTTGGAGCCAGAGTAAGCAAAAAAATAATCCATATTCCTTGTCTAGCGAACGTTTATTGTATGATAAAGTAACTGAATTCCTAGAATGTAGATTAAGAACTCGGACCCTTCATAAATCATCCTTGGTGTTAGTCATGGACGTTAGAACAATATACAGTAGTAGCCTGACTAATGCTACAAATACTCTGAAGCTTAACACGTGCAACATAAGACATGAAGGTATATGTTAAAGATATTTTTAGTGTTGCATATATTTTAAAATTATTCATAGTAAAAAAAAAAAAATAATTGGTTGAAGAAGCTGATGAAACTATAAACATGATACTTTTGGCCTGCGAGGGTCGGGAAACGATTGTATGCTGGATGAGATCTCCCAGCTGGCTGCAGAAAGTCACTGAAAAGCTGAGTCTGGCAGGAGGCTTCCTCAAGACATCCCACCACCAAAAAAAAAAAAAGGTCCAGGCTATAGTCTTAACAACAAGCAAAGTTGTGTAATTTGCATTCTCTCTCTTTATGAGGGCAATTCTATCTTTTGAAGGAAAATAGATTACCATTTTCCACTGGCCCCCCCCCCCCCAAAAAAAAATTCCCTTTGTTTAGTGCATTTCAGTGGAGGATCAAGGCCACCTCCCTTTCAGGTGTTAACTGTGCATGCAGCCAGGGAAGATGAGGGGGCAAGGTGGTTACCTTGAAAGGGTCCCCATGCTCAGAAAGACCTGGTGCAGGTATCCAGCAGCAGTATAGAAATCTGATCTCCTCCAGTGGTCAACAGCAATACCACATTAATGTTTAAACCCTCGCAGTACCTGAGAGGGAACGACAACTTTGACCTCTTATTTATTTTGCAATACTCAAATCGCACCAAACATGAATCTGGACCAGAGGGTGGACACTCTCTGGAGGTGAATTTTGCTAGGCAGACTCACGTATATGGGCCTTTTAACGGGGGGGCAACACATATTTTAAAAGCTTCACATTAGACATGTATGTGCGCGAGCTAAGGTAAAAAAAAGAAGGGGCGCAGAGTTAAGGCACGGCAGGGGGGCGTTCTGGGGGCCTCGTCTAAATCTGCATTTTAAATCCGGGCTGTTAACTGCAGCCACCTCTTGATGAGGTGTAAGCCTGCATAAGCCTCTGTTTAGGCCTAAAATGACCGGGTTGAGGGGTCTGGGTCAACTGGGGGGAGGGAGGGAGTGCAAGGCTGAAGGACCAGAGGGCTCTGGTTAACCTCGAGATGGACTGGGCAAAACCGGTGGACTAATCGCTGAAACTGGGAATGTCCTTCGCGCTGGCATGGTTTTGAAATCCGCTTCCCTGCGCGCGTTAAAGCCGACAAAAGTCCTAAGGAAGGTAAGAGCACGCATATATGCAGTAGGCGTGTTTTTAAATCATACACGCACGATATAAAATTCCGGTGTTCTGAGCACCCGCGCACTTGTTATATTTCAAGTTACCGTCTTTGTGTTTCTGATGCGTAACTTCTTAAGACTGGCACGGAGAGATGATGACTTATCTAATGCTCAGATCTTTTGTTAAAAAAAAATCAAAAGTTCCTGTCCTAATTTACATTTTTTTTTAATTATAGTATGATTGCTGTGTAGACTTTATAGGAGATAGAAACATTTAGAAAAAGGGGGGAGGGGTATCTTACTCTCTTTGACCTACTCTGTGGCCGAGTTAGCAGGGGAGATGGTTTAAGTAATCCGCATCCTTAACAGAAACGTCGTGCATAAAATTTATTCTGCAATGGAGTCCAAAAGCACGACTGGCTGATTCCTGCAATGACATTTGTTAAGCCCATCATGGGCAAATAAAGTGTGAGCTTCCTCTTGGGGAAAAAAAAAAAAGCGAGCAGCCGTCTGCTGTCTGCCGCTCATTTGTGTAGAGCCTATCAGCACGATAGCCATTTTTGGCATCGTATGAAGGTAGACCAGTATTAGAGAAATTATAAGTAGCAAGTTTTATATATAGCTCTTTAAAGAACGGCAGAAGTGCCCGGGGGTCAGAAAAGGCGCTGACGGTGATTTGCTTCCGCCCTCTCCCGCCCTGTCCGTAGCTCACACCCGGCGCCAGCGGCTGGTGCACATTCAGTCCGTGCTGAAGAAAGCTCCCAGCTACCGCACGCTGGAGCTGGAGCTGATCGAGTGGCAGGAGCGGGAGCTGTTTGAGTACTTCGTGGTGGTGTCGCTGAAGAAGAAGCCTTCTAAAAACACCTACGTCCCGGAAGTGACGTACCAGTTCCCGAAGGTAAGGCAGACGGCCGCCGCGCTGGAAACAAACCGAGGCCCTCGTTTTTCCTGTATCCACTCAGTAAGTGTGAGGAAAGGAACAGAACCAATAGATAAATTTAAAAACCTGGGAAAACAAACAATATTTAAAATTTTTTTTTTTCCCCCCCAGAAAACAGTAGTCAAATTGGCATTGCTGTTCTTAAACGCCTTTGCTTTTGACTTGGTGTAGTTAACTTCTCTGTTCATAGGTTCTGTTATTGTAGGGATGGTTATTCAGGTCTATAAGTGAGAAGTAAAAAAAAAAAAAAAAAAGGATAAATAAAGATTTGCTATGAGGCAAACCCTGATTTTTTTATTTTTTATTTTTAACCAATCCGGCTCTGCAGAAAGTTTGCCCTCAGGTAGATTGCAATAAACCAGTTGACCAGATGTAGAGATTGCAATAATTAACGGTTGTAAAATGAATCTGACTTGCCTCATTCGCAGCTGGAAAGACCGACCAAGCAGGTGCGCGAGGCAGAGGAGCGTCTGAAAGCTATCCCACAGTTCTGCTTTCCCGATGCCAAAGACTGGATGCCAGTATCCGATTACAGCAGGTAAACATTCATGCACTCCGACAAGCATTAAAGAAACACAACGCTCATCAGCTGACTAAATCCTTTATCATAATAAGTAAGAGCTAAGATCTAGATTGTGACTGGAACTTATACATCTGTATTTCATTGTTTTGTTTTTTTTAATGTAATCCTGTTATCCTTCTTGAAAAGCATGACGTTGGATCTTTTTCCCAGTCAGTCAAATCTGAGTAAAGAAAATTTATTTTTTTTGCAATGCCAGTTCCACATGTAGGTGTGACTGTTTGCTCAGAGAGTATATTCCTGACGATAAACAGGTTCTTTAATTTGTGGACAAAGCAGATGATAGAGTGGACGGTGAAAGCACTCAAAGGCAGGTGTGGCCAAGTCCTCTCTGTAGCAGCGCTGATTTATGTCGGTCAAGATCTAAAATGACTGCAGACATCCCCAGTTGCTGTGGTTGCAACTGGCCTGACCTTTATTTTTACAGGCAAAATATCTACAAGCTGCATCACGTGCACACTTCTGAGTGCACACAATTTTTAATGTTCCGTGCTGAGCGTAGGGGGTGGGGTTTTCCACTTTCAAGGCTCCATTTCACAGATCCCTCCTCCTAGGAACCTTTTCTTCTAGGGTGGGTTTAACTTGGAGCTTTGTAATCTTGGATCTCCATCTGCTAGATAAAGCGTTGATACATTTTACTCTGACTTCTGACATGCCACTTTAGAGTAAAGTGCTGGGATTATAAAACATGGGATTTCTCACCAGCTTACCCAAGATAAGGATCTTCTGACGCATTCCCTACTGAATTCTTCTCTTTCTTAGCAGATAGAACCCTGTTCCAGGGGTGCCATAAAGTAGGCTTTCATAATCTCCTTATAACAGCCATGTTGGGAGAATCCCCCTATAACAACTATTCTAAGTGTCCTCACTGACTGGAAACATCTCACAGGTGACTGCTTTACGAGGAGGCTGGCAGTCTCTCTCCAGACACTTCTCCCATGGATTCTCTTCTTTGCTCCACTCACTGCACTTGCTCACACTCCACTCACTGCAGTTGCTCACACACTTGGCCTCACAACTCCCAACTTCAGATTGAGCAATGGTTCCCAAAACCTGTTCTGGGGGGGGGGGGGGGGGAACTCATCTGGTTACAGGAAATCCACAATGAATATGCACGAGAGATTTACGTGCACTGCCTCTATTGTATATGCAAATTTATCTCTGGCGTATTCATTACAAGAATCTTGAAAAACTGACTGGCTGGGAGTCCACCAGGACAGGCTTGGAAGCCACTGCCGTAGAGCGGGAGGGGGGGGGGGGGCGCTTCAAACTCGCTTCTCGAGGGCTGCAACCTAGTTGTGTTTTCAGGATTTCCACAGTGCCGATGCACGAGATCTTTTTGCATGCACTGCCTCGATGGTATGCAGTGGATCTCGTGCATGCACATTATGGAAATCCTGAAAGCTTGACTGGGTTACAGCCTTCAGGAGCCAAGAGGGCTCCACACACTTGGGGTGCAAGCCTTACGACTCAAACCACAGGGGTTCACTTGTGGCACAGGAAAAGGCTTATGATGGAAGAAAATCAAATCTCCGTCCCTGCCTTTTCAAATTGTGCAAGGCGAGTTGCAAATACATTTCCATCCATTTTTTTCCCCCCTAACCTTTTGCTTCTTCAAACAAAAAATCTCTGAAGGAAGCCTCCTTCTTTTCTTCACTTCATTTGGATGAAATCAGCCAACCAGGACTGCAAAACCCGAAAGAGGTTTTTACTTTGAAAGGGAAAAATGTTGTCCTGTCTTTGCTTTTCTTGAAATTGTTTTCTCACTTCAGTACTTTGTTACAAGACAGTGCGTAACGTTGAAAGATCCATGTAAAACATGCATTCATCATTCAATTTCAGTTTTAACAGTGCAAGAGAGAATACATTTGGCATTTTAGGAAGCAACTGTTATAATCAAGGCTGACCCCTGGCAGAAATAAAATTCAAGACCGTACTCGCGAACACCTCATGCAAAATACCCGCGGGGACATATTCTGGTCGTTCCCTTACATTTTAGCTTGGCTTTGAGAGATTATTGCAGTGCTGTACTTTTTTTTTTTTTTTTTTTTTCTGGATCATCTGGACCTCGCTTTACCACTGATACTTCTGACTGCCTTTTTTTTTTTTTTCCTGGATCATCCTCTGGACCTCGCTTTACCACTGATACTTCTGACTGCCTTTTTCTTTTTTTCAGCGAAACCTTCTCATTCATGCTAACTGGGGAAGATGGCAGCAGACGGTTTGGCTACTGCAGGAGATTGCTGGTAGGTGCGCACCTTTTAGTTCTCGGGCGGTCTGCAAGGTGATGGCCAATACTGCCCATATCCAAATGTCAGATAAAATTTCAGTCAGAACGATGTTTTTGCAATACTGTAAATTCATGCTATGTTAATTTTCTTTTTTCCTTCAGTGTAGTGCAGTTTGCAGATGAAAGGATACGTAAGGGCCTTTATTGAGGTGCATGAGCAGTGTTTGCAGGTGCAGTCTATTTCAAGGTACTGAATATCAAGATGGTGGACATGTTCCTTGTGAACTACTCGTAGATCCATAGTCATCTACACATGGACACAGGAAGATGACAAATTGAGTGAAACCTTGGTGAAAAGGAAGAATGAGTGAAGCTGGCTAAAAAATAAATAAATGCAGAAGAGATCTTCAGTGTGTCAACAGCAGTTGGGGGAGGAGGGAGTTGGTGGCCCACAATAGGTGGCAAAGATTTAGAGTGGATAGGACAATTCTTTGATAGATTCACTCTGAGTTTTGGAGCAGCAGGCTCATGCTTGGTCTCTCTTTTTTTTTTTTTTTTCTATCATACCTATAAAGATAAATGAGATTGGGGTGTGGAACTTACCTGGCTAAATTCCAGCTGATATTCAGTTAGCTGGATAACTTTGCTGGCTAAGTCTGGTCAGGTCAGAGATCTGTCCTAAAGTTAGCTGGCTATATTCAGTATTGCAGCTGCACTATTGAATATACCTCCAAAGTTATTATCCAGCTAACTTTGCTTTCTGGGCTGTATCTGAATATGGACCTCTATGGGATAAATGTTCTTTGTTGTAATTGCCGAGATCTCGTTCTAGATTGGTGGAATATAAATCAAGATTATATAAATAGGCATATTGGTGGAAATTCCATGGGTACTTTATAGAAGTATCAGACCCTTGGGCATACATTATCCCTAGCAAAAGACTCGTAAAGTTGCCTTACTGAGATCTTACATAGAAATATAGAAATGATGGCAGAAGAAGACCAAATGGCCTATCCAGTCTGCCCAGCAAGCTTTCACATTTTTTTTTCTCTCTCATACTTATCTGTTACTCTTGGCCTTTAGTATCCTTTTGGTTCTATTTCCCTTCCACCCCCGCCATTAATGTAACCTTTGGTTCTGTTTCCCTTCCACCCCCGCCATTAATGTAGAGAGCAGTGCTGGAACTGCTTCTAAGTGAAGTATCTAGCTTAATTGGTTAGGGGTAGTAACTGCCACAATAAGCAAGCTACTCCCACACTTATTTGTTTACCCAGCCTGTGCAATTCAGTCCTTGTTGGTTGTTATCTGAATATAAATCCACTTTTCTTCATTCCCCCCTGCCGTTGAAGCAGAGAGCTACTCAAGATATGTACTGAAAGTGAAGTATCAGGCTTAATTGATTCAGGGTATTAACCGTTGTAACAAGCAAGCTACACCCATGCTTATTTGTTTACCCAGACACTGTAATTCAGTCCTTGTTGGTTGTTGTCTGAATATAAAATCATCTTTTCTTCATTTCCCCCCTGCCATTGAATGGTAACCTTTGGATTTTCTTAGTCTTGCACCAATGGGCCTCTGCTAGCTTGGCAGTCTCCACTCACTGAGAGGACTTTCACTCTAAATAAACTCCTGATTAGCTACGCCTGGGCCCACAAATTATTCTCTCCCTGCCACCAGTTTCTTCTAGTTGGATTAAGCATGTCTCCCTTGAACTATAATTCCCAGCTTCCTCTTCTTCTCTGCATTCTCTTTCTTAAAGTGGCACTTTTTCAATTCTATCTTCTCCTCCGTGGGTTTTCTTCTACAGCGCCCTCTGTCTCTCTGGTTGGCTACTTTCTCCATATCTCATAACTGTTTCCAGCTGTGCGAGGTGCCAGACTCATCACAGGGGGGTTAGCTTGTTAACCTTAGAATGTGTTAAAGAAACTGAAAGGAGGAAAGTGAGCATTTTGTGGAACAAAATATGGTAGATGTGCGTCAGCACGTAGATCTCTAGCTGGAATAATATTTTGTAATGTGGATCTTCTGAGTTGTCATTGTTCCTGGTTTTATATACAACCCAGCAGTGTAATGTTTTTACTGGCACACTGAAAGACGGCTCTTCCTTGGTGGCTGTCCAAGACCCTTGGCATGCTTTCGGCATTCCTACAGATTTGACACAATGATTTTAACCAAAATCTCACATACTTGATTTAATCGCCCAGTGCCTTAGAAAAGGGTTTTATACCTAATATGGATGCAGACGGGTTCAGCTTTTTAATAGAGATGTGATGTGCAGTGAGCAGGTTTGGATCGAGAAATAGATCCATCTGTGTTTGCTTAAGTGTGGTGCGCTTATGACAGCAGCGGACACACCTGCTGAGTTTCCTGGCATAAGAAGCAGTGATCATCATATATTAGGACTCCCACCTACTGTCAGCTGAGCTTTTGGATGTCAAATCAGAAAAAAAACATATAGGGCTAAAGTCCCAACTTGGTATTTTTGCACAAGATTTTGTGTGCCACGTTTTTTTTTTTTTTTCTTTTCCCTGTGGAATATTTTCCAGTCCAGAAGTTAACAGAATTCAGATCCTTGCACAAAAAGAAGCATCGTGTCAAAGCTGTGGAAGCAAACAAACTTATAGAGCTTTTTGCCTTTTGTTTTAATATTGCCTGATTTTTTTTAAGCCTGGCCCACAGAGTTTCAGGACGCAGCAGATAGTAAATGTCACTGCAGCGTGAGAGGCCTGGCTTCAGAAGGCCCATTTTGTATCCGTGGCAGTGCGCCTTTGAGAATGAGGCCTTCGTAGCACAAACTTTGTTTTAAAGAGAGACTACAGCAGGGGGCTTCCTAACGCTGGCCCTCGAGGGACGCAGATTTTTAGAGTAAGTAAAATTTGTAAATTAGCTGAGTTCTTGGACTGGGGCATGCAGTGTTATATCTAATGAGTAATGATGCACGAACTTCGAACCTTTTCCTTTGGAAAGCAAACAGTAAAACTCGGGGGGGGGGGGTGTCACGAAATGAAAATCTAGGAGGCATGACTCAAAACCAACAACAGGAAATTCTTCATGGAGAAGGATAGTGGGTGTCTGGAATGTCCTTCTGGAGGAGGTGGTGAAGACAAAAACAGTCAAAGAATTCAAAGGGACAAGGGATAAACACTGTGAATCCCTAAAGGCTTGAGGACCAGAAATTAAGAAAAGGGTGCATGGAGGTAACCCGCATGGTGTGCCAGTTACTGCCCTTAACAGAGGGCATGGGGATCACTACCCTTATGCAATAAGCTTTGACGCTTTTGTCGCAACTGCAACATCACTCTCTCTGCTTTGATGGCGCGGGGGAGAAAAGGGGAATTGGATTCGGACAACCAACATGGGCCTAGAATTTTACGGTATGGGGTTACTGATAGGCAGGCATAAAGGGGGAAAAAGCCCAGGACTGCTTCTTACGGCCAAGTCCCAAAGTGAAGCCCGTTCAAGGAGCAGCATTGTCTGAATTATCAGGAAGATTCCTCACCCAGTGAAAGTGTTGCTAGCAGTAACTTTTTATGGGTTTGACAGCTGCTTGGTTTTGATTTGTAAATATTACTACCCTCGTGGTTAGGCTTGGGGATAACCGCACGGAGCGGCAGTTACTAACTTTAAGAGAAACATTGGGGGGGGGGGGGGGGGGGGGGGTCCTGCAAGGCTTGGCAGATACTACTATAAGAAGCTTGCTGGGGTGATGGGATGCACCATTTGGTCCTTTTCTGCTGTCATTACTTATGTTGTTTTGCTATGCTTTATGAATATCCTTTGTGGATGTCCTGAAAATACAGGCTTGTCTTTGAGGCTCGAAGTCTTATCGGAGCTTTCCGGTTCATTAGTAAAAGAGTGTGGATATTTTAGGGCCGATCTGATGCAGCAGAGTGGAATGGTTTAGTGATTACTGCAAACTACAAAGCTCATTTCCACATACTACCAGCAAAGCAAGTAGGAAAATAAAGCATTAATCTTCAGATCTGGCACACAAAATAATGGCAAGGCATCGTTTTGCAGTATTTCTTCCAGGAAGGTGGTTAAGTGCTCCAAAATTACAAAGCGGTGATCCAAAATTACAGAGTGGTGGCCCACCACAGTATCCTAATCATTAGGGAACCACTTGTTATCTGCTTGAGTAAACAGCTTTGCACAAACGAGAGCCTTACCGTTCGCTGTCCCCATAAATACGGCGCTGTTTTGCTTGGCATTTGATTAGGTGATTATATAAAAAAAAAAAAAAGAATGTTGACAGTGTTGTGTTCCGCCATCAAAGATATTGACATTGGTTAGGGGGTTGCGGGGGAGGGAGGGGAAGGGTGCCTTAGAAAGAATTTAGCAGGCACTGTGCTATTTTTCATGTGCATTGCAAAATTATTTCTGCTGACGTAACTCTTTTTAAGTAGGGGCCAAGTTTTCTTTTTGGTGATTAGGGTCCTATGCCTTAATATAGAAAACAATGGCGTTCTGTTAATCTGCAACAGTCAGCATGTCAAGGCCGAGCTTCTTATAGTAATATCTGCCATGCCTTGCAGGTTACCCCCGTGTTTCTCTCAAGGTTAGCAACTGCCGCTCCGTGAGGGTAGTAATATTTATAATCAAAACCAAGCGACTGTCAAACCCATAAAAAATATATACCTAAGACAACCCGAGCCGTCCCCAGTTCATATCCCGCACTGACCAGACGAGACACAGAAACAGTACCAGCTGGTGCCACAGAGCGCTCATCATGAAAACTGTGAGCATTTCTGAATGTGATAGCATTCATGTCTTCTGTTTGAACTTAGGACACTTCAGTTGTATTATTCCTCTTTAACACTGCATACACTTAAATTAGATCTGAATAATCCCCATCACCACCACCTCATTCTGACTGTACAGAGCACCTCTGATGGATGCAGATGGTGATGATATTAGGGAAATATTAATCCTTATCTGTTAGTACTGTAGTCTGAAATGTTGCTTTCGGCAAGCAGCGAAGGAAAGGACTGGATGAGAAAACCCTGGCACTCAGGAAGATTACTGGGAATCAGGAAGTTGTTTCCATCTGTGAGAGTGTGTTATCGCTATTCTGAGTGTGCGTGTGTTTCATGAACTCCCAGTGTATGTATGTTACATGAGCTCTGATTTTGTATGTCAGTTGTTCTGGATGTGTGTGTGTGTGTGTGTATACAAAGGCAATATATTTCCATTTTATTCTCCATTCCTCACACCCACCTCACTCTGGAGCAACTCATGTCCCCACCCAACCAGAGCAATACATATCTATTGGGTTGGATGGGGACATGAGTTGCTTCAGGGTGAGGTGGGTGTGAGGAATGGAGAATAAAATGGAAAATCTCATATTGCCTCTGTATCAGGCCATAGTGTGACTGCACCTTGAGTACTGTGTGCAGTTCTGGCCGCCCCATCTCAAGAAACACACAGCAGAACTAGAAAAGCGGCAGAGGAGGGTGATGAGAATGATTAAAGGGGATGGTACATCTCTCCTATGATGAGAGTTTACGCAGGCGAGGGCTCTTCAGCTTGGAAAAGAGACGCCTGAGAGGGCACATGATTGAAGTTTATAAAATCACGAGTGGGGTGGAACGGGTAAATAAAGGACGGTTATTTACCCTTTCAAAAACTGCTAAAACAATGGGACAAGCCATGAAACTGACCACAAGCAGATTCAAAACAGCTCATAAAAAATACCTTTTCACGCGGCGCACTATCAAGCTGTAGAATCTGTTGCCAGAGGACGTGATCAAGGTGACTAGCACAGCGTGGCTTAAAAGAGGTTTGGAGGGAAACGTCCCCATAGCATGATATTAGCCAGGTAGACTAGAGAAAGCCACTGCTGTCCCTGGGAGTGAGTAACAGGAATTAGATCTATTTTATGGGATCTGCCAGGTACTTGTGACCTGGATTGGCCACTGTCGGAGACAGGATGCTGGGCTGGATAGACCTTGGTCTGACCCAGCATGGCAAGTGTTATGTTCTGGTGGGGGTGGGGGTTTCCCCTCCTCTGCCCGCGTCCTGCTGAAGGGAGATGCGCTGTCAAAGCCGGCTCCTGCTTCTTCTCACACTAAGGACTAGCAGTTTTCAGTCCGGCTAATTTTCCTGGGTAAATGCTTTTGAAAATTGCCCTTTTAAGAATTTTTCCTACAGAAAAGATGGGGGGGGGGGGGGAAACTGTAGGGAGCTTGGCTTATTCCTGTGGTGAATATGGTCTTGAGAAGATCACAGGAATTCTCAGCTGGTTCGTGAAAGCCATGCCTTTGTCAAAGCGTTGTAAATAGGAAAAGATTGTCCCATACGAACGATGTTACAAGCAGGGGATTCGTTCCAGCACCAGAGACCAGAATGTAGTAATATATAGAGTACGGTAAAAACCACAGACACATTTTAAAGCATTACTTTTTTTTTTTTGTCTGACGAGGAATGTGCCAAGGCATGCTTATAGGATATTGCATTGACGCTCTTTTGAGGAGAGGAAGTCCTGGTACACTTCCTATTGCCGTTAACCTTGCCGGGCCTCATGGCCATCGGCACACCAGTGTGTGCCTGCTGGGAGACGTTTGGGCACCAACTCAGAAACTCGCCATCTAGGACCTCCTGTATCCTACTCTGTGGCTAAAAGAATTGTACTCTGCGCACGGAGTCAGTCACATGGTTAAAGATGGCGCATTATAGCAATTTGCTCGTTCAGGTTGTGCAGGCATGGTCTTATTCGCAAATGACTTTTTCCCTCCTGGGAAAACGTTATTTGTATAAAGTCAATTGCATGGTATGTAGTTACGATATAAGACCAGAAGCTCGTCCACTCCAGTCATCTTGTAAAGTGCCACCTACTTCTGTGGTAATTTACTGTACAGCTGTGGTTCATTTTATCCTGAACAGGGGATAATTCCTCTGGTTGTAGCATGAAGGCTTTATGGGGGGACTTCCAGTTATTTTAGGGAGACTTTTCCCCCCTCCCAATCCTCTTCTTCCCCTCCCCCACCGAATCCTCTATCATCTCTTGTAATTTTCTCTCTCTCTCTCCCCTCCCCCCTTCCTCTTGCCCCACACTTTCATCCTCTGCCCCATATCTTCCTCCTCTGCGGTTTGAACATCTGGTGAATGTGACTCGCCCTCCCAGTGGCACCAATCCTTCCTGACCCTAAATATGGCGATCAGCTGAAATCCATGGAGCAATACTTTGTAATTATTTGGATGTGTCTGCACGTCGCTATAAGCAGTATTTGTCAGCCGCTTGGATGGATCACGGTGCCTACACTTAAAACATGTGTTCCTGATACTTCTTTAACCTTTTGCTTTATGAAGTCATGCTTTTCCATAGTGACCTTCTGTCGATGGTGCAGGAGTAAACGTACGATTAGCCAATTATTAAAGTTTACTGTAAAAGCACACTTACATATCCGCACAAAGTAAAATATGTAATTTCATTCTGTCTTTATCAGCCAAGCGGAAAAGGTCCCCGACTCCCTGAAGTGTATTGTGTCATCAGTCGGCTGGGGTGCTTTGATTTATTCTCCAAGGTAATGCATCTCTTTCCATTATCAAACTGCATTGCTTTCCTCAGTTTTTTTGACACTCATTTAGAAAATTCCCTACTAATGAATAGCACATGGAAATAGTTGTACCTTTTGGTGGACCATATATATTAGTACTTAATCAAACTGTCTACCGTACGACACGTTGCCTGTATCTTCAGGTTTATAAAATATTACATTACTTGCATGTCTGAAGCAATATTTGATTTGAAAACCAGCTGAGCATCTGTAGGACTTGGCTACATAGTAAATTTTCCCATTTATTGCAAAAGTATTTTTCTCCTGAGCTGCAAGTCTTGGCATTTTCATTATAAATGAAGACGTTTTATTTGAGACTGCCTGTGTGTGTGTTGTTTAAAACAGCAGCAGATTGTGAGGAACTGCAGAAGGACCTTCTGAGACTAAGAGACTGGGCATCTAACTGGCAGATGCAATTTAATATGGACAAGTGCAAAGTAATGCACGTAGGGAAAAAATAATCCCGACTACAGGTACACAGTGCTGGGTTTCATGTTAGGAGTCACCATCTAGGAAGAGGAACTGGAGTCCTTGTGGGCAATACCTTGAAATATTTGACTCAGTGCGCAGCGGCGGTCAAAAAGGCAAATAGAATGTTAGGGATTATTTGGAAAGGGACAGAGAACAAAAGAGAAAATCATAATGCCTCCAGTATTGTGTGCAGTTCTTGCCCCATTTATTTAAAAAAAACCCCCAAAAAACCCCAAATGGAACTAGAAAAGGCTCCAGGGAATGGACAGAGAAGAGAGACACAACCGATAAAGGGTATGGAAAAGCTGCCTTATGGAGAGAGGCTAAACAGATGAGGGCTCTTCAGGCTGGAAGGGGATTTGATTGAAAATTATAAAATCATAAGTGGGGTTAGAATGGGTAAATTGAGGACAGTTATTTACCCTTTCAAACAGCACTAGGACTAGGGGACGCTCCATGAATCTAGCAACCGGCAGATTTAAAACAAATCATAAATGTTTTTTTCCCTCTGTGCACAATAAAACTATGGAATCCGTTGCCGGAGGACGTGGTCAAGGCAACTAACAATAGTGGGGGTGCAAAAGAGGTCTGGACAAGTTCCTGAAGGAAAAGTCCATCAACGGTGATTAGCCGGGTAGACTTGGGAAGGCCTGTGCTTATCCCCTGGAGTGAGAGACAAGAAATAGAACAACTGATGGGGATCTGATGGGTACTTGTGACCTGGATGGATCACTGGGCTCGATGGACCCATGGCACTGCAGGTGTTTTGTGTTTTTTTTTCTTTGTCCATTTTGAAAGGGAAAGGATTCCCTCCCCCCGCCCTCATCCCCCCACGTTTCAAAAAGTACCTGTGGAGTTGGCACTTAGGCATCCAGTCTGAAACTGCCCGCAAAACAGGAGATGATCGTCTTAACCTGTCTGAAAGACCTATGTGTGTACATTACATCAGCATTTATGGAAAATGATATAAAAATGACTTAAAAAAAAACAAAACTTTGTACTGGAATCTCATCTGGAAAGCAGCAGTGTTGTTCCTTATAAATTAATCCGTTTGCCTCAGGGACATCTTTCTTAAATCAATAATCGTAGACTTGACAGAAATGAGTTATATGTTGGAATGTAGATGTTACTGTAGAGTTTTCTCCCTTGCCTTCTCACTTCTGAAATCAGTGTACAGAAGGAATATATTCATTGTGCCTTATCTTAAGAAGAATTGATATAACACAGAACGTTCTTAAGGGTTTGATTTCACAGTTAAAATATTGCCTATTCCCTTGGGTACTCTTAGCACCGACTAATTATTCCAAATAAAATAACTTCGGCTTTAGTTTCATTTGATTGACTTGCTGAGTTATTTTACTTTTTACTTTATGCAGTTGGGTTGCCCAAGCCTTGGGCAAACCCTGCTGTCTTTGCACGATTCCTCTCTTCTTACTCTTTTTAAGGATTGTCAGTGTGACTTAAGAACATAAGAAACATAAGAAAATGCCACACTGGGTCAGACCAAGGGTCCATCAAGCCCAGCATCCTGTTTCCAACAGTGGCCAATCCAGGCCATAAGAACCTGGCAAGTACCCAAAAACTAAGTCTATTCCATGTAACCATTGCTAATGGCAGTGGCTATTCTCTAAGTGAACTTAATAGCAGGTAATGGACTTCTCCTCCAAGAACTTATCCAATCCTTTTTTAAACACAGCTATACTAACTGCACTAACCACATCCTCTGGCAACAAATTCCAGAGCTTTATTGTGCGTTGAGTAAAAAAGAACTTTCTCCGATTAGTTTTAAATGTGCCCCATGCTAACTTCATGGAGTGTCCCCTAGTCTTTCTACTATCCGAAAGAGTAAATAACCGATTCACATCTACCCGTTCTAGATCTCTCATGATTTTAAACACCTCTATCATATCCCCCCTCAGTCATCTCTTCTCCAAGCTAAAAAGTCCTAACCTCTTTAGTCTTTCCTCATAGGGGAGTTGTTCCATTCCCCTTATCATTTTGGTAGCCCTTCTCTGTACCTTCTCCATCGCAATTATATCTTTTTTGAGATGCGGCGACCAGAATTGTACACAGTATTCAAGGTGCGGTCTCACCATGAAGCGATAAAGAGGCATTATGACATTTTCCGTTTTATTCATCATTCCTTTTCCAATAATTCCCAACATTCTGTTTGCTTTTTTGACTGCCGCAGCACACTGAACCGACGATTTCAATGTGTTATCCACTATGACACCTAGATCTCTTTCTTGGGTTGTAGCACCTAATATGGAACCCAACATTGTGTAATTATAGCATGGGTTATTTTTCCCTATATGCATCACCTTGCACTTATCCACATTAAATTTCATCTGCCATTTGGATGCCCAATTTTCCAGTCTCACAAGGTCTTCCTGCAATTTATCACAATCTGCTTGTGATTTAACTACTCTGAACAATTTTGTGTCATCTGCAAATTTGATTATCTCACTCGTCGTATTTCTTTCCAGATCATTTATAAATATATTGAACAGTAAGGGTCCCAATACAGATCCCTGAGGCACTCCACTGTCCACTCCCTTCCACTGAGAAAATTGCCCATTTAATCCTACTCTCTGTTTCCTGTCTTTTAGCCAGTTTGTAATCCACGAAAGGACATCGCCACCTATCCCATGACTTTTTACTTTTCCTAGAAGCCTCTCATGAGGAACTTTGTCAAACGCCTTCTGAAAATCCAAGTATACTATATCTACCGGTTCACCTTTATCCACATGTTTATTAACTCCTTCAAAAAAGTGAAGCAGATTTGTGAGGCAAGACTTGCCCTGGGTAAAGCCATGCTGACTTTGTTCCATTAAACCATGTTTTTCTATATGTTCTGTGATTTTGATGTTTAGAACACTTTCCACTATTTTTCCTGGCACTGAAGTCAGACTAACCGGTCTGTAGTTTCCCGGATCGCCCCTGGAGCCCTTTTTAAATATTGGGGTTACATTTGCTAACCTCCAGTCTTCAGGTACAATGGATGATTTTAATGATAAGTTACAAATTTTTACTAATAGGTCTGAAATTTCATTTTTTAGTTCCTTCAGAACTCTGGGGTGTATACCATCCGGTCCAGGTGATTTACTACTCTTCAGTTTGTCAATCAGGCCTACCACATCTTCTAGGTTCACCGTGATTTGATTCAGTCCATCTGAATCATTACCCATGAAAACCTTCTCCATTACGGGTACCTCCCCAACATCCTCTTCAGTAAACACCAAAGCAAAGAAATCATTTAATCTTTCCGCGATGGCCTTATCTTCTCTAAGTGCCCCTTTAACCCCTCGATCATCTAACGGTCCAACTGACTCCCTCACAGGCATTCGGTTCTAAGACCTGTCCTCTTCATGCAATAACAGAACTTAAAGGGAATGGGGGTGGGGTTATTACTAAAAATGATGAGCCAGTAGGAACAGCTTAGACTGCCACAGATGAGTCAGTCTATTGGCCTTAAGTCTTTTCATATCTTCACGTTTAGTTTAGATGTCTTAGCATTGCAAAGTACGGGACAATTCCCAGCTTTTGTCATGGTTCGTGTACCCAATTTTTTTTGCTAGTTAGCATGGTTTGGATCTCTGTTTGTACCATGTATACTGTGTTCATTAAGATAATGTTTCAGAAAGAAAGAAAAGTGACTGGCTTGGATAAACATCCAGCAGTGTGTAGACTAGTGCTCTCTCCCTCGGTCGTGGTTAGAGGATCTTTCTTCCAGGTCAAACCACTAACTGCTTAAGTGCATGCTTTACTTCTTTTTCTTGAAGTTTTATCGTGTTCCTCTTCCATTGAATGTGGGAAAGATCAGCTGTGGTCTTATTTATGTTGGCTTATGTGGCCTAGAGAAGTAAAAAAAAAAAAAAAAAAGAGAATAACCTTCTCAGTCCTTAAGGCCTTCCATCTGTTCTTCACGTAGCTTCATTTCAGCCATGTCACCTCCAAGGCAAAGCTATGTAGGCAAAAATATCCTGCGTAACATCTATTACTTAAAAAAAAAAAAAGCAAACAAATGGATCCCCCAAACGTTCTTTTCTAGTCCAAGCTTTGAGCCACCTGCCTGGACGTCAAATACAAATGTCAGAATTGGCACCTGCACGTTTCCGAATGTTGCATGCCACCCTGTTAGAAGTCACCCTTTCTGGCAAGGCGCCATTCTTGGTAGAAGTTGGAATGATTTCTTAAGGCGTCGTCACATGCGGCGGCTTTTTTTCTCTCTCTCTCATTTAGTAGCGCGCAGAGTCTGCTGATCCTTCCGCCTGCCTTATTAGGTTCTTCTTCAGTGCTTACAGCTGCTTAGGGCCGAAGCTTATTTTTAATATGATGGGGTTTGTGGCAGGAGGTTTGCAGTAGGACTTGTCTCCGAAGTTGTAGTCTCCTGCTGGTCTTAAAAGTAGCGTTTCGGTGCAGCTAGAATGCTTCCCTTAAGCTATGAGAAGCAGCAACACATTCAGGAGCTACTTTTGTTTTCAACTCTTCTATAGGCTTCCCCTTCATCACTGCCTTTGGTGCGAGAAAGTCAGGGCCGCTCTCTTGGCTGAACCATAAAAAATATTTTCCAAGAAATGCCAAAAAGAAGAAGAAAATCCATAAAACTTATTTCCTGCACGTATGTAAAAGAAGTGAAGAGTAAATCATGTGTTGTGATAATAACTTTACAAATAAATAGTACTATTTAACACTTAACTGAAATAAAATTGCTGAGATGAAATATAGAGGAAGCAAGCGGAAGTGATTTTTCTGCCAGGATTTCAAAACACTACAGTGACAACTAGTTAAAGTGTTTTATAATGACTGGGCAGACACAAGCTCAGAGAAGACCTCTGGGGCTGCTAAAGGCGGCGTTTGCCAGTTGCATGGCAACCGGCAACTTTTGCAAAACAAGAACTCCTCCTGGATGAAGCTTGGCATGCAAGGTTTATTGTTCCTTCCGGAGGACCTTACAGAGAAAAATTGTTTCAGCAAATTAACATTTAATTACATGAAACCAGCTTTCCCCCCCCCCCTCCCCCCCCGCTGTTCTGTGGTTTACTGTGTCATGTGCTTCTGCGCTGCCACTTGAATTACAACCATGACTTTCTAAAACACAGTTTCAGGTGATTAGTCCATAACCTTGACTGCACCGTGCCCAGCATGAGAAATGCAAATTGAAAAGTGGCCAAGGTATTTTAAACTGCAGAAAGGCCCTAAAGCAAATTTTCTGGCATTGGCGGTCAAGCAGGTTGGTTGTGATCATTTGTTTAGGGTACGCTTCTCTAGTCTAAGCTTATGCAATAAGTACTTATGAAAAAATAATACATATATATTGCAGATGTAAAGGAAAAAGGCTGGAGGGTTAAATACCTCCCTGCCCCCCCCCCCCCGAATGCTGAATTATGCAATCAACCCTGACCTTTCCATCAGTCATTTTAAAATGTCCTTTTGTCCACATCAAGCTGTATAACCATCACTAGTAGGCAGTATATTAAGACAATGCACAGCGAAACGCACGTCAGGTAGCCAGCATGCAGTTGCCTCTCGATTCGCCATCTGCTGAAATTTATTTGGCAGTATATAGTGATCTGATGCTGTTTTTTTTAGGCTGCACAAGTGTGTCATGAAACATTTTGCTTTTGTATAGAATTATACATAATGGGGCAAAGTTTCAAAAAGCTTTAGTCAGGCCTTAACACAGGTAGAGAGAGGAATGTTTCAAATCCACTTAAGCCAGGTAAATGATGATTTACCCAGCCAAACCGGCTTATCTGAAAATGACGCTCAATCCAGCTGAAAGCATACGCTGGGTTCTATAGCACATGCACATTGTATAGACTGATGGTGTGTGCACCTCAATTAGTGCTTTTAGATCCATTGTACTCTTGCAAAACAGTTACTTAGTGGAAGAAACCCAGTGTGAAAAGTCAAAACTTGCAAGGGTTAGACATTCACAATTTTGTGTCAACTACCGTTCATAATATAATTGCCAACTCAAAACATGTATATGGAAAAAAACATAGGTTCGTTTGGTTTGCCCATCTAAATTATAGGCTAATGTGTGTGGAATCAAAGGATGGAACATGGAGACATATGGTAATAATATTATTACTGTAAGATGAGTAGTAGAACAAGTCATCTAGGGCTTGATTCTCAAAGCCAATTACACGCGTAAACAGCTGTTATAAAACAGGCCAGGGCTGAGTGTGCATAAAAGAATGTGCGTTACCTGATTTCACTGGTACTTTTATGCACTTTGGCAGTGGGTGATCAGAGGGGCACGGCTGAGACTAATGCACATACTTTTATTTTCAAAAGTATGCAAAGGTTACGTCCTGTGAAGAGCAGATATAGCTTATTTTGGGCAAGCGAGTTTGTGCATGTACCAAGCCACTTACCAGAGCATTTAATCTGTGCTGGAGTGCATGCATGTAGCCCTGTATGCGTGCAGTTCTAAGCACTTAGGGGCAGACTCTAAGAGGGGCTTGCATTTATGTGCATATATTCTGATCTTGAAAAGTGCACACACAAACTTGTCCGAAATCTTTCCCTGCACAAAGTAGCAGGTGTAACTTTGCAGGTAGCTTTCGTGGGATAATTTTCAAAACAAAGGCATATACGTTCCTTTTGAAATTTGCTGTAACTTGGATGTGTAGCAGCCTACAAATTTATGTGGTCTGTTATAAAAAAAAAATGACCCCCTTATTGTACAGGGTACTCCTCAGCATTCCTGGCCATGCGTTAAGTCTCTCCTCTCTGTCTCTTATTGCGAATCAGATTCTGGATGAGGTTGAGAGAAGGCGAGGAATATCTGCTGCCTTAGTGTATCCGTTCATGAGGAGTTTGATGGAATCTCCCTTCCCTGCACCCGGAAAGACGATCAAGGTCAAGACCTTTTTACCTGGCGCTGGAAATGAGGTAAATAATTTTTTTAATGCAGAATTCTGTTTAAAACACAAAACATTTGCACAATATTATAATTTAAATTTGTGAGCACTGTTTTCCTTTTTACTGCAGGCTGCATGTGCACACTATTAAAGAGGCAGGTTCCAATGAACATAATGGGGATTTAAAAAGTTGCCCCCCATGTTGCTTGCAAGTCAGTTTTTTCCCCCAGAGAAATTCCCCACGGACTTTGCATCTAGGCAGGCGGTTGGGAAAAAGTGCTCCGTTTTTCAGCAAGGTGGCGCATGAGCTCCCTCAAAACACCTGCCCGATCACCTGAAAACGCCAAGCACTTCCAGCAAACGGCGTTTTAACGTCTGTTCCTTCATAAATGGCAACAGGACAAGAGAAACAGTTCTTTAGCAAGAGTTGAAACCAAGAAATTCTTCCCTACTGTCTCTTGCGATATAGCAGTGCCTGCAGCGATATAGCTGGCCCCTAACAGCATTCTGTCCATTCCCCTTGCTGGGATATTCCCTGCGTGGAGTGGCAGCTTGTAGCCTACCATGGTCTCTCTCCCTTCTCTGGCAGCCCTGTGCCTCCCATGTGCTCGGCTGCACCTGAAGTCTCTTCCCTCTTGAGAGACTCTGCTCTCTGTAAGTAAATCATTTATTTAACCTCACCTGGATCCCCCAGTTGATGTCATGTTCCTCTGCCTTTCTGTGTCTCTCTTCTGATTAGCTTTAAGTCATTTCTATCTTGGAATGCAATTCCCAGTAACTTCCTGTTCTCTTCCGCCCCTTCTTAAAACAGCAATAACTCTTTTCTGTCTGCCCCATTCTTCTTTGCTGTTTACTCTCTAGCGCACTCTCTCTCTCTCTATAGCTGGCTACTTTCACCATCTCTGGACTGCTGCTGGCTGTGTGAGGTACTTAAAATGAATTAAGAAAAGCCTTCTAATTGGGATAACAAGTAAAAACGAATAGATAATGTGATGATCCCTCAGCACTGTTAAAAACACTCCCTCTGTTTATCAAAATAATTGCCTTTATATTCAGGAGCTTCTCCTATGCCTCCATCATATTCCCTTATAAAGCACATTCCTGTTGGCCCCAGCTCACCTATCCAATTTTCAGACTTTACCTGCAAGACTGTAGGAGAGCGGTAAAAACAATCTGCAGTTAGAACAACAATCACTCGTGAGAATTAAATTTTGCAGGTCTGTTCTCTGACTAGGTCTACAGCGCCATCTAGTGAACACCCCAATATTTCAGAAGTTGCACAAACAATATTTATGAACCAATTTTATTAAACGGAGTCTGTCGCTGCCCCATTATAGCACTGTCAACATACTGTGTAGGAATTTGCTCTAGTTCAGTGAATTTCATTTTGTGATCAGAATATCTGTGTCTTCCGCAAAGCTTACATTTTATTTTGAACATTAGCACGTATGCTGTTCTAAGCCATCTGGGCTGATGCTAAGTACCCTCCCATGTAAAATGGAAAAATAATTTTATCATGTCATAGCCTCTCCTTTCCCTCCTTCCCCCCTCCCTGCCCTGTTGCATGCTGGCTGACAGATTGTCTCATGCATATTCCAATAAGCCCATTCGGAGGTTCTTACCTGTTGGTTTAGGTCTTTGTCACTTCTTCAAGCAGGTGAACGGTTTTATGGAGGAGATGGTAATTTCATGCGAGAAGGCATGGGATAGGCACAGAAGATCCTTAGTTATGAAGGAATAAAGAAGACAGACATCAGCTGGGGCCCTTGGCAAAGCTAGATGGGGCTTATGGTCCTTACCCGCTCTCGTATTCTTTTTCCCTGCAGATGGCAATTTCTTTGGGAATTAGCTTTTTATAGTCTTTTAAAACAAGACAGGGGACTTCCAGTTTCTGGTTGGAGTTATTTCAGCAAAAGAACAGACGCAACTGTTACAAGCTTGTTGGCATCGCAATAAACTATAATTACTTTGCGCTGGCGTACAGCCCATTTTAATGTGTTTGAAGGTGCAGAAGCTATGACTGAGGGGTAAACTTGTGCCAAACTGACATAAGACTTCAATCTAACAAACTAAGCAAGACATAAATGAAGCCCTGGAAGGGTAGCTTTCAAAGGCATTTATATAGGGAAAATTGGAGTGTGCCTGGGGAAAATGACCCGATGGGGAAATTGCCTTCTTCAGATGCAGCTAAACGTATTCATGACTGCCTTGCGCGCACACCGTTAGCTGCAGGAAGAAGAGGCGTACCTGTTGGAGTGGGCATACCTTCAGTTTCCAGGTGTGCAAAGTAGGCAGGAACCCTCTTAACGTGTACAATTGTATCCACTTTTAGAAAAGGCACTCCTGGGGGGGGGGGCGTGTTTGGGGAGGTCGAGGGAGGGAAAACTTTGTTTTCAAATGTACAGACTGCGTGCTGTTTTCCATGGGGGGAAAGTGCCCATAGGTAAAGGAGGTGCAAAGGCCTGTAGGTAATTCTGTGCCCACGGCAAATTTCAGCACGAGAGAATGCAAGTTCTACTGCTTCAAATACTGGGGACAAAGTGCCCACACACGTTGTCCCCAGTGCAGACAATCTGAAAACTGGCCCCGCCCCCCCTTAATGCTTTCAGCAAGACGTAACTGGTCCGAAAGCTTTGGTTGAGCTTCTGTTCGAGAGGAAAATCTGTGAAATACAGCTCCCTCGAGACCTCTGGTCTTGGCTCAGGAGCAAACACCACCTCCCAGCAAAATTTACCAAGATAATGCCGGCCTCTTAAAAATGTAAACAAGCAATCGGAGGAGAAAAAAAGAAAACACTAGACCAAAACTATTTGGACCTTGACCATTAAAGATTTTTAAAGCAAGCTCTGCATTTCTGTGTGAAGTGTAGTTAGAGCTAAGGACCATGCTGATCGCTCACATGGTAACTTTGGCATCTAGTGTAACTGATAATTTGAATTCTAGCTCACACAGGGCCTTCGGACGAGGGAGCCAGTTATATCCGTAGCTTAAACAAGGTGAATAAGAATGGTTTAATGAATCATTGTGGCTATTTTAATTAATTCCGTGTTAAACTTCATGAAGTTTAGAAACGAGCTATTAAAAATCTTCCACAAAACTCTTGTTTGCTGTTAAGGACAACGTGAGAGGCTGGGTTCATTTATAAAAGTGCCGAAAGCCTGGGAATGTGGGCTCCCAGGCGTGGACTAGAGCTGGCAAGTGCTGTCGGTACAGTCCCATCACCAGCTGCTTTTCTCCCCTTGGCGGGAGTCTGCTGGGCTGACAGGGACACCTGAAGACACCCCTCTCCTCCCGCTTTCAACGGTCTGGGAAAACGCTGAGCGCGTAGAGAGGCCGGTGCTCGGGCCATCCGTGTCGAGAGGAAATTCCCCGGGCAGGTTTATCCAGGTATTGCTCCCAGAGCTGGGCTGCCTGGAAATCCACTCTAAAGTTACCCAGGCAGGGTCACCCAGGTAACGTGGTCCGCTGCCCAGACAAAATTAAAACCATGCCCTTGGAACATCCCCTGTGCCATCTATCTTTTTTTTTTTTTTTTTTTTGTCCGAGTACATTTTCCCAGACAGAATTTATCTGAGGAGGAGGGGAAAAAATTCAGATCTCTGAGTTTATCCAGCTAACTCCAAAAGTTAGCCAGTCGAAAGCTTTAAAAATTGACCTTAAAAATGATCAGTGCAAATATTTCGGTCACTGGATTTTTTTTTTTTTTTTTTTAATCGTTCTGGTCTGGAAGCCCTGGAATGATCGGAGCTTTCAGTCCTTATTTTGTGTATCTGGCTTCAGCAATAATCCTACTAGCATAACCAAACTAAACAAATACAGTCATCTTTTTTCCCTAATAAAATGTAATAGTGTTATAAACATTGATACTTGGAGAAGGTAAACTTTAGATAGTTATTTCTTCAAAATATATTGCTTTATGAATCAGTGACAGGTGGCAAGGTCAGGCAGATTAGAAGGGACCACAAGGACTCGAACATCTGTGGACTAACCTGCATATAAAATACAAGAAAAACAATCTTGATGTAGAGGCATGGAAGAAACGGGATTGATCGACTTTAGGCTGCAATGTAGTAGAATACATTGCTTTCCAGATTAATGAAACTAGTCCTCAGAATTTACTGGATCAGATTAAATGTATCCCAAAGCTTTCAGATCGCCAGCCCTGTAATAGAACTATGGCCTGTGACGTTGGTAAATTGTTTTGGGATTAGGCACCGCCCTCTGACATTTTAAAAAAAAATTATTTTAGGGAGTGGAGGGGGGGGTAGGAAGCGAGGAGAGATTGGGCTTGCTTGCTTATTTACAAGGGATTTTTTCTTTTGTTTTAGATTTTCTTTCCTTATGTTGAATATAGCCGATTAGGTTTAAAGTTATTCGGCATAATCGGCAGGAGATTTGTCCCACTGAATATTTGGCTCATGTTATCCGGGTAACTTTGCCTGCATAGCATTGCTGCTCACTGGCCCTATTGAATTATGGACTCCGAATGCTTTGCTGCCTATTATTGTGGAACTCTCTTTGCAGGGAAATGTTGGAGGATTAGCAGCTTTGCCTGACCACGCACAGTTTGCTTCATTGCAGGTGTTGAATCTTTGCAGGTAATAGAGCTTCGGCGCCCAATGGACTCCCGTTTGGAGCATGTGGACTTTGAATGCCTTTTCAAGTGCCTCAGTGTACGGCAGATCATCAGGATCTTTGCGTCCCTGCTGTTGGAGCGCCGCGTGATCTTTGTAGCCGATAAACTCAGGTAGATGGCTGTTGAACTCTTTTAAGTCGCATAAGTGGGCTCTGTTTTTCATCCTATGTAAACTTTTGGTGGCACAAATACAATAGACGCCAACTTGGTGGGACGTTAAGCTAGGCAGTCTCTGTAGTGAGACAAGATGCACAGCATTAGTTTGGGTGTTGGTGCAGTGTTTATGGAGTGACCTGAGCAGCAAATCTACAGCCATAGCACTGTGGGAAAACAGAAATGCTTGCTTCTTTCATGAAACAGATGATTAAAACTAAATAAATGAACCAGGTATCAACTGTGTAGTTTAGATCACTGGTGTGGAATTTTTCACAAAACAGAGAATTGAACTGAATAGATGAAGCAAATTTTAAACAATTAATGTTGGAATGTTACCCTTCCTGAACACCATTCTGCTTCCCCTCAGAGGCCTAACAACATGTTGTTACAGCAGCAGTGGTCTACATCCTAATGAAGCTGGAATGGGGTGGCGTATCTCTTGGGTTTGTAAGAATGGCGCTTTGTCAGTGTAATAAAAGGATGGCCAGCTTCTTGGATCTAGCCCTGAACTATGGCTGGTGGCACTCCAAAGTAATTATAACCAATTTTTGATCACTTAAAAAAAAAAAAAAAAAAAAGAGTCGGCAAAGTTGACTACTTCCTGAGGGGATGGCCCTAAAGTAAAGCACTTATATACATTGCTAAGTGGAGAGAATAACTGATAAATCAAAATGTTGTTTTCTCTGTGGATTTCAAGGCTTGTTTCTGGGTTGCCATGTATCTTGCGGAGCTGCTGCAGGACCACGTGGCTCTCCCTTTCCCACATTCCTGCTTGCCAGTAAAATCTCAGAGTACTGCCAGGGAGCAGACATTAGTTCTGCATCGCATGGGTTTTTGTTTGGCTTCAGCATAGATATTCCAGGGATGGATGAGAATGGGGTGACCATTAGGGGAGCAGTAAGGTTGCAGGCTAAAAATCACTCCCCCAGTAGGAGGGGAAATCCAACTCCTCACATCTGCGTGTTCTTTCCTCACAATAGCCCGTGTTAAGGAGGAAAAACATGCTCTCACAAGTGTATTTTGAAAAATGTTTTTGTATTCCGACAGTAGCACTAGCATTTGTAAAATTTGGCTTTATTGCAATCGCAGGCACAAGCAGTATTCTATTTTATGTTAGTTTTTTAGCTGCAGACATTTTTTGAGCAAATAATTGCAGTATATTCCCTTGAATCTCCATCTTGGACTCGAAAAAAATATTTTGTTTGTGTTTATAAGCATAGACAACTACTAGAATATTTTAAGAGTGTCCAAAAGAGACTGCATGCTAGGATGAAAATAAACTGACTCTGCTTTATCAGCTAATGACTGCTAGTACTTCTATTATATAGCAAAAACATTTAGCAAGGTAGGTTTTCCAACCTAATGAGTACAGTTTATGAAACTCGTGGACTTCTCGGGACTAGAATATGAATTGAGGTTATTTTTAGACACGGTGAGTACTTTTCTTTTTAGTTTTAGCAGTTAAGTTAACAGCCTAAGGCGCAGAAGACAAGTAAAACCTATTTACCTTCCAAATCATACAAAACTCCATTGACCACCATTGATACTCTTCACTTGAAAAATCATAGCTTAGTCAATTTGTTTGAGTTTAAAGCATCTATGCAACCATGAAAAGAAATTATTGAAGTTGGTGATGACTGGGTTGAAGGAACAATTGAGTTTCCCTTAGCTTTTATTTCTACAGTGTGTTTGCAGTACACATTTGCATTATATTTATTACCATTGCCTCGTGTTGTTGTCAATATCTTGGCTCTGTTTTCTGTTTACACATTGTTGATTATAATGTTATTGTCAACAGTTTGGTTGACAACTTGGCATACAGTAACCACTTAAGCCAAAGCCTCTGACTGTCATGGAATCTGATGTTTTTCATATACTGAAGATAAAATGATTTTCCAATCTGTTATTTCTATGTATGCATAATGAATATGAGGAAACACAGGTACTGGATGCACAGCATCGTAAAGGAGTTCATGATCCTCATTGTTTTAACTTTGCACTCATTCCATAGATCAGTGTTTCTCAGTTCAGCCGTGGAGTGCCTGCTAGCCGGTGTAGTTTTCAGGATATCCACAATGAATGCTTAACAGATCTGTCTCATGCACATTCATTATGGATGTCCTGAAAAGCAGATGACTAGGGGGTATACCAAGGCCAGCTTGAGAAATACTGCCATCAACAAGAAGGAGGCTAAGATGGAAGGAAGCTTGCAGCCTGTGGACTTTATCATTAACTGCTTAGTTTCCATATCTTGTGATCCTATGTGCCTATAGAAATATGTCAAAATATTTTGAAGGGATGATTTTCAAAGCTTTTTGCACCCATAAAACCAGGTTTTACGCATGAAAATGACTGCTCTAAATTCATGCACATGGAATTGAGATGTTCCGGGAGCAGAGTTGGCACTTTATGTGTTGACTTGTGCCCACTGAAAAGGAGATGTAACTTTACACGAGAGAATATCTGCACACAGTCAGTTACCTGAGTATTTTCAAAGTGAACTTTATGCGTGTAAGTCTGCTTTGCAAATATTCAGTAATACTTTGTACTTGCAGACTTTAATGCTACGTGGGTTATTTAAAATATTACCCTCCCCGTATATTTTCTAACATTTTTTCGAGGAAGATTTGGAGGCAGAAAGAGTCAAGATGCCTTACTCTCCTATTTAGATGCTGTGCCACGGGGGAACTTTTAGAAGAGGGTAGGTACACATTTTCCTTCAAAGGGTATGTAATCCTATGCTGTTGTACCTTTCACACATGGCTGCACATTTTAGCTTAGCTGGCTTGGTCAACTATGTTAAAATTTTGATATTAGAAAGATCTGGAAATGTGTAGCATAGGAAGAATTCACCTCATAGATAACTGCTCATCTAAGAAAGCATCTCTCCTTGCTAATTGTTCTCTAAACAATTAGCACACACACACACACACCCTAAATGCTAGTAGACATCAGTTTGTCTATTCCAGAGGTATTCAACTCTTTGATTCTTAAGGACCACAAATGGGTCTGGCTTTCAGGCTATCCAGAATGAATATTCATGAGATATCTGCATGCCTGTGGTCTAAGTTAATTAACATATTTTGATTACCTTGAAAAAATCAGAGCTGTTTGTAGCTCTACCAGAGTTTCGTACCACTGGGCTCTTCCTTCTCTAATTTTTCTTCCTCACGTGCCAGAAAATTCTGGTATCGCGAGAAGAAGGGGATGAATAGGGAGAAAAAGGGCCCAGTTGCCATTTGCTGCCTCCCAGTTATTTTATATTGTAGCTATGTTTATTAAAAAAAACAAAACAAAACCAAAAAACGGAACTACTATTCCTGCTGTAGTGCAAGAAGGGCTACTCGTCTGCTGATGGCAAAAATACATTTTCCGAGAGTAGGCAGCGCCGTTGCTTTAATTATATTTGAGCAGGAAGAAATTGTCTTTCTATTTATTTATTTATTTTTTTGTTAGTGTGGCTCTACACTTCAGCACCTCTCCTTCAACCCTGATAAATTATTTTCGGATACTGAAACCTTGTTAAGGCTTTATGAACGGGACATGTTGCACCAACCTTAGATGCATCTAAGCCCAAACAGCATGAAAACAGTTTGTTGCTCTGAATGCCTTGTAGAGTAATAGCTGTCTGCTGTGCAGTGACGAAACGCATGGAACGGTTACAGATTTCTTTGTAGGGACTGTTTACATGAACGGGCCAAGAATGGATGACGGTCAAGGGCAATGTGACTTGCTAAACTGGCAATGTGTTACTAATCTTTGTAACATGCGAAGTTAATGTTCTGTAGCTTAGTAAGAGAAAGAGAGACTGTGTTAAGGAGCTCTAGCCTTCCTATCTGTGCTTTTTATGTTTCACATGTTTAATATCTTTTTTTTTTTTTTTTTTTAATTTCCAGAAGTAGAACGTGTCATGTTGTTATATTGGTTGCCGTCCGCTCTTTTAAAATTGGAAGGTGTGCGCCTATCCTAGAATATTAGCGCTAACTTTGTTCAGATGGATTTAGCTAAGTTAGATTTTGCACCATCAGGACGAGGTCCACCGTGGGATTTGAATGCTCGAATTCTCAGCGGTTTAAGCTTGATGGAAGGGAGTAGAAGTCTGGAAAGCCAGTTACAAATGTGATAAGTTAATCTAGTAAAAAGGTATCGCCTACTTACTACAATCGTTTTGACTTTTATTGCTAGGGCATCTAAGTGTCGTAATGTAGCAACTGCATCACTTTCTTTCATCGGTGTTTCTGGTTGTGTTATCAGCAGTGCTTCCTCTTCGGGAATGTCGGATAAGGGTGATCAGAAATGTACTGTGGACCAGGTTAACATGAAATGACCTCTGGGTCATATGTTGGCAAACACATGTATCATAGTGACACACATGGTATAATATACTTCTGTCATCCAATGTATTAAAAGTTGCTTTACTCCATCAGTTATAAGGGGACCACATTACTTTTAAATGCCTTATGGCTCGTTAAGGCAATTAGATCCGTATAATCTCTGCTCCTTGTACATGATTTCAGGAAATGACTATAGTTCATCATCAGAAGAAAAACCTATTTGTCACGACTCAGGGATTGATTGCTTTAGCATCTTCAAAGATCTCCAGATTGTCACAAGGCCCACGTAGCAACAACCCTGAGTGAGAATGACAACAGAGTTGAAATGTCCAAATATTTAGAATAAAATCCACACTCTGAGTTCTCAAAAGGTTTCCTGTGACAGGAACTCATTAGGAGAGGCCTAAGGGCTCTCAAAACAAAGGCAGTGAGATGATTAGAATTTTTTTTTCCTTCTATCACAAAGACACGCGCTGTTCACAATGTTTATGCTTTTATTCCATTTTCTTCATATGTGAAGCTAGTGGAATAGGGGCCCTGACACCAGATGTGGCTTGATGAGCAAAAGGCCGTACCTGTGGCCTGGCAATGATCCCTGATCCCCCGAATCTGGCCTGCAAGCAGGAAAACTTCTCTCTGGACGATGGTCCAGATTTCTCTCCTGGAGGCAGTGTGGTGCCGTTTTTAACATTGTGCTACAAATGGATCTCGCAGAAGTGAAGGCAAATTTGGAAAGAGAAATGTGTTTCTGTACAAATGGCAGTGCAGCTGGGGTCTGTGCAGTAAAACCTGTGTTACAGAAGTTGTAGCACGCGCAGCGTTAAAAAGTTAACACTAAACCCACCACCTAAAGGGCAGTGTACTACATTTTAGCGTGTACATGTAAAAAAAAATATATATTTTCCATAGCAAGAACACAGCATTAACTTACACGTTAAGATGCTGAGACGCTGTTATGTTTTTGGGTTATCAACCCTACATGCTAAATTGCATGTTGAAGCAACTAAAATAGTGCACATGCACAGAACTGAACATGCCGGGCCCTCTCTTCCTCATTGCTTCTCCTTATTCCTTCTGAATGATATAAAAGGAAGCCTGGCAGAAGGGACTGGTTATTGGCGCTGATGAGAAGAGCGGGATCCCAGGAGAGGAGGTTCAAGGAGATCACAGATGGTCTGTAGAGGAAAAAAGACGATGTTTGAATGCTTTGTGTCTTGGCCTCCTTTTTGTATAATAACCTTTCTGTCGTTTTGTCCATCGTTACAAGTTTGTGTGTGTGCACGCGTTTCTGTGTAAATCTGGGTTGTGCAAGACTGGCGCGAGGCTTCATGTTTGCAGGGAGAATGGATCTTGGAAGGAGCCGAGCGACGCTGTCTTGTGTTTTTAGAGGTGGAAAACCCACGAGAGGTGAAAGTGTGGTTAAGGTAGGAGAGGGGAGAAAGGGGGTCAGGAGAGTGGAGGCTACAGGAAAGGAGGCTTACAGCAATGCAGGAAAAGGTGGAGAGACAGAAGGGGGAGGGGGGTGTGCTGGGGCAGGAGCTGTGCGGTCAGACTAGAGGGATGGAGGAGAGAGACCCAGCATAGCCCAGATTAAGCCCTGGGTGGAGGAATGCAGGATTGCACAAAGCAAACCATTCAGTGGTCTTCCCCTTCCCCCCTCCCCCAGATAAAAGGATGGAAGAAGGGAAAGGGAGGAGACATAAAGGAGGCAGTGCATACCTCCTGCATCTGTTGAGGGGAGAGAGAGCACGTTGAAGAGGGAGGAGTTGCCAGAAGGGGGGAGTCTGAGGATGCACCACAAAACCACAGCAGCAGGGGCACAACCCCATCAGCAGATGCGATGCTTCAGTCAGGAAGTAAACAATGCAGTCTGGAGCCCGTCCTGGAAATCTTCAGCCTTCAGCAATGCTGTTTGGCAGGGGCTCCACAAGGAAATCCCTGGCAGCAAATGATGGTCTCTGGACAAAAGTTGCATTAGAGGTCAGCGGTCTCAGAGTCATCCCGGGGACAATAGCGCGTGTGAAGAAGAGAGGCTAAATAGTTTAGGGCTCGTCCGCTTTGAGAAGAGATGATTGAGAAGACAAATAAGAGAGGTTTATAAAACGAGTGGTATGGAACAAGTTAACAATGAACAGGTATTTAGAGACTGGCCGTGAAACTACCTGTTAGCAGAATTAAAATGAATTTGAGAAAATACTTTTCTCTTTTTTTTTTTTCATTTAACACGGAAATAAGCTGTGGAATTTGTTGCCAGTCGGCATGGACATGGTTAGTAGTAAAGGTGGATTTAAAAAAAAAAAGGTTAGACAAGTTCCTAGAGGGAAAAGGCTCATTAACCAGGTAGACTTGGGAGTTTGTCACCTCTTCCTTCTGGGAGGGAGCGACACCAAATCAAATTTCCCCCCTTTAAAATCTGCCCAGTTCTTCCAGACGGCCCAGATTGAGTCGGATACATGATGCTGGGCTCGATGGGCCCATTGGTCTGAGCCAGCATTGACGCTCTTTCCGAAACACCGCTATCAAGACATTAAATGAGGCTTCTGTGGGGGCCAGGGCCTGCGACGGCAAAGCCTTCTTCTCCCCCATTATCTTCAGGTCACTTACCCAAGGCAATGGATGACCTTCGGCACTAAAGGGTGCTCGGAAAAACGAGAGAGGCTAATGCCCTCCAGAGGCAGGGCTGATAGGTGTTTGGGGTGTTCTTCACAAAGACATGGGATGTACCTGACGCCCTGGCATTTGCTTCATAGCAACACCTTGCTGAAAGATTGGGTTTGGATGTCATCGCTGGCCTTCCAGAATCCATGGATACAGAATCAGTATCATACGGATGAGCTGGTGAGTTATCTGCATTACAAGAATACCAAGGGGGGGGGGGGGGAAACAGAGTCCAGTAAGCTTCCTTTTTTAGGGGTGGCCTACAGGTATGAGGAGAGGAGCTTTGAGTTGACTTGTGGGGGGTGGCCCTCATGCATGCAAAAACTTCTGGAAGAGTCGAGGGCAAATGGTTCGAGATCTTTTAGAAAGGTTGGGGACTTGGTTGATCACTAATAGATTGCAGGTCAGGGGAGTTGTTGCGTAAGGGGCTTTGCTTTAGAGGAGCCTAACTTTTCTGATGGCAGAAAAAAGGATAGATGTGTTCCAGTAATACTACTTGTTTATTACTCTATCTTTTCTAGATCCCATGTCTTTGTGGAGAACACCCCCAAACACCTATCAGCCCTGCCTCTGGAGGGCATTAGCCTCTCTCGTTTTCCGAGCACCCTTTAGTGCCGAAGGTCATCCATTGCCTTGGGTAGATGACCTGAAGATAATGGGGGAGAAGAAGGGTTTGCCGTCGCAGGCCCTGGCCCTAGCCACCGCAGCAAGTTGGAGGAGGAGATGCAGATGCAGCCCAGGCTTAAGCTGCAGGAAGGATCCAGACAAGGAGGGTGTGAAAACTCCACTGTTGGACAACAAGAGTGCTAGAGTGCAAGGAAGCCGCCATTGCCCAGATGTAAAACCACTGCACCTTGCATATTGTGAAGTGGGTAACAATGCCTGAACACTGCTGTCATTTGGAACCTTTTGTTTGAAAAGCCGCTCAGGGTAAATAAATGTGGAATTGTGCTCCAAAATACCACAAAGTCCATATTCAAAAGGTCTATGCAGGTAAAATCCACTGTTACCTGCATACAATAAGTCTGGCACTTCAGAAATATCCCCTACCCACTTTGTCCAGGTAACTTTGTTTAGCCAGATTTTTAGTGTGGTAAAAGTTACCTAGAGAAAAAGGGGGCAGGGTTTGTGGCACACGTTTGCTAAAATATTTTTCTGGATAGCCCCTTATTGAGCCTTATCCGGCTAAGTTTGTGTGGACTGTTCAGTCTGCACAAACAACAGAGTTATCCAGATATTCAGCGGATAAATTCCACTAAATACCCATATAGTTATTCAGAAAACTTACTTGCTCTCCAGCTTGCTGGATATGGACCTAAGAATATGGTGTTATGTTTCTCCCTTCAACCCCTTCCACCCCCCCAAAAAAAAGAAAAACACAGGAAGGATGTCTTCAAGCTCAAAGGCCTGTGGGTCTCTATTTGAAAACCCTAGTGCTTTCTGTTAGCTAAGCTCTTTCGATAGTGGACACATTCAAAAGTTAACCCCTGATCTGATAACATTCATTACATTTTAGCCTTTATCAGGTGCACAGTAAATAACGGGTGAAGGGGAGCATAATGCACTCATTTCCTGTGTGCCTGCCACATCCTAATTTGCACACAATGTTCATTTGTTGATACACTGGTACATGCTGATTTTAGGGCATACCTGCTAATGTCTTCTGACATCAGTTTGGCAGGCACGCTAGGACCTTACAGGTGAATTCTCCAAAGGTGTTAACGCGTGTAAATGTAAAACGTATTATTGTTGCAATTTTCAAATGACACTTACCTGCATTAAGTGCACTCGATGGGGTAAAACCTATGGACAATTCAATGGCATACATTGTGGCAATTTTCAAAAGCTCGCTTTTACGAGTGAAGTGCATTCACACATGTAGAACCCAGTTTTAAGCGTGCAAATGCTTTTGAAAATCCAGCCCTTAGCGTATAACATGCTGCTATTTGTGTATGATAAACTTTTGTGCATATCCTGAGCCTCATGCTGTTTTCACTATGCAAGGAATATATTGAGGGGATGTCCTGTAGCAAGCATGGGCGGCCACAGACGTTTTGCTGCATGGTGAGTTTCATGTTCAAAGGACTGAATCAAATAAAAACCCTTAGTTCTAGCTGCACTGAAATGACATAAAATAAAGGATGGAAATAAAATGATTAGGTTCTTTACGTAACATCTTTGTGCAGGGGTCTGCTGACCAGCAGATGTAATGTGGAAACTATGCATTTCCTCTTGTTTATGTGCCCTCACCGTCACCATCCAGTCTTTTTTTTTTTTTTTTTATCACGAAGCACTTTACTGCTTCACTGACTCTTACAATATCTGTTTGCACCACTCAAGTCAGCTCTTAAACTCGGTTGGGCCTACTTTTAACAAGGCCAACTATTTCATTTTTCTTGGCAGAAAATAGCCATAGAGTGGAATGTGCAGTATAACTAAAGCTTTATGAGCAGCCTAGCAGGGATAGCTGCACATTGCACAGAGGGAGAAACCCACCACTGAGACAGGCTACAGCTCTGCCCTATTGCTGCTTTACGTTTCATACTCTGTAGTAAAACCTGCCTTCTGAAAAATATTTTCAGTTTTGTCTTAGCGGGAAAACGTGCAGCTTAACTAACTTGGCCGCACTCATGCCTACTGAAGGTTGTTGGGAACAACCTGGTTGTAAACCGACAGCCGTGAATAAAATGGCGTTTCCAATCCCACGCGTGTGTTAAGTTTTGAGTCCCTATCGGCAGCTGGGAAGACTCATCGGAATTACATCTTCCCGATGGCAGAGTGATTCTGTGTGGCAGTTCCCGATGAATAATGCAGCGTCGCGCTAGCACACAGCATTAACCGTGGCCTTGGCGCATCAAGGGCCTTCCTATAGCCGCAGAGGAAGTGCTATGGCTTGTATTACAGTAATAACATTGTTCCACTCCTCGCTCCATTTCAAAGTCTGCCCTGACGTGTCCAAATGCTGAGAGATATTATTGGCTTGCCAGTTTCAAAGTCAAAACATTAGTCTCTCAGATGTATTTATTTTTCTTAACCAAAAGTTAGCAGTGTTGAAAGTTAACTAAACGGTGCTGCTACAAGACAACAGATCCCCTGGGATCCTTTGCCAGCTAAAGGCCTCCACTTGATAGAACCATTGTCCTCAAGACCTGGGGAGGTAGGGGTGCAAGCCCTTGGGCTGTGGTGTGATTTGACGCAGCCCAAGTAGGTGAACCTGCTAGGCCCACGCCAACGGCCGGCAGAGACGCCCTCGATGGCACAGAGCCAGGATCTTCACCTTTACCAGACCCGTTCCCGGTACATTGAGAGCCCTTGGGTTCCAGAGTCCGGCAGGAGTTAGGAGTATGTGTCGTCCCCACCCCCGTCCCCCCCAAGCGTGGTCAGATTCGGGCCAAGGTCCGGGATGGTATCGAGCAGGGAGTAACCGGGGCAGGCGGCGAGCAGCGGATGATCGTGGTCCGCAGCAGAGGTCAGTACCAGGCAGCAGGCAAGAGAATGGTCCGGGTCCATATCGGAGGTCAGTACCGGGTGATGTGTTAGACGGACAGGGACGGACACGGGAACAAGACCAGAGGACAAGGCGGGGCAGAAGTACAAGGAGGGGGCAGGGCAAGACACAGAGGCGCAGGAGGAAAGCCACCTGTTGCTGAGACAGGGAGGTGAGCGCAGCAGCGGTGGTTTAAATACCTGTCGTGCGACATCATCAGGAGACGCCTCAGCTGGGCTTTCCCCGCCACAGGGCCTTCAGTGGGTGGCGCACACCATGCTCGTGCACCTAGGGGCCGGGCCGGTGGGAGCAAGGAATGCTGGAATTTGAGCCACGGTAAGGTTTGGCGGCCATGCCCAGTGAATGTGGCTGGTCATGAGACCTTCCCATGGCCAGCCAAATGTTACATGGTGTGCTTGGGAAAACAAAAACAAACAAAAAAAAAGGTTGGCTTTAGTAGTTAAACCATTTTTGTTTTCTGTTTATGTTGTGCATATCGTTTCATTTTCCATTCTTTTTCTTCTGTTTTTGAAATTTTTTTAGCACATTCTATCTTATTACAATGCATGTGCTTTGCAAATTTTGTGGATAGCGCATCCCAAATGAATTTAGCACGTGCTAAAACATGAGATGCAATTTTTTTTTGGGTGTTATTTCTCATAAGAAATGACACAAGACAAAACAAGAAATACTGTTTCCATGTCATTTTAAAATGACATGGAGTTAGAGGTTCCACTTTTTTACTATCAGGCCGATACAGTACTGTGTGCTCTGTTAACCCGCATTTGGACATGCGTTTTCAACGCGCTAGCTTTACCCCTTATTCAGTAAGGGGTAATAGCTCGTCGAAAACACACGTCCAACCCCCCCCCCCCCGAGACTAATAGCGCCCGCAACATGCAAATGCATGTTGATGGCGCTATTAGTCATTCCTGCGCAATACAGTAAGTAAAATGTGCAGCCAAGCCGCACATTTTACTTTAAGAAATTAGCGCCTACCCAAAAGTAGGCGTTAATTTCTGCCGGCGCCGGGGAAGTGCACAGAAAAGCAGTTTTTACTGCTTTTCTGTGCACCCTCTGACTTAATATCATGGCGATATTAAGTCTGAGGCCCCAAAAATTAAAAAAAAGTTAAAAATTAAAAAAATTTTTTTTTTAAATCAGCCTGCGGCTCGCGGGTTGAAAACCGGACGCTCAATTTTGCCGGCGTCCGGTTTCCGAACCCGTGGCTGTCAGCAGGTCCGAGAACCAACGCCGGCAAAATTGAGCGTCGGCTGTCAAACTCACTGACAGCCGCCGCTAAAAGAGGCGCTAGGGATGCGCTGGTGTCCCTAGCGCCTCTTTTTACCACGGGCCCTAATTTAAATATTTTGTTTTACTGTATCGCGTGCACAGGACGCTGGGAGAGCGGGCGCTCTCCCGTGAACTTTACTGTATCAGCCTATATGCTGTATAGAGATGTGCTTTGGATTTTACTATCATGTTGGGCTTCGTTTCAGTGCCCCCCCCCCGGTGGGAATTCCGTTTTTCCTGTGGTTTGGGTTTTTTTTTGGGGGGGGGGGGCCCAATTTTCGGGTCAGTGCACGCTAACTCCCGATTAGCTCGCACTAACCCGAAAAATGAATTTTTCCGAAATTTCGGAAAAAATTAATTCGTTTTTCGGTTCTCCCCAACCATACCGAATTAGGCAATTTCGTTGAAATTCCCTAATTCGGGAAAAACGAATGCACATCTCAAATTTGCTGTATTAACAGGAGTAAGGCCATGAATTTGCAAGCTGTAATTTAGAAGCCCTGTTTGGAAAAGAATTCATTTGACATTGCCCCCACCCCCAGTCCAGTCCATAATGAGAAGAAATCCCTGGAACATGCCGATTTCCAATGAGGCAACATCGTTCTGGAAATAAAACATCTGGTGCCTAGTTCTCGTACCGTGTTAGTTTTACTCGTAGCAGTAATTCCCGGTGTTTCACAATGGCACCAGACACACTGTGCACAGCAAGCGACCAAGCAGGGGCAGAAGACGCAGTTTGTGTTGGCAACAGTTTCCGAGATGCTGAGAAGTATCTTTAGAAAGAGGAGAAGATGAGATGAGTTGTTCTCTGAGTCACTTGGAAGATTTTGCTTTTTATGTGTTTGCTGAAGAAATGAAGACAAAGGAGGTTTGGGATGCACAGAACAAACAAGCAAACAAACAAAAAAAATCGTCTAACATCTTGGATGTATCTGATCTCATGTTCCCATTATGGTTCATTTGAAGTGCTGAAAAATTCTTTCGGGGTCCTGCTTCGAGAGGTTTTCTTCCATTTTGTGTCTGTGGGCAAAAGGTTTGAAATTAGGGGGACCTGAGAGTGCATTGAACTGGGCCAAAGCAAATTCCTCGGAAAGGCACACACCGGCTTTGGTAGTACAAGTCACGCCCTACTACGCCCTCGCGCTTTTAATTCCCAGGAAGGACCCAATAAGTCCTCATTTTCCATCATATTTTTATGCATCTCTGTGCGCTCCCCGCCAGCCAGAGCTCGTCCCAGGCCCACCCACGGTCATGAGGACAGAAGGTTCATAGCCCAGGTGCCAGTAACTGGGGTGTTTCTCCCCCTGTAGGCCCCAGGCCTACCACACCAAATTGTCCGTGCCCTACAGTAATCCTCTGATCAAGGGAGGCAGGCTTCTGATATCTGGAAATCTAGTGCAAAATGTGTTCTTTGTTTGACCGGAAGGCTTTGCTATTTAGCAAATTCCAGAACGAGCCGTCCAAGGCGCTATCTATTTATTTTATATTTGTGCTTCTAGTCCGCCTTTTTAATTTAGCTCAAAGCAATTTGCGACATTTTTTTTGGGCATGATAAGTCCCGGCTCAAAAGAGCTTACTATCTTAAGTGGATACCTGAGGCAACAGGAGATAGTTATTTGCCCAAAGCCACAGAGCATCAGTGGAAAAAGCAGGATTTGAGCCCAACAAACAGGAGGCTGGGCCTTCGGTCTCCTCTGTAAAGGTGCCGCTGGCCTGTTAAGCTGCTGTGTTGTCTTCGGATTTTACATTAATTGTAAAACATCTCCAGATCACATTTCTCAAAATTGCAGCAAATTCTTTGCTGATGCCATCGTAGTTTGGATACGTAGAAATAATGCAGGGAAAAAAAAAAAAGTAAAGCCATAATGCCCTTAGTGACAGCATTGGTCATAGGATATGCTCCCATTTTCAGCGACTGGCACTAGGGCGCCAACGTAATAAAGCCGTTAATGCACATGAAATGCCTGTGTTATGTATCAGAAGCAGTTAGCACATGTAAGTGAACTTGCATTAGTGTTGCTTCATTAGCATAGATTTTACATTAACGAGATACAAAAGTATGCAAAGTGGCTCATTGCCTATGAGCGTTGTAAAAAAAAAAAAAAAAAAAAGTGTGTGTGTGTGTGAAAATGTGCAAAATGTAACACAGTTGCATTAATGCCAAAAACTTAACTACACCTCGGGAGCTGTAGTTAACACAAAAGCTTATCGTTCGTATTAATACAGTTGCTTTCACATGCATATTTTACCATCTGCAGAATGTGTGCCTCATTTGCGTCTTGTTAACCACAGCCATTAATACAAGTGGGAAAAACGCCACGGTTATGTGCATTAATGGCTGATGTTAACACAATTTAATGCACTCTGTCTCCTAGGTATGAAACTCTATACCATAGATAGGCAACTCTGGTCCTTGAATGCTGCAAGCAGGTCTAGTTTTAAGAATATCTACAATGAACATGCATGAGATATATTTGCATGTTCTTCGTATTCATTGTGGATATCCGTAAAACCAGGCTTGTTTGTGGCACTCTAGGACCAGAGTTGCCTGCCCATGCTGTATACCATTATGATCGCACGTAGAAGCATACACTATGATGGTAGAAAGAGACTTTTGAGGCCTGTCTATTCTCCCTAATGTTTTGTTTCCTGTTGCAATACTGCAGACCCTGTTTGATCTCCAGCACTGCCATTGCTTCCCTGTAGCTGAGGATCGTCCGGTCCGGTCCTGTGCTTTCTTGAATTTCAGTACTGTGTGTGTGTTTCTGCCTCCATTAGGAGGCTGTTCCGTGCCATCCTGTCTGTGAATAAATATATCCTTGCTTCTTCTATCAGCCTTGAACTATGACCTCATTCTGCTAGATCTTCCTTTCCACTGAAAAATACTTGCCCCTTGTGCATTATTTGAATGCTTCTATTACCTCTCTCTTCACCCTCCTCTCCAGCTACATTTTCTTAAGGGTTAGGTTTAATGAGCTTTCCCACTTAGACAAAGAATGGAAGAAATGCCTAGTGAATTGGGTCCGAAATCTCATTTTATAGGGACTCGTGGTGCCACCATGCACCATTTTGGTAGCTCTCCTTTAGACTTCCTCTTTCTGTATGTATCCTCTTGGAGGTATGGATTCCAGATGTGGTCTCACCAGTGGTTTGTGCAGAAGTATTATTACCTCCTTTGTTCTGTAGCTTATACTTTGCCCTATGTATTCTGCATTCCTCTTCCTTGCATTCTCTGTTTTCCGTAACTGTACAGCTAGGTTTTATTTTGGGAGTGGGCATGGGCTGAGTATTGAGAGGAGGATCGGGAAAGAGAAATTTGCTTGTATTCTGTATTTTTTTTTTGGTTTTTGTTTTTTTTGACAAGCAAAAACCTTGTATGAATGTTTTGGGCATAATCTCAAAAGGAAGATCCAGCGGGGATACATTTATCTCAGGAAATTTAATTCGGAAGAGGAAAAGATCATCTTGCTGATTCATCAGATTTCCAAAACGAGGAGATCTAGAGACGTTTTGTTGGGGTTTTTTTTCACACGCCGTGGTGAATCTCAGAGTAAAATTCAACCCACGGAAGAGCCAACAGCAGGGAAACGAGCAAGCCGACTGGCCGGGAAGATAATCTCCATCCTAACTTCCTGGGCTTCCTTTTCCAGAGCAGCGGAGGAGAGCAGCTGGTGCGTAAGTGAGCGTATTCGCCCGTGGCGAGTATTCCTCCCCTTTCCTCACCCCCACCTTTAGGTACTTCTTCGCCCCCCTTCTGTTCAGCCGTCCTACATGCCCCTCTTCTCTTATCTCGCTTACTCCTCTAACCCCCCTCCACCCCTTCATCCCTCTTATCCACCCCCACCCCCACCCCCTCCCCACCTCATCCCCTCCCCTCCCTCTTCCAACTCTACACAATTATCCGTCTAGGACATTGCTATTTTTATGAATATTTTGTATATATTGATACTCTATATATACTTGTAAATTTCTGTAAATTTTGTTCATAACGTTTTATTTGATTATCCCTCGCCCTTATTTCCCCCCCTCTTTTGTTCTCATGTTAACTCGTTATATCTGTTTGATGTAAATCGCATCCTCTTTTGTTTCATGTTACTTCGTTATATCTGTTCGATGTAAAACGCCTTCCCAGGCGCCAACTTCAGTTACACTGTAAACCGATGTGATATCCCTGATGAACGTCGGTATATAAAAATCTTAAATAAATAAATAAATAAATGGCCTCTAAGAGCTGGAGGCAGGACAACGACAACAGTGGCAGCAGCATGGGGATTTGCGTAAGCCGGTGGGGATAGTATAAAACGGCAAAGGAGGGCAGTCGCTGTCTGACGTCGTCACTCGCAGTTCAACTTCTTCCGTTTAAGTGCCGGTTCAAAGAAACGGATTTTAAAACAATCTTTTGGTTTTATTTATTTTAAAATTGCTTTTGTATACCGCCCGCTCCAAAAGAGGCTGCGGCAGTTTTACAAAACGGGTTTCCTTCTGAAATTCTACCCCCCCATTTCCCCGTCCAATAAAAGATGTCGGACCTGCTTCGAAAATTCCCGTCACTTCTTGTAGTGGTTACGAATGTTAGAAAATACAGAAGGACGGCTCTTCCTAATGGCTCCTGTTAGAAACAGATTCATGCTCCGAAGTAAACTGGACAGTGCGCTCTGCTGCTTGTGGGCTCCCTTTCTCTCTTCTCGTGCGACGCTTTCGCCTTCAGGTCGGCTGACTGAAAGTGCTGTTAACGTTTTAAACTTTTTTTTTTTTTTTTTTTATCCTGTTCAAACACTTTATTGAGAATTCACCTGCATGTTGTTGTGCACAAGCAGAATGCTGAAACGGGCCGGAAAAAACCACTGTGAGGCGAGCAATGGATAACGAAGAAAATCACCAAACATTGCCAGTGCTCGTGTGCATTCATTCCATTTTGGGTTTTCCCATGTGACCAATAATCAAGGTTTTAACTTTTTTTTTTTTTTTTCTTTGTCTTGTTATTGAAGTAACAGCTGTTCATCGGGCCTCTTTCTGAAACCCTGCAATTGTGGTTGCTAAGTTTGACCACTAGGTGTCACCATTGCAGGCTGACTTTGACTACCACCCCCCCCCCCCCCCCCCCCCCCCCCCCCCCCCCCGGGCTTTGCATGGCCCATGACCATTGCCTTTTCCGCATCCTCCAGCCCTGGCCAGCCCACTATTTATTTTGAGTTTCTTGGTGAATTCTTTATGACTGACTGATCGTTTTGGGTCAGACCAAGGTTCAGTGATAAACTTGCAAAAACAAACCACAAAAATATGCCAGAGCAGATGACGGGTTTTCGGGAATGTGTTTTTTGTGACTTTGTGGTCTGAATAAGCCAAGCTGCCTCGTAGAAATGGCAGCAACTTAGGGAGAGGGGGCAAACGACGATGCTAATGCCTCAAGAGAAGGCATTGCCCTAGTGATCAGAGCAATGGACTGGTAACCCGAGTTCAAATCACACTTTTCCCCGCTTGATACTCCTTGTAAAGCTACGGCAGGTCAATTTATCGCCCATTGCCTCAGGTACCCACTTATATTATAAGCTCTTTTGGGCAAGGACTTACTGTACCTGAATTCTAAAAATGATGTAAGACACTTTGAGCATCAATTGGAAAGGCAGGCTGAAAATCCAAAAATTAGTTTAAAAAAATTAGAGCATTGCTATAGTAGTATAGGTGAAAACTAGGGATGTGCAGCCCCAAAACTTTTGGTTTATTTCTTGTTTTTTGGGGGAGGTAGGGATCCAAATAAAACCAAATAAAAACATTAAACAAAAAAAAAACCCCTCCAAAAACAAACAAAAAACCCAGGCCTCTGGTGGCCCTCAGCCATCCTCACGTGCTTCCACAGTTTAACCTGAGGATCAGGCTTGCCCAGGTTTCTCTGACCCCCACCCTGCATTCCGGTATGGTTCAAACCCAGCCTGAAGGCCAGGCCTATCCGGCTAGGTCTCCCTGGGCACTTCCTGCTCCGCCATTCAAATTTGCCGGGGCTGGGCATTTCCCATCCCTGCCTTCATCTGCCCCCTTCCCCAGGTCCTGGAAAAAAACACAAAGGGCAGGACTGAAGCCCGTTTTCTTCTGCTCCGGATCCGGAACTTTTAAAAATGGTGCCGTCTGCCTGGGAGGACGGCGCCGAAGTGATATGAAAGTGGCCTCATGTGTTGTAATTTGTTTGCATTCGTTCAAAAACGAATGCACATCCCTACAGTGGAAATATAGCATTTGCGCCATTTAATTTTTGCAGTAGAAAACCTCTCCTGTGGACATGCTGCCTGGCTCTGCCGTTTGAGGTACCATTTCATTCTGCAATGCACGTGATCACTCGATCCTTCCCTAATATTAAAAAAAACAAAACAAAAAGGCAAAACACTGAAACTTCTGTAATGTTTTTGAACAGATTGATACTGCAGTATAATCCTCCTGAGTACTCATAGATATACAGTACGTGGGGATTCACTAAGGATTATTTTTTTTATGCTATACTTGACAGTTGCGCTAAAATTCAAAAGGCGGATACAGAAGAAAAACAAAACATGAGATACGCATGCGACATCCAGTTGCGTTCATGCATTGCTGGGGGGGAGTATTATTAAGACAGCTGTCTTGGTGCATCCGGCCAGAGCACATTGGAGAGGAGGCTCTGTGGTTACAGCTGTACTTGGTGGGTTGGGCTGCTGGGGGGGGGGGGGGGGGGGAGAGCACCACAGAATGTCAGTAGAGTGGTGGTGGTGATGTGGGAACCATGGTGGCAGCATTGGGGCTGCACAGCAAGACAGGAGGCCTCAGAGGCAGCGTGGGGAGGCAACCCAGCAATGGCGGGAGCAGCGAAAACTGGCCGTACTTATGTTCTCAGGATGGGAGAATGAAGGAGAAGGGATAGAGAGGGGGAAGAGAGGTGTGATGAGAGTGGAAACGGATGGTTGAGGAGAGAAGGGAAAGCTGGCGGTGGGGAGAGAAAGCTTCAGAAGAGAGGCTGGTGGAGAGGGAAGGGATGGATGCGCGAGGAGAGGCTGATTTGGAGGGAGGACTGCAGGGGGGGGGGGGAGTTAGAAATCCTGTATTTACAGGCACTGTTGCAGCAGAAATGCTAAATGTGACCACAAATCTTTTGCAGGTTTCATCTGGTACTGCTAGCAAGGTAGTTGAGGCAAAGGTTGTAGCGCCACCTTGGAAGTAAGAATGTCGCCCTTACCCCTCCCACACACACACACACACACACACATGCGACTTGACAATTAGCTGGCTTTATGCAGTTTTTCAAACTCCTCAGCAGCGGAGTGCATCCTTCTAAGGAGATCCCTGGTCTGTCCTTGCTCTGCTCTCTTCTGTGCACACGGGGCATCTGATGCTGTAACTCTGAATGTAACTATTGTTCCTGGATGCATATGTAAGCACATTCCAGCCCTGCAAGCCTTTTCTCACCGCCGCAGCAGCTATTCAGGTTGGCCTGCTCATGTCAGCTGCTTTTTTTTTTTTTTTTTTTTATTTCTTTGCAAAGACCGTGGCTCATGGAATTTTACAGAGAAATGCTCAAGGAGAAATTACCTTGTAATGTGTAAAACATGTAATTTATCGGGTTCCAATCCTAAGAAATAGGTTACTTTTTTTTTTTTTATTAGTCTGCAGGTTTTATAGCTAGCATTCTAAAAATGTTCTTTGACGTAGCCTAGATAATAATTTTCAGGAGCTTTTCTCAGGCAAAAAGGTGGAAAGCATTGCCCAAACCCATGAGACATTTCTCTGCTTTCTCCTTCTGAAATATTTCTTCGCTTGAATCTTTTTTTTAGTGGGAGGCTCGGGCACCTTCCTCCTCTGGAATCTCCCTCTTAAAAGCTTCCACATGTTCATGCCTATTAAGGGCCTAACCATGCTTATGTTAAAAGCAGCCTGGTCCAGATCATGCCCCCTCTCTATGCCTGATTATATCAGGAAATTCTGATTGTTATAGGCCTGTATTTTAAAAACAAGCTTTAATCCAGACGCACAGTTTTATGCATGCAAGAATCTGTGAATCAGTAGGAGTGACTTGGTGATTGTGCAGTATGCACAGCTATAAGTTTAAATGTAGATTGGGCCTTGAGCATCGCAGTCCTAGACACAGGTTGGAAGCATGTGCCACACCAAGGCAACCGGGTTGTTCCAAGGCGTTATAAAAAGGCTTTAGCGTGCTTTACTTGTGAACTTTCTTCATATCCATTTTGCTATCTGTCCTGGTGGGACCCCACAGCCACTCAAATTTTCGGGATATCCGCAATGAACGGGCAGGGCCTAGATTTGCATATACAGGTCTTCGGCAAGCGCGCATTCGTTTTTGCGCATATTCAGCGTTGCAAGAACAAGAAAACCTGAGTGGCTGTGGGATCACCAAGAAATCCTGCACTAAGCTGACTCCTCCGTAGATGCCGGGAGGGCAGGTTTCAAAGCCCTCACTCAATCCGGTTATTAGTATGCGCGGGATTCCATTGTGTGCACACTTTTGGCCAGATTGAGAGGAAGTGTTGTCCGGGGGCATGGCAGGAGGATTTGAGGGGAAGGTATTAGGAAATCCTTTTTTACCTACGCGCACTCTTTTCCAGCCAAAAAACTGCCCGCAGGAAAAAGCAGGTACAAAATCCACAGCTAATTTGTGTATCCAAGGGAAAGCATGCAAATTATTTTTTTTTCTCTCTCTGAAAAATAAGGCACAAACAGACGATACAGTACAGTGCGCTCCAGTGGAGTGCACTGTTAACCCGCGGTTGGATGCGCATTTTCGATGCGCTAGCTTTACCCCCTTATTCAGTAAGGGGTAATAGCGCGTCGAAAACGTGCATCCAACCTCCCCGAAACTAATAGCGCCCGCAACATGCAAATGCATGTTGATGGCCCTATTAGTTATTCCCGCGCGATTCAAAAAGTAAAATGTGCAGCCAAGCCGCACATTTTACTTTCAGAAATTAGCGCCTACCCAAAGATAGATGTTAATTTCTCTCTGCACCGGGAAAGTGTACAGAAAGCAGTAAAAACTGCTTTTCTGTACACCCTCCGACTTAATATCATGGCGATATTAAGTCGGAGGTCCCAAAAGTAAAAAATTGAGCGTCCGGTTTTCAACCGGACGCTCAATTTTGCCGGCGTCCGGTTTCCGAACCCATGGCTGTCAGAGGGTCTGAGAACCGACACCGGCAAAATTGAGCGTCGGCTGTCAAACCTGCTGACAGCCGCCGCTCCTGTCAAAAAGGCGCTAGGGACGCGCTAGTGTCCCTAGCGCCTCCTTTTACCGCGGGCCCTAATTTGAATAATTTTATTTACTGTATCGTGTGCTCAGGACACTCGCCCGCGTTTCTTTCTGTATCGGCCTGTGTATGGGCTGATTGAAAACTGCTCCCCAAAATAGGAAAATTCCTTTTAGTACATGTGGTCCAGAATCTTGTTCTTATACAAAATTTTAGGACGCAGTAGAGCACACATCCAAAGAAACTTTAGGGTGTGAAACAACAGAGTCAACAATGGCATGGTTTTTGGTTTTTGTTTTTTCTTTAACTTTGAAAAGTATCCACAAAATTTATAGATCAGAGTGGGTAAGCAAGGATGTAGCTCAGATCGTGCTCTACATCACAGCCGGCCATAAGCCTTAAAGACTTGCTTACACTATATAAAAATGATTCAACACAGGTTCATTCCATCTCTGCAGGACAGCGCCTGCCGAAATCCATTTTCACAGTAATGTGGTCAAAATCGCTTCTGGGGGAATTTGGGGTAATGCAGAATTTGCACGGAGCTCCCTTCCTGCATTTGCCTTGCAGAATTCTGGCCGCACAGACTGGAAGATGGAAGCTGCACCCATGGGTACTGGCCTGCGCGGACCCGACCCGAAGAGACTGCGGAAATGGGAGCTCCCCCGTGTGGCTGAGCTATAGGAGGGAGCAGTGTGTGTGTGTGTGTGTGGGGGGGGGGGGGGTTTGAGCCTGAGAGATCTAGGGGATGGGGCATGGGATAGAGAAAGCGAGCTGGAGGTCTTGCTGAGGGAGGGGAGCAGAAAACAGGGAAAGGGTGGGAGGGAATGGTGAGATAGAGAGGTGGTCAGTCATGGGGGTGGGGGGCTAGAGAGAGAGAGCTGGGGCAGTATGTTAGGCCTAGGGCTGAAGTTTGGGAAGGGGCCAACCCGCTCAACATTTCTAAGTAATACACCAAAGTCTTATGTTTATGTTTATTCCAACCTATGATCCCTTTCATAGGTAACCCCCAGAGAGCAATATTAAAAACTTAGCCTTATGCCCAACACCCGTTCGTAACTCCAGCCTACATTAGGCCCCATATCTGTTACTTTATGTTGTTAACCCCTTTATTTTTATCCAAGTTCACTTTACCTGTTTATTGTAAGACATCCTCTTGTCATGGTTATTGTTTAGAATGTAAACCGACTTGATTAGTAATACTGTTACTGGAAAATCGGTATATAAAAGTGCTAAATAAATAAAATAAATAAATTATGTTTAAAAAACACTTCTAGGGCTTCACTTAATTATCCTGATAAACACATGAACTTTTATTCAAAAAGGGGAAAAATCTAGACTAAAGTCTTGGATATTGTGAGTCCCTCCAGTGGGAGTCCTGCTGCTTCTTTCTTTAAAAAAAAAAAAAAGCAATTTTAAGTTACAGCTAATGTAGCCACGGTGCCCTCGCCCTTTGTTACGAATTGACTGCAGGTTGACCCAGTCCATAGGCCGCTCAGTCGGGAAAGTTAGTGCAGGGGACGGCCTAGGCCAGAAACTGCAAGTCTTAAAGCGTGGGAACAGGACACAGCTGAGGGCACTGACACTCACGCACAGAACAGATTGCTGGGCCCTCTCGCTTCTAGGAATGTCTTCTTTCCCTAACTGGTGTGCTCTTCAGCAGGGGCTCTCGCTGTTCACAGGGCTGGAAAAAACTTCAGTGAAATGTAATTTGCACTGATTCCCCCCCCCCCCCCCCCCCCCCGAATTTTGCCTTGACCATTTTTGCTTTCGTGGGTCTGGGAATGCATCCTTGCGAGTTACGGCACCGCATAACCATATGTCAGACCTCACAAAATAAATAGCAAAGGTGAACCGTGATGTGAAGAAGAAAGAGAGGTTCAGCAATAAGAGCTTGTTTGCAAGCAGGATATCTAAAGTAGGATTATTCTGCATTCATTTCCTCATGCCCAAATGCAGCTTCTCTATGCGTACCTCACTGCTGATACCACTTGGCAGACGTATTTTTATTATTTTCCATGGGAAAAAAATCCTTATTGAATGGGACCCCAAAAAGTTCACTTTTAATATATGGTTTTGGTTTTATATAATGAGGAATGAAGGCAAATGTTAATGTAGATTATCATCACTAATCAAAATGCAATGTTTTCACTGGTTCAGATGCTGTTCTGTTTTGTTTTGGGTTTTTTTTGGCTGAGTAATTGCAGAAATGAATGGAACTGAGCTGCCACCTACAGGCCGAAGAAAAACAAAGTAAAATAGATTTGGACTGCGTGTACTGCATTTGATGTGGTCTTTCATTGTTAATCCTAATGGCAAAGCATAGTACAACAGCTCTATATTTTTTCTACATAAGATAATATTTGTAAACTTTGGCCAACAAGACAAAGATTTGCAGTACAAAGAAATTAACCTGTTCCTTCCTGCAGGTGATTGCAAAGTGAGCTGTCTTCTCCATGCAACAAATGCACACAGTAACGTATCTTTAGGACAATTTCCAAGGGCCAGTTACCTGGCTAAACGAACTTTGAGAATTGCACACCTAGTGTGCAGGTGTTCCACCACACGCCTACTTTTTACCTGCATTTTCGTGCAGGTATTCCCAGGGCAGGGGTTAAGTTGGGGGAAGTAACCATGCACGTAATTTTGCATTTTCAAATGATATGTATCATTGTGCCAGGGAGAAGCAGGTAGAGATTTCTGCAGGCGCTTTTTCCTTTGGCAGTTTCCTAAGAGAGAGCATGCTTGCACTTTGAGGATTGGTTGAATGTCCACAGGAAAAAGTACCCCTGGCCCGTGCAACAATCTGCATAATTTTGAAGGCTGTGTCCCCCTGTGGGGGATAATTTTTAAAGCCATATTTATACCTTCAGTGCAGCTGAATTCTTCATGCTTGAAACATCCTCCTTGTCTATATGTTTAGAGGTTGAGTTATTGTTTTGCCCTGTTCTTTCATTAGGCTGATAATTGCAGTGACATGAGTGCAAGTGATGATACGACAGTGACTGTCATCCTTTCCTTTATAGCACCCTTTCCAGTTGTTCCCATGCCGTGGTAGCTCTGCTCTACCCCTTCTCGTGGCAGCACACTTTCATCCCCGTCCTCCCTTCCTCTATGATTGACATCGTCTGCTGCCCCACTCCATTCCTTGTTGGTCTGATCTCCAGCTCCCTGCCAAAGCTGAAAGACCTGCCCGTGGAGGAGGTAAGAGTTGCTGTTGCCAGGAGACAGGGGTATGGGATGGTCACAATAACAGTGACTGTGTGGAAGCGTCCATGCTTTCATGGTGCTAGGTGGGTTGAGGAGGGGGTGCTCACAGGATCAGCTGCATGGGGTAAGTTTTCATTAGTGCGCCTACTTTTAGCCTGTGCAAATCCAACCGATAATCAAAACCAAGGCACCTGCCTACTTTGTAGTTGAATATTGGCTTTCGAGACTAAAAAGTACATGCATGCACTTAACTCCATCTGAAATGGTGATGTAATGGTGCACATATCAGCTAGGCATGTACATTTGTTTTAAAACTTTGTGTAGTTTTTTTTTCCCTCCCAAATGAGTAACACTCCCAGGAAGGACTCTTTTTACTGCGGCTAAAAGTATGTGCATTGTAAAACTTTGCGTGTACGGTCAGCCTGCTGAAAATCCACGCCAATGGATTCAGCCATTCTACCACATAAACCCCGTTTCTACAGGTATAGTTCTCACAACTAAGACTCTGAAAATTTACTCCATCGTGGATAGCCATATGCTCATTAGGAACCTAGTCTGGCCTGGACCTCCATATACTGCACAAAGTTCCAATATGACACATTCAATAAAGCATAGGATAAACCCAGGGGATCTCTAAGGGAGTGATGGGAATTATAAAGCTAAAGTAATTGGCTGGATGAGCAGACTTAGATGGGCCATACGGTCTTGTTTCTGCTGTTATGTTCCTATTGCTGTATTCATATTGACTAGCCAACAAAAATAAGGGATATAACTAGTATACAATCAAGAAGGAAAAATTAACTAGCTATGTGAATGAATGTTAGCTACAGATATTAAAAATTATAATAAATATGAATGAAATATATCTGTAATTTGACTATGATTGTGAATTTTATATTTAATAATAAAATTTTGGTAGAGATAAGACCTCAGTATTGGCAGGCGATCTGTAACAGAAACTTCTTGTGGCCAATTGGTCCAGTCACTGGTCTTATAATCTCTAATTTTAAACTTTTAATAAAATTACTTAAACTATTTTATTAAATGCAATTTTAATTGTTGTTCAAAAGGACTGTAATTTTTTAATTATTATTTTTTGTTTTTAATAAAAGCTGGATACGTGTCTCTGAACAGTTTTTAACGGCACTATTAAACCTGAATTGGTTAAAAACCATGAGGCTCTTTAATTACTGCAACAATTTTTACTGCTGAAGATTTTGTTGAAAACTGATGTTACAATGTTCATAAGGTTAACAAAAAGTTTGTATGACTGATGAAACTATGTTGCAGCGAGTTGTTGAAAAATAATGTTACTTTTGTAACTCCTCACTGCTTGCTCGTTGAAAAGTGCTTTGACAAAACTGTTCATAAAGAAAAGGCAATCATCTATGCCGTTTAAATGGACTTGACTTGGATTATCTTGGATTTCTGGCAGCCGTTTACGCTGTAAGTTTTCACCAGTCTGTCGTTAGTCAGACCCTGGGGGTCTAATCACCGCCGCCAATGCGGCCGGCGTTTCGCCAAAAACGCTGCTTCAGGGCAGACTAATTCTTGAAGAGAAAACTCTTTCTGCAACAATCGGGTCGTTTTCAATTTTGTCGGGGTTTACAACTAAGTATGAGGCGGTGTGATAGTTACCATCCGCCCGGTCATCAAGTCATGAGACTGAAATGTGATTGCTAAGTTTCAATATAAGCTTAGCTACAGAGTTTAAATTGCATACATTGCTTTTGGGATACGTTACCATCTGAAGAGTCAGCTAAGCATTGACAGTAGATACGACACTTTGCCACAGCAATTGACGAACAGCATAAATTGATGAACAGCATAAAGGCATAAATTAATTTTGAGACAGTCAAGTCCATTTAAACGGCATAGATGATTGCCTTTTCTTTATGAACAGTTTAGTCAAAGCACTTTTCAACGAAGCAAGCAGTGAGGAGTTACAGAAGTAACATTATTTTTCAACAAATCGCTGCAACATAGTTTCATCAGTCATACAAACTTTTTGTTAACCTTATGAACATTGTAACATCAGTTTTCAACAAAATCTTCAGCAGTAAATATTGTTGCAGTAATTAAAGAGCCTCATGGTTTTTAACCAATTCAGGTTTAATAGTGCCGTTAAAAACTGTTCAGAGACACGTATCCAGCTTTTATTAAAAACAAAAAATAATAATTAAAAAATTACAGTCCTTTTGAACAACAATTAAAATTGCATTTAATAAAATAGTTTAAGTAATTTTATTAAAAGTTTAAAATTAGAGATTATAAGACCAGTGACTGGACCAATTGGCCACAAGAAGTTTCTGTTACAGATCTCCTGCCAATACTGAGGTCTTATCTCTACCAAAATTTTATTATTAAATATAAAATTCACAATCATAGTCAAATTACAGATATATTTCATTCATATTAATTATAATTTTTAATATCTGTAGCTAACATTCATTCACATAGCTAGTTAATTTTTCCTTCATATTGACTAGCTCCAGCAAGTCACAGTACAGGTGAATAACTATTGCATATTATGGGCCACTGAGGTTCGGTTCGTAGAGCAAGTCAGTTTGATCACCGGCATATGTTTATAGTAATCCAGTTTCATTGTCTGTCCTCTGCTTTTGTTTCACCTAGGCCTTGATGGTGGATCTAGGATCAGATCGGTTCATTAGACAGGTAAAGCATGTCTTGTAGCTGGCATCCTCTTTCCAGCTTCTCCATCACTTTTGGCTTTTCTTAAACTGTATGTCCTTAACCCCTTTCAGGACGAGAAAAAACACAATAGGCTCACTGACGAATATATTCGGGGTGGACCGGAAAGGGGTTAAGGGTACAGGCATGTCATTTTTCTGTACCTGTCGACTTCATTTTGTAATACCATCTTGGTGTCTTTTTTTTTTTTTTTTTTTACCCTGGAGTTTTCCTTCTGCTTCATTGGGCTTCCACCTTAATTGGAGCCAGCCCCTGTTCGGCCTTGGCACCATAAGCCTTCCTTCGTAACTCCCAAAGCTTTTTGTCCCATCATTTTACGCCCCTTCCCAACACCCTTAGGGCAGTCATTGCAGCCACAGTCCTTGTCCTGAGGCTCTTTCTGTAGCCATAGGCCCTAAGCCCAGCTAGTAGGCATTACCATTGTACAACGACTGGGACTCTTAGCTCCCCAAGGGCTGTGAGCCTCCCCCAACCCTGAGCCAGGAATCACACGGCACAACATTGCTACTGAGCATCCAGACCAGCCCACCTTGGGGGAAAATAGTTCCCCTGAGTAATTACAAATGAAGGCAGGTCTGTCCTGGGGAGGGTGGGTGGCCCGGCCTAGCTCTGTACCAACATGGTAGCTCCTCCTCCAACATTATGATTTCAGCTTTCCATGGTGCAGCCGCAGGTCATTCGTGAAGCCTCACGGTGCCAGATCCCAACCCAGTTCCATTTGAACTGGAAGGTACAAAGGAGCAGGCGGAATCTGCTGGGTCAAATTCCCTTTTCTCTCTCTCCTGAAAAAAATTCCTAATATTACTATTCTACAGCCTTTTCATATCCTTGACAAGAATACAAACTTGATGCATGCATGCTCCGTGCATCTATGCTTCTTGCAAGTAATACAAATGATGTCCCTGCTGGAAATGTATTTACATTTGTTTAGACCACATGCATGTACATCAGTGGTTCCCAGATCTGTCCTGCAGATTTTATCTCATGCATGTTCATTGTGGAGATCCTGAAAACTTGACTGGGGGTCCTCCAGCACAGGTCTGGGAACCTCTGATGTACAAAATACAATTGCTCATTCACCTATCCAATTTTTTTTTCTTCTGTTTTTGTTTTTAGCCTTATCCCTTTAGCACCCAACAGTAAACTTCTCCCCCTCCCCCCTTCCCAAAATCATTGCTAGCACATATTAGATAGGTTAATGATTCTATTAATATATGGATCACAATCGCATTTATGTCACCTTAGCACACCACTTCTCATATGCTTTCCATACCCACTTAAATTGTTGCAGTATACCTTTTCGCATTGCTGTAAGTCTGTCTATAAAATAAACGTTCCCAATACGCTACATCAACTATTCTTCCAAGGGCATGTGAGTCTCTTTCCATGACACTGCAGTCTCACAACGGGTCACTGCTATACATTGTGTGATTAATGTATTCTTTTCTCTTGTCACCTCCGGTATAATAGCTCCTAATAGAAACAACAGAGGGTCCCTATTTAATTTAGCCTCTGTCATCTTACAAATTAATTGTATTACCTTCTCCCAACATAACCTCACTACAGACATTGCTACCAAATATGTAAAAATGTACCCACAATTACGCCAGCACCCTGCGTTTACTGACAGGTAGATCTTGTGCAGTCTAAATGGGGTAATATCTGCAGAGATCAAGGATTTTTAGTTAACTCTCTCAAAGCTGTCCGAACATTTGTCCTTTGCTATATGTTGACTCAAGGCCTTCTCCCATGCCCTGATATGTTTCGATTTTCTCATCAAGAGTGAGTTAAATGAGCCCCTTATTTTTCTGCTTCTTGCTATTCAACATTTCAAAAGGAGTCAAATTCTGTTTTACTTCTTTATTGCCTAAGATGTGTTGCAGCTGCACATAGCTAAATCTTTTACCCTCAGCCAGCTGGGATTTTCATCTTCTAAACAACTTAGGAGGTAATTTTCAAAGGAGTTAGGCATGCAAATGTAGCATACTGTTTAGCAATTTTCCAAAGCCCATCTGCACACACGAAAGTGCATATACACATGTAAAACCCGGTTTTAATCATGGAAATGCTTTTGAAAATCAGGGCCTTTGATTTTAGTCCTGGGAGAAATGTCTTATTATATTTAATTGGTGTTAAAGATGAGTATTTTCCTCCTGGTGACAGCCTAGCCCTTTGTGAATCACAAAGCTTTACTGTAAACCAGATATATGGGTTATTCAGTTCCCTAGGCACCTTAAGTTGTTTAGGTATCCAAATATAGTGACCAAGTGGGATATCCCCCCCAGTAATTCCTGTTTAGTTTAGACCCATTACATTACCTTAGGTTTAGCTTGCCGCTCTGAGATGCCATATAATAACTTTTTAAAATTTGGCACTGCCAAACCTTCTTGTAATCTAGGTTGGTAAAGGGCATTTCGCACCATCCATGGCAGACTGCATCTCTACAAAAAACGAATGCTTTTTGTCTGCAGAGACGTAAGCATTTTATTTGATATTTCTACTGAAATAGATAGCAAAATAATGACTGCCGCTGAGCCATGTCAGGTCGTAGCTGGACCAAGATTCCAATTCTTGAGAGACGGAAGAGATCAAAGTAGCGTAGCTTGGCTGGAATAACTTATTTCAAGTAAATTTAGGAACTCGTCCATAAAATGTTTTTCAACTTGGCTATAATATTGACATGCAGACCCCCGTGAGACCTGCTTCCTTTCACAATTTTATGTAGGCGGGCCCCTGTTATTATGTAAACCGATGTGATATCCATTTGAACGTCGGTATATAAAAGTTTTAAATACATAAATGAATAAATATTTCAGTCATCAGCCCATACTTATTCACGCAAAGCCAAAAGTTTTTATGTTTTCATGGAAATACAAAAATAAAAAACTTACCTTAAACAGTATAGTGCTGGATAGAAGCTCCAGGCACTGGCTAGGCTTCGAATGGTCTGCACTAGGGGAGTCCTCGCTCATCAATTCAAAAGGCAGCTGCAGGCAAACATCTTAGGCTGCCTTTATCAAATAATTTATGCAAAAAAACCCCAAAGACGTACACACAAACTTATTTCAAGCCACTGCTGTTTTAATTCCAAGACACCTCAAGAGCTCTTTAGTCCACTTAAAGGGGAAGCTGTCCTTTAATGTATTAAAATGGTCCGTGATTATACTAAGCAAAAACAGTCACAAGCACTTTTAAGTAATAAGTGGGACATTTTCGAAACCAAGCATTTTAGTGCAAAATGGAAAACGTGCCTGTGGATATTTGCGCCTGCTTTTTCTCCGGGTGTGTCTTCTGACAGAACTACGCACATCGTAACGTTCCCTCCCACGCTTGGGAATGCCCTCTGCTCTATGCAGGTCACAGTAAACCTGTGCTTTTACCTGCACACAGGATGGAAAGCCCTTGTTACATGTGTAAGCAGCTATTTCAGTCTCTGGTTCGGGTCTGTTGGTTGTTACTAATAACTCTGGGGCCGCTGTTGGAGGCAGGATGCTGGTCTAGATGGGCCATCGGTCCAACCCACCTTGGCCATTCTTACGTTCTCTTTGGTTGGGTTAAAGTCCCTCGCTGGTTATTTTTACTCATTGGCTTAAGCATTTGTAACTTGTGGCAACCTCTGCAGAGCAAAGATCCTTGAGTCATAAACAGGAAGCAAAGCCGACTTGGAGCCCTCTTGTTTTTGTCTTTTTTTTTTTTTTAGACGGATGATGAAGATACGCTGTTGCCTAGAAAACTGCAGGCGGCTCTAGAGCAGGCTTTGGAGAGGAAAAGCGAGCTGATTAATCAGGATTCAGACAGCGATTCAGACGATGGTAAGAGCCTCCTCAGGTTAAAACGAATTCTTAACCTTTCAGGAGGGTGGCTTTAGGCTTGCTTCTTCAGTATAAAGCGTCTCGTAGCAGGTGTGCCTTCCTTTAACGGGAAACTAAGCTGTAAGAGTTTTAATTGTAAAAGCAGGAGGAGGATGCACCAATGCAGCAACTTGGTCGGTGATCTCAACTCGCCAAGCCAGGGCTGCGCTGATGTGTCCTCTTCCCACCACGCCTTGCGCAGAGAGGGCGGCATGCAGGAGAAGGCAAGGGACATGCTACTGCCACAAGTGGGAACCTACTCTGACATTTGACCTCCTCGCTCTTAGCGTTAAGGAAAGCCACACTTGGTGCAAAGCCCTTACATATACGAAGCATCTCAAAGATGAAAGTGAGAGAGAGGCAATTTTATTTATTTAATTTTTTTTAATGTATTGTGTCTTTTAAAGGCTTACTGCGATTCAGAGTTGGTTCTTCAAAAGCCTTGTCCTCTGTGTTCCTTCTTCAAATCAGATTCATTCAAGCACTGATCAGCAGGAAATTCAGAAACGGGGATTCAAAACTGGCACTAAATGAACAAATCAGTGAAGAAAAGCGTAATCTCCAGGAGAAGGAGATAAGAGGAAAGAGGAAATGTTCTCTAAAGCAGACCACCACCTGCCCTTTGTCCATCTCCTGTCTCCTCCTGTAGCTAGGGAGAAACAAGGTTAAAAGGGCTTAGGCGCCTAATGTTGATAGTTGATGCCTAATTGTGCCTCTTTGAAAACTGACTAGAGCCGAGTGCCTAAACTTAGGATCCTAATAAGTGTGCAAGTCACGGCGGGGAAGATAAGTGAGGTGCTCAGCACTGATTTCCAGCACTTGTCACGTAACTTAATTGCCTACATTTAGGTGCATAAATAGCAGGCCTAAAATTAAGTCCTTATGTTGGGACACATTTTCAGCTTAAATCTTTGGCACCTAATTTCAGCTAAAGGTTCAGTGAAATGTATGTGCCTAAAACTGAGGTGCCTAGGTTCAGGTACTCTGGATCCCTTGATTTATCAGCCTGAGAGGAACCCACCTCCGTCAAGGGAAAAGCGGCATCTCTCTTCTCAGATCTCACTACCATGGCTTCCTATCCGTTCCTGCATAATACCGTTCGAGCTTCTCCTACTCACCTGCAAGAGCCTTCACTCTGCAGCTCCTCACCACCTCTCCTCTCTTATCTCTCTCTCTCTGTACTACCTCATTGTGCACACCGCTCATCGAGCAAGCCACGCCTCTCTGCGCCCTTCTCCTCTGCTGCCAATTCCCGACTCCGTGCTTGCCACCTGGCCGCACCGTGTGTGTCTTGGAATAGTCTTCCTGAGCTGGTACGTGGTGCCTTATTTAAATCCTGTCTAAAGGACCCACCTTTCCTAAGCTACTTCTGAATCTTAACCCCTGATTGCCTCATTAATTTTTAATGATTTTCTTAATAAATGAAATTCCCAAAGCCTCTCTTACCTTGTATGTTTGCCACTGAGCAGCGCTGCATACATTGAGCTAGCGCTACAGAATTGTTAGGCAGTAGTGGTAACACTAGTAATAATGTAGGGCGTACCTTGATTGGCATCATACGGTAATGTGACACTTGCTAATGTGGGGAAGGAAAAAAATGTTCCTGCTTTGGTGCTAATAACGTAAAGCAGTTGGATAGGTTACGTTGTTTGACATAAACTTCCTGAGATGTGAACCGTCCATAAAGATTTTCTCCAGTACGATTGACTCCGTGATTGCCCTTTCTTTTCCAGAGTGCAGCAACCTCAACGGACTTGTTTCGGAAGTTTTCATCCGGTTCTTTGTGGAGACGACCGGCCACTATTCGCTCTTCCTGACTCAGAATGAACAGGGAGAACGCGTCTTCCAGAGGGAAGCTTTCCGCAAATCGGTGGCTTCCAAGAGCATTCGCCGTTTCCTAGAGGTCTTCATGGAATCCCAAATGTTTGCTGGCTTTATTCAGGACAGAGAGCTCAGAAAATGCAGAGCAAAAGGTATAGGTTAATTTGATATGTGTGCTTTTTTTTTTTCTTTTCCCCCCCTCATGAAGCAGATTTATTTTCAGGTTCTGAACCAGTAAGTCTAACAGTTTTATCTTATTGTTTGTTTGCAGTAGAGATGGGCCAAACGCCCACCCCCCCCACCAATCCAAATGATCCACCTATAATCAGTGACCTAATAACCTCCACTCGCCAAGAGGTAGCTGTTTTATGGGCAGAGATGATAGAAACATGACGGTAGAAAAAGACCTTATGGCCTATCCGGTCTGACCATCCAGCCAATTAATTTAGCATTCTAATTCTTATCACTTCCTCAGAGATCCCCCCCTGTATTTATCCCATGCTTTCTTGAATTCATATAATGCTTCTGTTTCCACCACTTCCAGTGGGAGGCTGTTCCATGCAATCACCACCCTCTCTGTAAAGAAATATTTCTTAAGATTACTCCTGAGTCTACTCCCTTTCCCCCTCATCTCATTACCCTGTGTTCTAGAGCCTCCTTGCCATTGAAAGATGCTAGTCTCCTGTGCATGGAAATCTTTCAGATAATTACATATCTCTATCATATCTCCCTTATCTTGCCTTTCCTCTACTGTATACGTGCTTAGATCTTTAAGCCTATCTCCATATGCGTTAGAATGAAGACCACTGACCATTTTAGTAGCCATCCTCTGGGCTGACTCCATCCTGTTTATATCTTTTTGAAGGTCTGGTGTCCAGACGTGTACACAGTATTCCAAGTGAGGTCTCACCAGGGACCTATATGGGGCCAATATCACCTCCCTTTTTCTGTTGACTATTCCTCTCCCTATGCAGTCAAGCATCTTTCTGGCTTTTACTGTCGCTTTTTCCACGTGTTTGGCCACCTTAAGATTATCAGATACAATTACCCCCAGATCCCACTCTTCCTTTGTGCTTAGAAGAATTTCATCTTCAATACTGTACCTTTCCCTTGGGTTTTTGCATCCTAAATGCATTACACTGCATTTTTTTAGCATTAAATCTTAGTTGATAGACCTTAGACCATTCCTCTAACTTCGCTAGATCCCTTCTCATGATTTCTATTCATTCCTGGTTGTCCACACTGTTACAGATTTTGGTATCATCGGCAAAAAGACAAACCTTTCGTTATGTCACTCACGAAAATGTTGACAAGAACTGATCCCTGAGGCACACTGCTAGTAACAGCCCCCTCCTCAGAGAAAACTCCATTTACCACCACCCTTTGTCTCCTCCCACGCAGCCAGTTTCTTACCCAGTCAGTCGCTCTAGGATCCATACCAAGGGCAGGCATTCCTAGAGCTTGCTTTCCACTTGAAGTGAGCTAAATTTAAAATAGAACAGCTGTGTTGCAAAGAAAGAAGAGAGTAAGAGGATAGGATGTATAACTGATTACATGAGAATGGGATGTAAGAGACATACATGGAGGATACAGCTGGATAAGAACATAAGCTATCATACTGAGTCAGACCAAGGGTCCATCAAGCCCAGTATCCTGTCTCCAACAGAGGCCAATCCAAGTCACAAGTATTTGGCAAGAACCCAAACATTAAACACATCCCATGCTACTAATGCCGGCAACAAGCAGTGGCTGTTCCCTGTTGATTAATAGCAGTTTATGGACTTCTCCCCCAGGAACTTATCCAAACTCTCTTTTAAACCCAGCTATACTAACTGCCTTAACCACATCCTCTGGCAGCGAATTTCAGAGCTTTATTGTGCATTGAGTGAAAATAATTTTCTCTGATTTTGTTTTAAATGCGCTACTTGCTAACTTCATAGAGTGCCCCTAGACCTTCTGTTATTTGAAAGAGTAAATAACCGTTTCACGTTTACCTGTTCAAGTCCTTTCATGATTATGTAGACCTCTATCATATCCTCCCTCAGCCATCTCTTCTCTAAACTGAACAGCCCAAACATCTTTATCCTTTCCTCATTGGGGAGCCATTCCATGCTCTTTATCATTTTGATCGCCCTTCTCTGTACTTTCTCCAGTAGATGGCATACTTAGTTAATTTATTAGTTTATGGTTATTGTCTGTAATTTGGGTAAGGGAGTATTTTGGGGTTTTTTAGTTCTTATTTTGTAATTATGTTATTATTTCTTTATTGATTTTTATGGTTTGTTGCAATCTGCTTTGAGTTTGTTGGATAAGGCAAAATATTAAATCTAATAAATAAATAATTGCTAAACAAATGAAGATTGTTGAGCAGCCTGCATTGTCTGGCGTGACTCCTCTTGATGCATTGAGTGAATCTCCTCTTGCCTCCACATATTCTTGTGCTGATAACGTGTTGAAGGTTTATGTTGGCACAGGGTGAACCAGGTCATAGTCTGACAGCTTCCTGTGGGCTCAAGTTCCGGGAAAGTCACATTTTTGGTGGCAGTCTCTTCAGTAGGCAGAGTCGGGATGACATGCACAGAGCAGCAATGGTATGATTTCAATAGGGCCTTCCAGAATGCATTGGCTTAACCTGCATGGAGCAAATGTAACGATTCTAAACAGCAAGCATTGGGGTAACCTGCCCAGAGCAGTGGTTACAGCCCTAAGCAACCATAGTATGATTGCATGAGGCTTCTAAGAAAACCTTTAGGGAGCAGTGGTGATAGTCATGAACAGCAGTGGTACACAGTGTTGGGATTCCAAGAATGGTTGGGGGTGACTTGCTTGGAAAGACTGTGGTTAAAATCCAAAATTCAGTGAGCATGGGGAGGCCAATTTTTTTTTTTAACCACATCGCGGACCTTGCTTGCTGTGTAGACTATTGCAAAACTTGGTAATAAGAAAGAGAAGCGAGCTGGCTATTGGCTTAAGTACTGGTTTTGTAAGAAGCAAAGCTGAAGTTGACCAGGCCTGTGGAGGTAGTGGAGGCTATCGTTGTGGCAGAATTTAGAAAGGCATGGGACAGTTGTAGAAGGCAGTAGTATGAAAGGGGTTAAGAGGAAAAGTAAAAAGCATGGAGAAGGGGAGAACTGGTGTTGGGTTGTATAAGGGATTTATATGTGCATCTCTCTAAATTGGATGAATCTCTACTGGGCAGCCTGGATGTGCCATCTTTTACTATGTGAGTTACAGGCCTTAGTAACTTATCCATCTTATACCAAGTATTATCATGACAGGGTGCTAGTGGGCTGCACCCAAATTAACATCAGATGTCTACCTTAATTAGTAAATTGTTCTACCAACGTTTTCACAAAGCCCCATGCCAACAAAGGCTTGCAAGAGAGCCTTCTACCTGGAGTGGTCTAAACACCTTAGAAAGTCTATTCAGCGTTTTGTTTCTTTTTGTTCAAACAAGATTGGGATGGCTATATCAAAGACAACTCTCATTGGATAGCGGATTGCATATCTTTTGCTTATTCTCAGGTAGGTTTGACTTTAGAAGGCATGTCAGGGTCATGGCTGTGTCAGTGACCCATCTTAGGTGAACCTCTGCTGAAGAGATACGCAAGGCTGCATATCATTCACATACCATTATTGCTTAGACAGTGACTCCCAACATGAAAGCAGAGTTGGACAGTCTGTTCTTCAATCTTTTCTTTTTCATGGTTAGTGCCCCACTTCCGTCCTTTTATTTAAAAAAATATATATGAAAAAAGGGAGTTCTAACCTGCCAGAAAAAATAGTTTGTGGGTGGAGGTTGTATCTTTCTCCTTTTTCATTTTGAGGTCAGCTGTTAGCAAGGGAGTCCCAGTTTGACTGAACCTCTTATCCTGAGTAAACACAGTTACTTACCTGTGGAAGGTGTTCTCTGAGGACAGCAGTTCACCAGCCACACATACACCGCCCTCCTCCTCCCCTTCTGGATCTGAGCTCATTACCTTAATGACCAGGCTGAGGCACGCTGCTGTTGCACAGGAACTGCTGTGCATACCCAGTGGAGCTGAAGATTTCTCCTAGAAAGCTTTGCGAGAGAATGGCAAGCTCGGTACCATCAGGCGGGTGTTGCCCAGCCGTGTGTCTGGTGATTTGCTGTCCACAGAGAACACCCATTACAGATTAGTAACTTTTTGCTTTGCCTTAACTGTTTGTTTCTTGTTGACTTGGCATTATGACTCAACACTTCTCTTGAAAATAGAGAATCTTCTTCTGTCGTACGGCACAGGAGCAGAGCAAAAAGAATTTCAACAGAATAAGACGAAAGCTCAAGTGAAATGTGGAATCAGAAAAAAGCATACATGAGAATTTTATTTTGCATATTTTTTATTCCCTCTTTCCTCCCCTTTTGGTTGACTGTAAAATTGCATTGATAAGCAGGTAAATGCAATTGTCATACATATTGTACTAGATAAAGGACAGGACTAATTCTTGCTGTCAGTCTGTAAAGATGGGAGGAGGCTGGCTTTGATTTGTGAAGGTCGCCATTGTTATGTAAGGGAGAATGAACCGTGATTTCTGCTCTCCCTTTTCCCCAGGGCTCTTTGAGCAGAGGGTTGAGCAGTATTTGGAAGAACTTCCGGACACTGAGCAAAGCGGAGTTAACAAATTTCTGCGAGAACTTGGTAAGAATTAATACTCGCAGAAATGCACTCATCCGGCGTTCAGCAGGACCATCTTGCTTGGATGTATGCTCAGTTGGTATGATGGATCACTATCCCCTGTGTCGTAAACCGTGCTGGATACTCTGGATGGATGTTCCAAAATCACTTTACTGCTGCAGATCTTCCACTGTCATTAACTGGGGGAGGGATCAGATGGTCTTTTGTCGGCCCCAGTCAGTGTCCTAACTGTCTTAGGCTCGCCCGTCCGTTTTTCAGAAACACGGTGAAGGAGATTTGTTTCCCACCCTCCAGCCCCAGGAGTAGGAGGCGTTTCTGTCTGAAAAGTCTTAACTGTGCTTGAAACAAGTGTTGTCCAGCTGAGGCCCGCGTTGGCTGTCTCTTGATACTGCAGAGCTCTTATCTTTCTTCTCCACACCTGTGTGTCAGAGGGAAAAAACCAAAATTCTTAATAAAATATAAATGGAGAAAAAAAAGTACAGATTGAATTTCATCATTGATGGCTCTTCAGTAGCTGAGGCCTAAGAAAAGTTTATTGCCGTGAGACTGGTCCTCAGGGACCCCTGCCCTAAGGAGTATGCAGGAGAGTTACTGATTGGATTTATAAATCGCCTCTTTCCATAAGACTACAAGTGATGTAGAACAGTAACATAAACGCAATGGGACATGAAACCTAAGGAACATTGCTTGCACTGCCTCCAGTATGCGCATGTGCAGTTCCTATCTATCTTCATTACCCTGAAACCCCACCTGGCTAAGGTGTGAGACTGGGGGCCCCTCGCTCTGGCGAGAGCAGCACAGCCCTAAGGGGGGATGCAGCAGGAGACTTTGGTTCGAGCCCTGGGTCTGACAGGGTTGGCAGGGCTCGGGCGCATTGCGGGGGGAGGGGGGGTGTCTGAATGCAGGCGAGCTCCAGGAAGAAGGAAAGAGAGAGAAAGATGGGGGATGCTGCGTCCCCTGCTGGCAGAAAGAGCCTCACGGGAGTCTTCCCACCCAGCTCAGCCACCAAGAGAACTTTATTTGCCCGGGGCTTATCATGTTGGAGGTAGGGGAGGGGGGCAAAAATCAGAGGAGGCCGATATTTGCCAGCACAACACAGAACAGTTTCTGCAGGAGCTCGCTGCTTGGGCTTCACTGCATGGAACCTCAGTAAATGCATCCTTCTCCCCCCCCCCGGGATACTGATCCAGATAGCTCATAATATAAATTCTGTTCTGCCCACCATTAACTACTGAATTCTGTGTCTTTCCACAGGAAATAAAATGAAGTTTCTTCACAAGAAGAATTAACTGCATTCTACTGACTGTTTGCCAAAAGACTATTTATAACACGATGCATAGAACACAAGCAAAACTTTGAAATCTGGAGAGAGAAAATTCAAACCAAGCAGAATTAGTACAAACTAGAATAAGCTGATTGAAGCTTTAAAGGACTGCAAATGCTGCTTGACAGTGTGCCGTTGTCTTATAATGCCTCTTTCCTGTATTTGGATATATATTTGTAAATATGCTGTAAGCTTCCTTAACTTTTTTTTTTTTTTTAAATGAGCAAGAAGAACTGTGGTAAATATTGTGTATATTCCTGAGAATTCTAGGTGCTTCTTTCTTTAGTATAAATTGAGGTCATGCTTGGTGCAATGAAATAGCAAATTATGAGCAGCCGACGGTTGCGGCAAAAACAGACTTAATGCAGCACTGCTCGAGCCCTGTCTTCCTTCTGTCGGCCTCGCCTGCCACTGAGGTACTTGGGCTCTCTGCAAACTCCTTCCATCCGTCTGAATGTATTCTAAGGCGTTCTAGGTCCTGGAGAGCATCACTGACCCATCTTTTCCTCGCTTATCCAGCAGGCCGCCTTGCAGAAGCTGAAGGGCCGAATATATTGAATAAGAAGCTATGGACCAAAAGAATGCTCAGATACTAAAACTCAAGGGTGTTTTGTTTTGTTTTTTTCTTTTCTGGCTTTATAGTCTCTGTACCTATCCCTGCCCTCAGCTTCCCTTCCTCGTTGATCTTGAGCACTTCACCGCTATGGTCTACCCATGCCCTGTCAAAGTTTTTTATTCTTATTAAAATGTACAGCACTAAATCAAGTTTTTCACCCAGCAGTTTCCTTCTGCTCCTTTGGACCAGAAGCTGTCACTTGCAACTACCTAGGGATTTTTTTCCCTCCCCCTATTCTATATCCCCTCCCAACCTCTTTTAGTCCAGTCATTACAGTGACGGTCCTCAGGCGGGGGCCATGCACCAGGGCTCTTTCTGGAAGCCTGCAATCACAGCACCGAGACGGGGCCACCGGTCTCGGTGGGCTCTGACAGCCCCAGCCAATCGCAGGGAGTGGAAATCCTCAGCCGGGAATCAAACCCAGGTCCTTCTGCAAGGCAGAGTGCAGCACTGCCACTCGGCGGGCCCCAGAGCACTACATCTGCACTGAAGTCAAGGATGGGGGAACCTCCAGCAACCCAGGTCAGATCTTGAAACATGACTGATTCATTTGGATAATCCACATCTTTGATCAGCTGGAACTTAAAAATGAATTTTCAAAGGACTCTGATTTACTCAGATTGGTTCAAATATTTGGACAAGAAGAGAGAGAGAGAAAAAAAAGAGAGGGCGTCATTCATTGTAGGGAACTCATGTTTTACAGAGGTGACAAACGGAACATACAAAATTAGTGTGCATTATATTATATTACTACATTTGCATACAGTAGAGCAGCATGTGATGCAAGAGACGTGTCTCAGCCTAGCCCTGTTCCAGATTTTACTGGAGCCTCGGTCTCATTCCCCCAACTCGAGTTCTGGTTCATCCCTAATCTGAATCCTGTGGTAACAGACATCAAGGGAGGAATCCTTTCCTAGTTCCTATTTTAGTTTCCCATCCAACTCGTCAAGCTGCATTTTACTGAGGTACTTGGATCACGATTGCAGAATTTCTACATTTTATTAAGTCTCTGGTCAGTAAACTGTCTGCACATGTCCTGCACTATGACTTCTGAAATGAAGAAAATCTCACAGTACTTTGACTTGCAGGCTGCAACAACTAGGTACATCCTTTCAAAATGTATGTATGTCTAATAAATTGTGTAAATAGAGCTTCCTGCTGTGACTTCTTAGATTTATCAGTGGTACAAATCGGTATGCCATTCTTAAGTATGGGCCCAGGTCTGTAGAGTTAATTTACTGTGATCTGTGGAACATAATTCGTAGAAGTGTGGTCGGGTATTTTCTTTTCCTTTAGGACACCGCAATCAAAGTATTTCACAAATAGAAGAGTTGGATTGCATAGGCTGACGTCTTCTTTCAGCCAGACCCATGCATGGGGCTGGAACATGTGACCGCTCTGTCTGTTTTGCTAAGACACCGCACATGGGTGGGGAAGAAGGGCGTTAAATTGTCAAAGATAAGCCATTGCATGCCTAAGTGAGATTTTAGGTGACTAGGGAGTCAGTAGGCATGAATAAAGTTACCAGGTAATTTTCCCCCAGTATATTCAGTGGAAATCTAACTTGCTAGCTCCCTCTGTATATAACCAGGCAAATCCAAGTCTCCTGGCTGGGCTCACCCACACAACCACACTTACTCAGCTCTCTTTAGCCAGGTAGCGCTCATATTCATGCTCCCAGCCATCCCTCTTTCTATCCAGGTAAAATTTAACGGGTGCGAGAGGGGAACAGCTTCGGGGGTGATTTTCAAAAGGAGTTGTGTGCATAAATGTAACTATTGCAGCAATTTTCAAAACCCCACTTACTTGCGTAAAGTGCATTTACTCCAGAAAACCCCAGTTTTACTCAAGAAGATAATTTATCCAGCTGAAGTTAGCTAGATAAATTGTCATGGATGTACAGTAGAGAGATGCAATTAGGCGCTCTGCCCAATTTAGCTAGATAAAATCCTAGTTAACCAGATAAATAGTCAATGGAGTTAGCCAGATCAGTCTCCAACTTATGTGGCTTTTAGCCAGATAAATCAGAGCCATTAAGAATGGCGGGCAATTTAAAACCCTCAGTTTGTCTAGCTCAGTTCTGAAGCGAGCTGCACAAAATGTCTGAACGTTGACACTTAAACTTATGGCTTTTGAAAAATTAACGCCTACCTTTGGGTAGGCACTAATTTCTTAAAGTAAAATGTGCGGCTTGCCTGCACATTTTACTTATTGTATCACATGGGAATGACTAATAGGGCCATCAACATGCATTTGCATGTTGCGGGCGCTATTACTGAACAGCAGTTACTACCCTAAGAAACTTGCTGGGTAGACTGGATGGACCATTTGGTCTTTTTCTGCTGGCAATACTGTTATGTAAAGCAGGAAGCTAAGTCTGCTTGACTGAAGCCTGTCCTCCCTCTGCCCCTTTGTTTCTTAGCTTTTATTTATTTATTTTTTTAACGCTGTATACTTTTTCTAGAATTATTTCTCCACTTCTCCCTCCAAATCAAGTCACATCTGCATTTCCTCAGGAAGGCATTGTAATGCACACCATGCAGCTTGTCCTATTTTCTACTAGCATGAAGTTCCTGTAACCAACTATCAGGCCGATACAGTAAAAATGCGGGAGAGCGGGCGAGTGCCTGCTCTCTCGGCGCATGCACAGGCCATTCCTGTGCGTGTGATACAGTACCTTAATTTATTTAAATTAGGCCCGGCACTAGCGCGTCCCTACCACCTCTTTTTTTGACGGAAGCGGTGGCTGTCAGCGGGTTTAACAGCAGAAGCTCAATTTTGCCGGCGCCTGTTCTCTAGCCTGCTGACAGCCATGGGCTCGTAAACCGGACGCTGGCAAAATTGAGCGTCCGGTTTTTGACCTGACAGCCGCAGACCCATTTAAAATTTTTATTTTTAATTAATTTTTTAAACGTTCGGGACCTCCGACAATATCGCCATGAAAGTGCACAGAAAAACTGCTTTTCTGTGCACTTTCTGGTGTGCGGAGAAATTAGCGCCTACCTTTTGGGTAGGTGCTAATTTCTGAAAGCAAAATGTGCGGCTTGGCTGCACATTTTGGTTTCTGAATCGCTCGGGAATAGGTAATAGCGCCTGCAACATGCATATGCCTATTAGGTTTGGGGGGGTTGGACGCACTATTACCCCTTACTGAATAAGGGCTAAAGCTAGCGCATCCAAACCACGTGTCCAAATGCTGGCTAACAGTGCCCTCCATCGGCCGAATGTCTCATACACTGTAACAGGCCCACACCATAGTGTGCTCAGCTGAGTGCACACCTTTACCGGTGCTTGGGCATGCATCCAAAACTCCTCATGCAATAAGGGGATTAGCTAATAGTGCTCATCACAGGTAAAGTAATGCTGATGAGACTATTACCACCTGCTGCTGCTGTTGCAAAAAAAACAAAACAAAAAAAAAAAACCTGCCTGATATGCACATTTTTATGCTCGAAAATTACTGTCTGCCCTAACACAGCTGTTAAGGCTGGAGGAGCCCCCGTTTACAGAAAAGCAGAAAATACTGCTTTTTCAGTAGTTCCTCCAAAGAACAGAAAAAAAAAGTGTCTCAAAGGCTGGCTGTGCACAGGTTAGGGAAACAGACACTCATAAAATTGAGCGTCCTTTTTTCTAACCTGCTGCCAGCCACCTCGCGTTTCGCGTTGGTGCCAAGAATATTCCAAGTTGGGTGATCTTAATAAAAAACCGTGCCTCTAGCATTGCTATAAACTGAACAAATGCGATAAAGCAATGCCCTTCCAAAGGGGCGCTAAAGCCACGTCCTCTCTAAACAACTGACGTTCGCGGTTGTCCAACGTCACTTCCGGAAGAGACGCCGGCTTGAACTCTCGCGAGGTTTGCTGCTCTCGCTCTCTTTCCTCGCGGATTCCAAGATGGTAGGTCGGCGCGTGGCTGTAGCGGGAAGGCGCTGCCTCGCCTATCTGAGCGGCGGAAGGCCGGGAGAGAGAGGCGGCGGATAAGGATAGAGGTCAAAGGTTTCCCCTCAAAGCTTTGGACTCCGGTTCGGTTCAGTCCCGAGCGGGCCGAGCCTGTCGTGCAGGCGGCTCCCGGCCTGGGAGGGCAGCTGCGGGCAGCACTTCCGGAGGCCGCAAGAAAAGTAACGCCCTGCGCGGGGCCTGCCTTCGGTGTCGGTGACTGCAAGAGACTTCTTGGTGCTGGGGTCACGCAGGAAGGGGGTGCTTGGCAGCTAGGCCTGGCTTCATCTAACCGACGCCCTGCAATTTTCTCATGGGTTCTCTGAGTCTGCGTTCTGTGAAATCCTAGGGCTGTATGATCTCCCGTAATTCCGTTCAATATCGCCTCCTTCCTGCGGAGTTGCTGTGGGAGTCCGCCTAGGTGCAATAGAGGGTGTTCCGGGGCGACTCCTCCAGCCACCCCACCCCGATTGTCTAATCCAGTGGAGATCCCATGGTAGAAAGAAGAAATCTGTAACACCTCGAGCTATATTTTTTCCCCCTCTGCTGCCCGAACTGATCGCTGCTTTCTATGTGTGATGTCCTGCGCCGTACAAAGCAGCATCCAGGCCCCTGGTGGCAGAAGAGGATGCTACTGGAAGTGCTAAGGGCGAGGGGATGATATGTGCATGATACATTGGGGGAGATGGTCTGTGTGTGAAGTGATATAGTGTGTATATAAAAGAGCAGGGTGAACGGGGGTGTGTGTGTTCATATGGGCGTTTGGGATGGAGATAAAAAGAGGACTGGGTTGGGGGATAGAGGACCATAGTGGGAAGGGGACAGAGGGAGGGAACTGGGAATGTGAGGTGGGAGCAAAACTGGAGCTAGTGAAGGAACACCTGTCCTCCCAACCACCTCCTTTGTCACCACCCAAGATCCCAGAACTTCCCTCTTCTTATTTTCTCTACATCCAATTGTCTGTCTTTTCCTGGTTCTAGCCATAATTTTACCTCCTTATCTTCCTATTTCCAATCTTCCTTCTCTCTCTTCCATCAATACCTGAAAACTTCATCTATAACATTCACGAAAGGTGGAAGAGAGAAAGCAAGTGGGGTGGATCTAACCCATGAAAGGCACTGTGGGCCAGAAAAAAACTTGTTCCATGGGCCACATTTGGGGACCCCTGCTGTAGACCAAGGATTGATAATTCTTGTTACTCCATTAACTACAAGATTTTACTTATTGTAGTGGTGACTTAGATCAGTCTCCTTGGTGTGAAAACTTTACTACTCAGTGACCTGAAAGAAATAACTTTTTTTAATTCATGGTGGATGTTTAATATCTTTGTGTTCTGTTTTGTCTTTGCTTTGTATAAATCCCCATGCTAATGAGAATCTTGCTTTTCCAGCCATCCAGACTAAGGAAGACCAGGAAACTCCGTGGGCATGTTAGTCATGGCCATGGCCGGATTGGTAAGTGGTTTGAGCAAAATGCTGTAGCTGAGAATATTTCACATTTTGATTCTAGCATTTGTCATGTATTTTATTAAAAATGCTCAAATTGTGAGATCACTATCAAGTGATCTACAATCTTGAAAATGTTCAGATCCAAAAAAGATTGAAGCATCCTCACCAATCTTAATTTAGAACATACCACCTGAATTGTCCTTGGCCTTCAAAATAATACTCATCATTCACCATCTCCCCAGTTGGAATTTGGTCCACCTCCACATCATAAACAGCAATGTCACCTCCATGTTTCCAAATCCTATTGTAAAGGCCTCAGTTTTAACGGAATCCGAAATCAATCTGTTTTGAGTAAGCCAGGCTGCAGTAGCGGCTTACAGTTTAACACAAGGAAAGCTCTATTAACATTTCTAATAGAATAACTAGCATACCTATATCCATATTTATTTTATTTATTTAAAATCTTTTCTATACTGTCGTTAAGATAGGTACCGTCACAACTGTTAACAATAAGGCACATAAATTAATATTACTAAATATATTTAATTATATCCATTAAACAGGTGCCAAAAAGATTCGGTAACATAGCGTTATAAAATAATTATAATTTGTAAATGTGATGAAACGAGTCCAATTCTATCACATAGTTTGTGAACGAAGCAGTATGCGTAAAAGCTGTATGATGTTAAATAGGAGAGAGGTAATCCCTTGAGGGACTCAACACTGGTGGCATATAAGTGTAACAACCTCCTTGCCAAACATCTGAAGTGTTTTTCAATTCAAAAAAGATGCAGTGCATTGCAACGTTTTCTCCTGCAGTCTCATGGCAGTGCAATGCTTTAACGAGATCAAAAGCAGATGGGAAGGGCCTCTTTCCCTCTGTCTACTCTATATAATGTTATTTGCTGAAATCAAACTGGTCTTAGTGCCTTGTCCCTTCTGGATCCCACTTGACATGGATCAGAACTCTCTATCTAAATGTTAATTGCCAGATCACTACTTTTTCATAAATTTTGCCAAAATGGAATATTTGCCACTGGTTACTGCAAATTGCCCATCATATGTTGTTGCCTTTACTGTAAGGAGCAAATCTTTGCTAAGTTGCGTTATCTAATTAATACGCTCAAGCCTAAAATCTGACGAGTTCTTAGAGACTTTGAAAAGCATGAATCTGTTTATGTGGTAGGAAGGTTTCACCTAGCCCCATATTTATTTAAAGTCGGGGAACTCTAGGCTATTAACTTTCAAACCCTCATTGTTACGTTTGCGCAACCTGATTCCCCCACCCCTGCTTTCCCTTCACATCAGAATGACCTGTTTTTGGACAATGAGTACTTCTGATAGCAGGAATTAACTGTGGTGTATTTAAAGAAAATGGAGCCCTTTGAAATATCCCTGCTATGTAGGACATTCATAAGATGACTTGGTTGAGCATTCACTGGTAAGGCCGTTAGAATTCCCCAGTGTAATTGTTACCGAGACTAGTCACATCTTGGCACTGCTTGTTGTCTTGGTGTGCTATTGTGCTCGAAGAGAAACTACTGTTCTTTATTCACTGGCTGCAGTTTCACATAACCCAGTCAGTCACCGGTTCAGTAACACTTCGGTTGTGACTGGTACAGGCAGTAGAAACCTCTCAAGCGATGTAGTAGTTCCACATTGCTTGCCAGATAGGTCATAACAGATTGAAATAGATTCCCCAAAATAGCACTGTTTTGTTTTTGACAGTGGGGGAAAAAAATCTACTTTTTGACTTTTGAGAGCAGATGGTTACTTAACCTGCATTACAAACAGCTCTGTAGATGCACTTACATATTTAGCAGACTCCTATTCCTAATGGTTTTGGGTTTATTTGTGTTTTTTTTTCCTTCTGTTTAGGTAAACACAGGAAGCATCCTGGAGGGCGTGGTAATGCTGGTGGTCTACATCACCATCGAATAAACTTTGACAAATAGTAAGTTATATCTTATGTGATTTGAAAATATTGTCAAGAATACTACCCTCCTGGCCACCTTTTGTTTAAAACCAGTACTTATTTCCCTAAACATCCCCAGATCAGTTCAGACTGCTGGGTTTTGCCTCCCTTCCAGCAGATGAAGACAGAGTTTTACAGGCACCGTCTCTTAACCCGTGTGCCTCAGTATTTCTCTGTCTCCAGCAGATGGAGGTGGTGCAAAACAAACAAACCAAAAAGAAAAAAGGAGATTTCCTAGTGTGTAGCCAGATGGACTCAGGACCAGCGGGTTGTGTTCCTCTGCTAGCAGACAGCTCCCGATCCAGTTTCTCTTTCTGCGTGGTACAGGGCACGCAAAGTTATGCCGTGGTCGAGCCGTTCACATGCGGGGCGCATAGCTCGTGGCTCTCTGGGGCTGGCCGATGGTCCCACACTGCCCTTCCGGTGGGGAGGGCTCCTCGCAGGGGACTGCGCCAGTGTTTAACAAAGCAGTACGAGCCTGGAAGGACGCTGGCTGCTTTAGAAGGAGCGGTCGACCTGTTCCTGCTAAGCGCAGGAACGACTACCATTTTGTAGACTTTTGTGGCTGCTGAAGAAAAGGCGGGCGGGGGGTGGGGATCTCCCTGCAATGTTGTTGCTGTCCGGTTTGAGCTCTGAGGTAATGGAGGGGCAGTCAGAGGAGAATCCTGCTCCTCTGGTGGGGGATGGGCCTGGTTCCTTCCCTTTTCTCTGGATTTTATTTTATTAATGCATGAAGCATATCTGGCCCAGAGGGCCAACGGGTACTGCTCCAAGCACAGGCCTTCTGGGGGACTGCCGAGGAAGAGGCCTAGGTGTTTGGAAGCTGTAATGTTAGGGATCCACTGGGGCAGACTACAATCCTAAGGGAGGCGCTGGGCCCTTTGATACCGCGTGCTCTGGTGGAGTTAAGGATAGCGGTTCCGCGGGGGGGGGGGGGGGGGGGGGGCAGGCAGATCAGGACCTGGTGGATCCCGTTATGGCTGGCTTGAGGGGCCCGGCCTCCTTTCATAGGATGATCAGGGAGTGGGGTGCTCAGGAGACTGGCCTTAAGGTTAGTAGCGCCATGGGTAAGCTTTATCCCTTACCCGAGGATACTCTGGAACTCTTGAGGGTGCCGAAGGTGGATGCTTCCGTGTTGGCGGTCACAGACAGGACCACCATTCCAGTAGCTGGCGTGGCAGCTCTGAAGGATTTTCAGGTCAGGAAGTTTGAAGAGCACCTCAAGAGCATTTTTGAGGTTTCCACTCTTGGCATCAGGGCAGCAGTGTGTGAGCTAGCTTGAGATAGGCGCCAAGGATCTGTGGCTCCAGGAGTCTGAGCAAGCAGAACGCTTGGAGGTGGCGGTTGCTTATGGGGCCGTAGTTTTATATGATCTTCTTCGCACTTCGAGGACAGTGGTGTCTGCAGTCTCTGCTAAGGAGATTCTTATGGTTGCAGAATTGGTCAGCGGATGTTTCATCAAAGGCGTAGCTTGGGGCGATCCCTTTTAAGGGCAGGTTTCTTTTTGGTGAAGACTTGAAACAACTAATAAAGCATCTGGGAGATTATAAAGTACACAAGCTGCCAGAAGACAAGCCCCAAAGGGTGCAGAGGATGTTGCTAGTTCTCAGTGTTTGAATCAAAGGCGTTTCCGTCAGAGCAGAGCCCCGGGTGTGGGTCAGATTCGGACCGGGTGGGGGGGGGAAGGGTGTCTGAGTTCTGATCCCAGTCCTTTCGTGGACTCAGAATAAACCGAGAGGGCTCGAGCCAATGCCACGCGAGGAAGGGCGGCCCCCGATGGTTGGAACGGAGGACTGGGTTTGGCCGCCCTTCCTCTTGTGGAGTTGGCTCCATCTGGCCCTTGGCCGGAGCCCCATCGGTTCTTTCTGGGATCAGGACTGAGACCTCCTCAAGGTCACTTAACTGTTTCAAATTGTCTGAGCACCTTTTTGTGCTATGGAGTGGTGCGAAAAAGGGTCAGAAGATATGAAAAGCCATGAGATCGTGTTGGTTGAAGGAGGCCATTATCTGTTGCGGTCGACCTATCCCAGAGGGATTAAGGGCTCGTTCTACCTGATCCCAGGTGGCCTCCTAGGCATGACGTCATCTAGTGTCATCGCTGCAAGAGATTTTCAGGGCGGCTACTTGGAAGTCTTTACACACCTTTGCCAGACACTACCGATTGGATGTCGGCAGTTTTGGTGAAGGTGTATCTCGAGCGGGACTCTCTCAGTCCCACCCCAGTTAGGGGGAGCTTAGGTACATCCCAGGAGTCTGGACTGATCTGGTAGGAACATTTTGCTGCTTTCCTCCTTATTTTTGTCCCTGTAGTACCACAGATCAGTCCAGAGTCCTCGATCTGGCTACTAAAATTGTGAAGATTGGCACAGGTTCCTGATTTGCTTACTTTGAATTATTCCTCTTTCCGCTGCTCATTCTGGGGGAAGATGATAGAGAGTTAGAAGTTTGTTAAATATTTTCTGCTTGGGTACTGATTAATACTGAGGAGCTGCAGGTGACACTGGGTTAAGCGGCAGGGCCTACAAAGCTTTCTCTGTCTCCACCTGCTGGATGGGAGGCAAAACCCAGGACTCTGGACCGATCTGTGGTACTACAGAAAGGAAAATTAGCAGGTAACCAATTTCCCTTTTTGCCTCTAGTACCAAATAGTTTCTTTAACAACATAATTGACATGAAAACAATTTTCGCTTGGGTTTTTGAACCTTATATGTGTTTGTAATAGAAAGCGTTAATTTTCTGCATACCCGAAGCATTTACATTTGCTAATGACTGAATTTTACCCGTGCACTTATTTTAAGCTGCTGGCAGATAGGCTCCTGAGTTTTCAAGAGGTGGAGGTTACCTGTTTTCTTGCAGACAGATGTAACTTGAAACAAAAGCATGCTTTAGCAGTAGTCCTTGGTGTGACGTCTTGTGTATGTTGATGCCAAAAGAAAATCAGGTAGCTTGGATGCTTATCGTGTGTTCTTACAAATCCATTTTTTCTTTTATGTTCACAGCCATCCAGGTTACTTTGGAAAAGTTGGTATGAGGCACTTGCATCTGAAGAAAAATCAATTTTTCTGTCCAACTATCAACCTGGATAAACTGTGGACACTGGTTAGCGAGCAGACGAGGGTCAATGCAGCAAAAAAACCAGAGGGCCCAGCCCCCGTCATCGATGTGGTGCACTCGGTGCGTGAGTAGATGCCATTGCGGTTTGAACTCTCTATCATTTTTCATGTAGCTACTTAGCCCTCTTATTTGGGTGGCTGCGATTAAACCTAGGCTCGCCTTTTTCTTTCTTGCATTCTGCTTCATTTCTATTTCATAGAAACTTAGAAAACATAAAAACAGGATGGCAGACCGTATGGCCCATCCAATTAATTTAACATTATAATTCTCATCACTTCCTCGGAGATCCCCTGTCGTTATCCCAGGCTTTCTTGAATTCGGATACTATTTTTGTGTCCACCGCTTCCACTGGGAGGCCGTTCCATGCATCCACCACTCTCTCTCTCTGTAAAGAAATATTTCTTAAGATTACTCCTGAATCAACCCCCTTTCAACCTCATCTCATTACCCCTTGATCTAGCGCCTCCTTTCCATTGAAAAGGGCTCACCTCCTGTGCATGGAAACCTTTGAGATATTTGAATGTCCCTATCATATCCTCTAGGGCATGCATGTTTACATCTTTAGGTCTATCCCCATATGCTTAAGAATGAAGATCATGGACCATTTTAGTAGCCATCCTCTGGACTGACTCTGTCCTGTTATGTCCTCTTTAAGATGCACTCTCCAGAGTTATTCACAGTATTCCAAGTGAGGTCTCACCAGGGACCTCTACAGGGCACTATCACTTCCCTTTTTCTGCTGACCATTCCTCTCCCTATGCAGCCAAGCAGCTTTCTGGCTTTTACCATAGTTTTATCCTCCTGTTTCTCCAGCTTAAGATCATCAGACACAATCACCCCAGATCCTGCTCCTCCTTTCAAGCTGATGCAATGTAGTGCGCTCGGCTGAGCACATGGCTTTACATGTGCTTTTAATGTGCATCCAAAACCCCTCCTGCAATAAGGGGATTAGCAGTCCAGTCAGCGCATAGCTAATAGCAACTCATCGCATGTGGATTCATTTTGATGAGGCTGTTAGTTATTCCCCCCTCCCCCCATGCAAAAAATAGTTGAGCGGGCACAGTGCCCAATTTTAACACCTGCTCGAGAGCAAGGGCTGATGAAAAAAACACAAAATCCTGCTTTCTGTGATTCCTCCTATTAGTATCCTAGGGATAAAATTAGGAGGAACCACAGAAAGCAGAGTTATGTCCCACTCAAGAGCTTAAAAACAATCCTGAGAAATTGTGGCAGTGGTATTCCCAGTGGTTAACGAAATCATAAACTCTGTTTGCATTAGAGTTTGTACACGGGGGGTGGGACTATCAATAAAGTTGTCTTTGATCTCATAAGGCTTTGTGTTATTTACCTGGATGGACTTGGGATCTTCTAGGTCCCATCTTCACTGTTCGTTCTCTTGACTCTTATGAGATGTTTGTTTTGGGTGTTTATGGTCCAATACTTGCTGTGTGTATATTTATGGACATCTGGATTTTGTTGCACAGCGTTGTAATGTTCTTTGTCAAACCACAATAAACTGTTAAAAAAAACTCTATTTCTGAATTCCGTGGCTCCTGATAGGGGGCCCAATCGTAACTCCTGCTGGCAGTGAGTGAAGGAGTGAATACATTAAGTGTTGGGCACTTGATATTTTATTCACACCATTTCTTGCTGATTGGTCCTTTTCACTGACCATTGTCAGTGACTGGACCAATCAGGATCAGCCCTGTCGGTGGTGGGGAGGGAGCTCTGGCCAGGCTGTTCTAGATGCACAGCTACTTTCCTGGGCGCCCAATGCAGAACCCTAAGGATGAACAAATTAGCCATTGTGTAGAGCAACTCATTTTTCTATTCCGAGTACCCAGGCCAGGTGGATGTGTGTGTGTTAAAAAAAAAAAAAAAAAAAAAAAAAAAAAAAAAAAGCACCCAGTTTGGACGCATTTCTTTTTTTTTGTGCTGATGTGGCATTGACCTCTGTGCTTTAAAATAATTTCACCTCCAATACTGAATCTTGCCCTTGGGTTGCACCCCAAATGCATTAATTTTGCATTTTTTAGCATTAAATCTTAGCTGTCAGAGACCTTAGACCATTCCTCAAACTTCGCTAAATCCCTCCTTATGTTTTCCTCTTCTTCCTGGCTGTCCACCCTGTCAGATTTTAATATCAGCAAAAAGCAAACTTTTCCCGACAGCCCTTCCATTATGTGGCTCACAAAAATGTTGAGAGAAAACCAATCTGAGGCCCATGGCTAATAGTAACCCCCCTCCTCAGATAACTCCATTTACCACTCCCCTTTGTCGCCTCCCACCCAGTCAGTCGCTCTAGGATCCATACCAAGGGCGCACAATTTATGAGTCTTCTGTGCGGAGCCTTGCTGAAATCCAAGTACACTGTCCAGTGCTCTCCCTCGATCCAACTCTGGTCACCCAATCAAAGAGATTGTTCCTTCTTAGGAATCTGATCAGAGTTACGTTTTTGCTGTGCTTCAGAAGTTAGCAGCTGTGTGCGCTTTTGTTTCTCTTTCCCGACATCCTCCTTTCCATACCTGCCCCCTGTAAGAAATAACATAAAGCCCAGTAAAGGCATAATCGACACCGAGCACACAAGTGGCATTCATCAAGATGTATAATCTTATGGGATAGGACAGAAAAATATTGTCAAGTGAAACAATGGAGAAAAAATTCTATTTTGCTCAGTTTTTGAAGCCTTTGTGTATTTCTGTAGCCTCAGTTGATGGCACATGTTTAATCTGTAATCCATACCACTCATATTTTATTTTTCGTGCCTTTATGTTAATCGTTGTGATGGTTATTTAACTGAACGACGGTATAGAAGAGTTTTTAAATTAAAAATTAAATTGATACTTTTTTTTTTACTCTAAAAAGCAGACTCCCATTAGTTTGTGTTGCATCTTCCCTTTTATAATGCCAGCTTTTGCATATCTTCAGTAAGAGCAGCTGCTCTCAGCTCCACTCAAGCCAGTCTGGGTTGCATGATGAATATGAGATGCATACTTCAACCTGTCCTTTTGACTCTGTTTGCAAGTAGATTTCATGCTTATTCATTATGGAAAGCCTAAAAGCTCGATCAGTTAGGGTTCCCAACCGCTGAATTTTGTGTTAATTCTAGTAGTTAAGGGTGTTACACGACTTGAGTGTGGTAATTGTATTGGACTTCCGCACTGTCCTTGTCACCGAGACTAGAGTCACATCTTGGCACTGCTTGTTGTCTTGGTGTGCTATTGTTCTCGAAGAGAAACTACTGTTCTTTATTCACTGGCTGCAGTTTCACATAACCCAGTCAGTCACCGGTTCAGTAACACTTTGGTTGTGACTGGTACAGGCACTAGGAATTTCTCAAGAGCTGTGGCAGTACCACATTGCTTGCTATATAGGGCACAACAGATTGGAAGTGCTTCCTGTGCCTTAGGTTGGTGGGAGACGTGTTAGAGCTGTAAGTGCCTGCCTGCAGGGCTGAACGGTTGCAAATCAGGACTCGTAACGTGGGAGCTGGGATCATCTCGTCTCTGATTACGTTGCCGCACGTCAGTTCGGTTGTGAAGCCATTAATTTAAATTACTGGGACTTTGAGAACGTTCTCCAGGCCCTCATCTTAGTTGGCCTTGGCTGCTGCAGTGCACTGTACCTCTTTCTCCCTGCCGATTATAATGCGTCCATTGCAGTTAGCAGTGGGATGCATTGCAGTGCTTGCAAGCATGATCACATCCCTCCAGCTTTGTCAGCGCTGTGGTGGGTGCAGCTTGAATAATACATAGGCTAATTTATGGGGAAGCTGACTGCTGGCTTAATAAAACATTACAAGTATAGAAACCTATGCAGTGTTTAAGTTCTGTAAAACTGACCCAACTGGAGATTGCAAGGGAAGGAGCTCTTTCCATTGGTGCTCTGTTGCTCTTGAATTCCCTTCCAGCCAGCTCCAGGCAATGGCGTGTTTAAAATCTTTCGAGAGCACTTAAAAACCTCGCTTCCCAGGCTTTTACAAGTTTCTTCTTGGCTCTTTTTTTTTTTTTTTTGTATTATGAATTAATTTTTCTGTTTATCTTTGTCCCTAGTTATTTTGTTGATTCTGGTTTGATGTTATAGGTATATTTTCATTATACATTTAATTTTATGTATGCCTATTTTGTACTCCGCCTATGACCATGTGATGCAAGCGGAAAACAAATCCACTTAAATAAATAAATGAAGTACTCTGCTCACTTGCCTGAGGGAAGTAAAGATGTGCTGAATGGGAGAAAGTGGTCTACAAATGCATTTTGTCCCCGTCAGTAAGCAGTCTGAGTTAGCCATGATCTCTGGGTGATTGGCCTCTGGTGGCGATGAGCAGACTTCTCTCATAGCTGCTAGGAGTTTTTCACTCTACTCAGCATGTGCGTACGTTCCCCTGCACCTGTTACTGTGCAGTGTTTTCATTGTCACAGTTGAGCATTTTGTGGGAGGTGGTGCTCAATGGATGCCCTTTTAGAGGTTGCTCAGGAAGTAGCTAGCGGGAATTGGGAAAACTGAATAGAGTGAGCTGATTTGGTAAAACTTGGCAAATTGCATAAAACATTTGGACAGATTTAACCTTCTCAACACCTGAAGATTGATCTAATTTTATGTCGATCCAACTGTTGCATAATAGACACGTAAAGCTTTAAATGTTTGAGATGGAGTTCAGTAGCCTAGCTACAATGCAGAGCTCATGTTTCTGCAAGTAACCTGTTAAGGCTAAACTATAAAATAAATAAAAAAAATCTTTGGTGCTTAATGTTCAGTTTGTGGATTTGCAAATATATGAAGAAGCTGGTTTGCAAATAGTTTTACTAGGGGAGGAAAAGAAAATCCATATAAATCTCCCTTTTAAGCAATGCTTAAACTTCCTGTTAAGTGTGAATTTTGAGTAACTTTATCTTCTCACTTTTTCCAGGGTTATTACAAAGTTCTGGGCAAGGGCAAACTGCCCAAGCAGCCTGTGATTGTGAAAGCCAAATTTTTCAGCAGGAGAGCAGAAGAGAAGATAAAAAGTGTTGGTGGAGCCTGTGTGCTGATGGCATAAATTTTTTTATTCTCTGGAGTACAATTAAAAACTTTCCCTGTATAAAATGCTGGTTTTTGTTTTAATTGCACGTGTATGGTCGGGACATCTTACTACACTTTAAACAGGCAGAGACGCGACATGGAGAGTTCTTGCCAACATAGATTTGCATAAGGTGGGGGTGGTAGTGAAGTGTTTATATATATATATATATGATACATTGGGTTCGCACTTGTCTGTGGAGGTGTAACCCACTCTTCATTCCTCAATTTCCAAAGGGCCGCGTGCGTAAAAACGGGGGTTGCACGCATGACTGGGCCATGCACGCGTTTTAGAATGGGCCCGGGCAGGCTGGGACAGCGCCATTAGATGCTGCCCCGGGGAAGGGCACGCCAGCAGCTGGCTGGGGCACGGAGTTTACTTCTGCTCTGGAGGGAACAGTAAGTATTAACTTAAAAATTTTGGGGAGTCCTAGGGTAGGGTCAGGGATAGGAAAGTTCCAGTCTGCTCCTTAATTGGAGCGGACTGGGGTAGGCCTGATTGCGTTGCTGCACATAAATTTCTTTAAAAAAAAAACCAAAACAAAACCTCCCTCCCTAGATGAGGGACCCTTATTTTATAACATGCACGCGCGCCGAGGTTCGTGTGTTATAAAATAGCCACGTCCATGTGCGCACTCCTTTTAAAATCTACCTTCAGGTGAGCAAGTTAGAATACTACTGAGTCAATCTGCCATGGCAGGTGGGGAGAACTGAATAAGAACATAAGACAAGACTTGCCATATTGGGTCAGACCGAGGGGCCATCCAGGCAGTATCCTGTTTCCAACAGTGGCTAACACAGGTCAGAAGTACCTGGCAGGATGCCAGAGAGTAGGTAGATCCCATGCTGCGAACGCCCAGGAATAAGCGGTGGCTTTTCCAATGTCTTTCTGGTTAATAACTTTATGGACTTCTAAGAACTTGTCTGAACTTTTTTTAACCCAGCTATGAATGGAGCATTTGCCAGTATTCTGCTGTCTGCCTCCCATGGTAGAGCACTGAGAAGAGTGTTTTTGGAGGCCTTGCTCTAGAGATTCTGTCTCAGTATTTAAGGGTCTTTTTTCAGCTTCCCATTGTCTTTCCATGCCTCCTCTTGGAAAGTCATTCTGCCCCCAGATAGAGGGACAGACATGGTTGGAAAGCATCGAAAGGGATAGACTAGATTTGTATGAATATCAGCACAGAGAGAGAATTATTTTAAGTGTCGTCATTTAAAAAAAAAAAAAAAAAAATCTTATAAAGATGAATCCAGCACCAGAGATCATAACTTAAACTAGCTGGAAAGAATTAATGTATCCTAGAAAAAAGAGCAAGATCCTTCTACATCATAGCATACATGGACAGTCCGCATTGTGCATGTTAAATCACCCTCGTGGTAACCCTTCACCTACCATAGTCCATTTCACTCCGTTATTCCCCTGAAAAGCCTTCCATTCTCGTACTGCAGATCAGCAGCTTCTGACCCTGGAATGGTTATTGCTTACCAAGTGGTTCTGTAGGATGCCCTTCTATTGTGGGAGCAAATGGCCAGGGGGAATGGAGGTAGAGTTTAACCCTTGGACATGAAGGAGGGATCCTGTTGGAGTGTTCAGACCTATCTTGGAAGAGGGCATGGTCCTAAAGCGGAGACCAGTGTCGCATGTAGAAACACTTGTCACGGTGTGCTACGGTGCTCACAGAGCAACCACTGGTCGTCATTCACTGGCTGAGGCTGCCCCAGCTTAGTGACAATACAGAAACTGGAATATAAATGCTTTCATAAAACCAACAGATCTGGCATGAAACTTGTTTTGTAAAATGTCATGATAAACTTGTAGTTTTGTTGTATAGCTGGGAACTTTTTTTTTTTTTTAAAGATAGTACACAAGTCTAGTGTGAAGTTTGCAGGCTAGGAGCAAGTTTTGCTTTTCTTTTGACTTAAAAGGCATGGGATGCCTTGGGTGTCGGTTAAGCTTTAGTATTGGTATGTTATGTGAAGGGAAGGGTAGCTGGTGATTGAACAATTTTGAAATAATGGGAGGCTGTGTTGGTTGGGCAGGTGGGTTGGCAGTCTGAGATGGTTGATTTGGCATACGATAGTCAGTTGGTTAGATCTGACTTGCACAGTTTGGGCTGATGGCATCTGTGTGTGTGTTTAGTTTGATATTCTTGTTTCACAATTTTATTTTTTTAAACTTGTATTTTTATAATTTTATATTGTGAATTGCTCTAGACAGCTATGTTGGAGAGGTGGTATTAAAGTTAAATTGAATTTATGGCATTATGGACTTACTATATTTTTGCTGTAATCTGCAGTGGGTTGTTCAAGGAAAGCGATTTATAAATGTAATAGTGTGTAGGTGCTTACTACTTGTTCTTCCCTTTCCCTTCTTGCTCCTCAAGTCTCTCCATATTAGGCTTCTAGTGCTGGACATGCACTGGGTGGTAGCCTTCACATGGGACTGCATTACCTTCTGGTGCACTATAGTTAAGGCGGTGTTGACTTGTCCTTTCTGAGTGTATTTTATGACTAATTATGAAACTGTCTGTGGTTGTTGCATGTTCAGGCAGTGGTCTGAAGACAAATAGCATTTTTTGTATTTGTATGATGTAGATAATTGGTGAATGCCTCTGTTTCGCTTGCCCACCTGTTTTGATATATTTAGGTGGTTCGTCAGATGGTGATTAATGCTTGGAAGTTGCTGTCGATCTACAGCTTGCAGGCCTTTTACAGAAAAATTCAGAATTTTGGGTGGTTACATTCGTATCCACAGTTGCCTGTAAAAAAGAGCATCCTTGATTGTAATTCTCATAAATATGCTCAAAAGTGTGGTGCTGACTAAAATGCCAAAATCTATTGCCAATTCTAGGCAGCAGCAGCACAAGGGCATCACTTACTAAGCATTTTCCCCATAAGACACCAATGGGAGCAAAGCCTTTGTGCACCAGGCAGCCTTGAGTTTATAACTGAATTTGGATGATTGCATTTGCTGAAAAGGCTCCTAACATAGGGAACCCCTTGTTGGGTTTTGCTGCAGCCCTATGGGAACACCCAGACTGTGTAAGATGAGCTGCTCTGGATCCTGAGCAGACAATCTGGGTCTGGCTCCTTTTGACTATAATATTAATCAGACTTCCGTTTTCAGCGGTGGGAAAATGTCATCGAGGCTGAAGGGATGACTTGGAGAAGGAGCTTGAGGACTCTGCCTGGACTCTGGATGCTTGCATATGGGGTAGGGGAGCCCTGCTGCTAACTTATTATGCCCTCTGTTTCTTCCTGCAGCAATGGCTTAGATAAAAAAAAAAAAAGGAACTGAGAATGAGCTGCAGTGTTTTGGGTTTTCCCTCTCCCCTAAGGAAACCCTATAGAAGGGGAGGTTCCCAATAAGAAAATGTTTGTTTTTTTACAAAGCAAATCTTGGACAGGAAGTTCGCTGCACATAAGGCAGAATGCCTGAGCCTGCTCTGCATTCTAGCATTGCTGTCACTAGAAGACGCTTGTATGCCTTGCAGATTGGTGAGAGGCCGGGTGATTTCTTGCTTTTTTTGTCTCTATAGGTTAGGGTTATTCCTGCTTGTTGATGGGTGATGGCTCACCCTTGCCTTCATGTTTGCTTTAAGGACTGCGTCACCTTTTGAGAAGCTGATCGGCGGCTGCCCCAGAGTGAGGCGGGCTCTGAGATGGAGACGGGCCGTCACCTATGCCCAAGTGGGCCTCTTTCTCTCTTTTGGAGTCAGAAGGTGGAGGACATAGATCTGCTGAGGACTTGCCTGATGTGCAGGCAGGGGCTACGAGGCCGAGAGCCCCGGCTGCTGCCTTGTCTGCACTCATTTTGTAAGGACTGCCTCTCCGATCTTATTCAGGGTTACAGCTACATCTGGGAATCAAAGGTCACCCAAGAAGGTAACAAGGATTTTTGTAGCTCAATAATAGATTTGTATGTTTAGGCTACACTGGTAGATCTGTTTAAATATTTTTGGGGTAAATATCAGTGTTGGGATGCACAGCATAGGGTTGGAGGCTTTCTACAGTGCATCTATCCAAAGTACTCTTAGTGCATCTCGAGCAATTGGTATCCACCTAAAGCAAGGTGCCCTTGAAGACAGAATGAGCTAGGATTCGGTCAGCTAGGGTAGTTCGGAGTTCCCTTCTGTTGTGTGTTCATATGGGGCTTTTCTTTCCTCTGGGCCAGAATGGGGAAATACCCTTAATATGTTTATAGACCAACTTTCTCATTGTTTAGTTCCAATTGATTTATAATATTTTTCAGGTACAGTAAGCCCTGCCTTAAAGAGCATAGTCTGTGGATAACTGAAGCAATAGGAAATAAAGTGATGTCCGTGAGAGGCAGGATTCCAACCCCGCAGCAGTTTAGGGAAGATTTTGTATTTGCTGATGTTGCATCTGCACAATATTAATGTGAGGAAATGGGTCAGGGCTTCTAATTATGAATGGGTGAACTTTGCGAGTTGAAGCCCAGCTTCAGCTTGGTGCAGGCGTGGCACGGATTTACCCCGATAAAACACCTTTGATGTGGGAGGGGGGGGGGGTCCCCTGCATCACCGTGCTTGTGCTTTTTAATAAGCAATGTCCAGAAGCCTTCGTGGCCACGTTCAGTAATTTATAAGTCCTACAGCTATCTGGTGCTTTAATCAGGGTCTTCAATTAGATTAATATTTTTTTAAACAGATTGTGGTTAGTTTTTAATAGTGATGAGTTAAGATACGGAAAGGATGCAGCTGACAGCGGTGAGAGTACAGTAGTCCTCAACTTAAAACGATGGGCATTAAATAACACACAGGGTTGCTTAGCACAAGTTTGCTGCTGCTGTTCAGTTTTCAGTCATCAAGGCTTCAACCCTGATTACTGTCCATATGCATCTCTCTCAAGCCTTCACAATTCATTTACCTGAAAAAAAACCCCCAAAATCCCTCAAAAGCAAATCATTCACCTTATGCTTGAGTTAAGAACTGGAAAATATCAGTCAAAGGTTTGTGTAGGCAGTCGCCAGCACTTACAAACACAGTAGTGGAAGTTCAATGTAGAGACTCGCATTAAGGATGGGGAGGCTCGGTTCTCTTCTATTCAGTATTTTTTTGTTTTTTTGGGGGGAGGGAGGGTCATTTTGTTACTTGTGTGTGTATTTTGTGTAAAATAGTGTACACTTTGTGCATTCTGAATTGCTATTTCCTTACAGCAATATTGTGTCTTTATTGGTTGGTTTGTTTCCAGCAAAGGCCTATCCTTACCCTCCATCTAAGGATCCTGTAGTGTCAGGTAGCAGCTGCGTAAAGCACAAACAGCTTGCACGTGGATGTTCCACAATGCAGGCAGCGTCTCAGCACAGCCTTCATAACAGCAGGGCTTCCAAAGCTTTGCTCCAGGTGACCCTATTGTAAGACTTGAAAATTCACAGGACCACACCAACTAGTAGGGCTGTGCTCCCCCTCCAACAATCTGGCTATCCTCATCCTCTGTGCACTCCAGCTGCTCCTCCACCCTCTCTGGTCAATCAACATCCCCCTCCCTGCCAGTGACTGCTTAACCTCCAACCTCCAACCTCCCCCCCCCTCCAAACCTTCCAGCCTGCAGTTCCTCTCTTCCTTAATCCACCTTCACATCTTCAGTCCTATTTGTATTCCCCTTACCTCCTCCACTCTAACCTGTCTCTCTCATTTCCCCTCTCTCCTATCTTTCTTCTCTCCTATCCCCAGTTGCTTATCTTTCATTCCTCCCTCTCCAGGTGGTTTTATCCCTCACCTCTAACTCCTGTGTATCATCCCTCCCTTCTCCAACCACCCTCTCTGCAATATTTTCCTTTGGGCCTCAGGGGCACGATCGCTACTGATGCCTGAGACAATGTTTTTTTTTCTTGAGTGGGTTCCACTGCAAGTTCACAGGCCCTGCTGCCTCCTCGTGCAGGGTTTCCTGTTTACCACCTCTGCTCCTGGAAGGACGGTGACACTGCTGTGCCTGTGCGCGGGGGCTGGCTCCCACCACCAACACTGCTGCTTCTGGTGCCTGAACAGTGCTGTCATTTGAGGCACCTGGGGACCTGCAGGTGGGAAGCACTGACCTCTACAAGGTTTTACATCCAGAAAAGGACAGAAATAAGAAAAGAAACAGCTCATACAACACCAACCCATGAGAATAAGAGTGGGAGAGGGGTCAGAGGCCTGCTGGTTGAGGCTTTACTCAATTTGTTTAAAGTCCCTGTCCTTAAGCCACAATTAATCACCCACCTTGGAGATGTTCAGTCTTTCTCCCAAACCTCCTCCTTGTCTGTCTTGATTAGATTGTAAGCGCCTCTTCGCAGGCTTCCCTTCTCTGTTTCTGTAGAAATAAGCAACAGTCCTAGTGGGTCTTCTAATTGCTTTGAATGGAAAGTGCATGCTAACCCTCCTTGGATGGAGAGCTTTATGCGACTTGCATTTATCATTTTAGTCAGAGCTTTCTTCCACTAAAGGTAGACTTGGTGTATGATAGAAGCTGCTGCCGCCAGCGCACCATTAAAATCCCGAGAACGTGCTTAAGAAGACAATCCCTCTCACCCAGCAGCAAACACAATGCTATGAATGTATTGGCTCAAGTGCTCGGCTCTTGCTGTAGGGAGGCTATGTGTGATCCTTGGAAAGGCACAAGCCTATGTGACCAGCCTTTCTTTAATTTGCCTATTGCCTTGACAGGAGAAGATTATCTGGCACTAACTATTTGGCTCTTGGGTCCTAAAGCCAAGCAGAGCCATTGGGCCTAGCTCTTATAGTTGCTACTGCCAAGCACTGGTTTTTGCCTTTTTATAAAAATATTTTCTGGCTGCTAATTGGTTCTGTAAGACAACTAAAAGAAAACCAAAAACCATAGTGGCAACTTTGAGAATTATCAAATGCTTCTGCCATGGCTTTCAAGAGCATCTTTCTCTTGATTGATTCCTAGATTTACCTCTGTATGCCAGAAACTACATCATAGCTTTTAGCCTGCTCATCTGACATTGCTGCCTAATGTCCCACCACCACCTTAAACTCAACATGGCTAAGGCAGAGCCCCTTGCCCATTTTCTCTCCTCTCTATTTCTGTGGATAACACTGTAACCTTGGAGTCATTTTGATGCCTCTCTCTACACGAGTCTGAAACAAACAGCACATTTTAGCAGTATTTCTTTATAACAAGGCCTGTGTTTTTAGACAAAAAGGAAGTGGAATGGTGGAGGAAGAGAGGCAGGGCTAAGGCTGAGTGTGAACTCTCTCACACACCCCCCACTCAATGAGAACTGGGAGGTGAAGAAAAACTGGGAGTTATAGAGCTAGGATCACTGGTGGATACAGAATGGGCTCTTTCCCCTCTAACTAGGGCCAGAGCAAGGGTCTTGGGCACCCTAGGTGGACCTTCTGCCTTGCAGATCCAGGCCCTAGCTCCAGCCCTGCCCTCATTCACTGAGACAGGCTCTCACTAAGGTCTAGATTTATCAAAATGCAATAAGTATCGCATGCAATAGCTAAAGGGGTGTGTTTTATGCTAATATACAGTTTATCGCAATTTGTGCTAACTACCTATGCGAAGAGCTAAGTTAGTGCAAATAGCGATAATATTTTCAGACTTTGTGACAAGTGCCAGACCTGTTGTATGTCCTGCATTCGAGAGAGAGAGACTGACTGACTGGCCATAATGTCTTCTCCCTAGATAGGTATTTGTATCCCTATGGGAGGCCCACCTAGTAACTCGAGGTGAGGTTTAGGTATTAGTGTAGGGGGTTAGGGGCCACTTTTGACATTCAAAGTGAGACGTATGAACAGAACAGTGGTCTCTGAAGATTTGATGACCTACAGAGAGAGGAAACTCACCCAAAGATGAGATTTGGGCAATGTTCTCTCCACCTAGCTTGATGGTCTCTCTACCTGGGTAACAACAAGCTAGGTGGAGAGAACATTGCCCAAATCTCATCTTTGGGTGAGTTTCCTCACTCCGAAGGCCTTCAAATCTTCACAAGAGAGCACTGTTCTGTTCGTACGTCTCACGTTGAATGTCAAAGTGGCCCCTAACCCCCTACACTAATACCTAAACCTCACCTCAAGTTACTAGGTGGGCCTCCTATAGGGATATAAATACCTGTCTAGGGAGAGGACATTATGGCTTATCTCTGTCTCTCCTTCAAATCAACTAAAACAGCCCTTGTAGGATACAATGCGATAAAACCTTACCGCAAGCTATCGCATGGCTTAACACTACTGAAAAAGGTGTAGTTAAAATTGGTGTTAAGTCTGTGCGATAGCACTTCGCACAGGCAGACCCAGCCCACTCCCCATCCCTAACTCCTCCTGTTTTTCAAATTTGCATCGCACCATACGATATGGTGTTTTCGCATGCGTTAACGGGGCTTTTTGCATGCGAAAATGCCTTAGGGGGTCATTTATCAAAATGCGCTAAGTGTGTGTAAGAGAGGGCGCATGTATGAATGAGACAAGGAACCCTAACACCATTGCTCTATCTACACACCCACCCACCCACCCTGCTTGTTTCTGCTCAGTCTCTGCTTCTCGGCTGAGAGCAGGATGGGTGCTCTTCGTGGCCCCACTGAGTCTCTACTCCTCTCTGCCATGAGTGGGAGGGGCTCTACTTGTGGCCTCCTCTGGCTGCTCTTTGCTGCCCCCTAATGGCTGGCATCCTAGGTGACTGCACTGGCTGTGCATCTAACTCCCTCCTCCCTGCCCTGGTGATCCTGATCCTCTGTAAATTCCCCAGGGATCCTAAAGCCCTTAAGTCTAAACCCCCTTATCCCTGGTGCTACTCAAGCCCCTCCTCTGCCTGGAAACTCACCTGCGGTAGCACCTCTCTTCCTTTCCCTCCTCTTGAAGCCAGAATCAGCTGGCTCCCCTCTGCTTTGGTGGGGGGGGGGGGGGGGGGGAGAGAGCTGACTGCTGGGCACTGTGTGCTGCTCTGACTCCTTGGACAGGGGAGTGGGGCCTGGAATTCAAAATCATCCTCTGCTTCTTCGGCTCCTTGGGTGTGGAAGAAACACCACATGCGGCTCCTTAACTCACTGTCTGCGCTCTCTCTTCTCCTCCACCATACCCAATCCTATCTCCCCCCCCCCCCCCCCCCCTCCGTTCCTGAATTACTCTTTTGGCCCTTTCACCCTCACCAGTACGATCAGAGGGGCCTGAGACGAGGGCAGGATAAGCAGAAGCCAAACGCACCTAGGACAGGCAGAAACAGTGGGGCTGATGGTCACTCTTCAGCTTTTTTGACCTTGGCTGTTTCTCATAACCTGAATCGTGCTGGGACATTGCACACAAATCTAAGCCACGTGGCTGCCCTACTTTCTGCAAGAAGTCGTCATTTCAGTCTAAAAGGGGTTAAAACAAAGTCCACGTTACTGTCATAGCCCACGGCGGCCAATCGTGTTTAAAAATCTGAATCGCCCCTCCCCCCCCCCCAGTGATGAAGTGGAGTTGCAGTACAAGTACATTCCCTGTTAACCCGCTGGCAAGCTGTAGCAGGATGTGGTCACAGTAAGCCTTCAGCTCAAACATATTTACTTGGTTTTGTGATTAGTCAGGATGCGGCAAATGCATCTCTGTTTTTAAATAATGGAATTTGAGACTAAATGAAACTGGGTGCAATTCCTTAGCAAGGCAAAGGCCCTGCCATGAACTGGCTCAGCTGTCCACCTTCCAGCCTTGCCAGCGTGACAGCAAGTGAGGAGAAATCTGGCCTGGCCTAGTTTTCCAATGTCTTTCCCATTGCTGCCTGATCCTGTTATGGCATCCATCTGCCACTAGATGGCAGCGGTGGGAATTTGTCCATCTTTGGGCACCAAGACTAAGTTTCGGGCCTTGGCACCTTTTCTTGTGCCTTCTCTTGGATATCAAGTGATATTGACTCGCCAAGGGGATTTCCCGATGATTTTATCCTGCTCTCCAGCCTGGGACGAGGCATCCAGTTTTACAGTCGGCCATAAAAAATCCAATAGTCCTAAGATTCTGTGGCAGCAGGGCCGGCGCGTCCCAGCAGGTGAACGAGGCAGTCTCCTGGGGCGGCAAAGAGCAGCCATGTAGGATCGCAAGCGGAGCCCATCCCACTCGCAGCCGAGAGCAGTAGAGGCTCGGTGGGCCAGGAAGCAGCACCCATCCTGCTCGCAGCTGAAAAAAAACAGAGACTCGGCGGGACACATCGCTGCCCATCCTGTTTGCAGCCGAGAAACGCAGACCCTCGGCGAGCCGTGAGCAGCGCCCATCTTGCTCGCAGCTGAAAAAAAGCAGAGACTCGGCGGGCCAAAGCAGCGCCCATCCTACTCTCAGCCGAGAGAAGCAGAGTCTTGATGGGCCATGAGCAACTTTTTTTGTGTGTGAGTGAGAGGGATTGTGTGTGTGTGTACGAGAGAGCAATGGTGTGTGAGAGAGAGGGAGGGAGCCTCTGTAGGGGTGCATGTGAATGAGACAAGGAACCTAAGTGTGTGTGTGTAAGAGAGGGGCCCTGACTGAGTGAATGATGTCAGGGCTGGGACCTGGGGAGGGGGGACACAGGTAGAAGGTTTGCCTAGGGTGCCTAATACCCTTGCACTGGCCCTGTATGGCAGCGGTACCAGCTGAAGACTTGCAAAAGCAAACCTATAATCTAGAGAGGCAAGGTGCTTGGAGTCATTAGATAACACTGTGGGTAGTGCCAGGGGTCCTTTCAGCGGTGGATTCACGATGTCGGACCGGCCCGGGTATTCACCGCCCAGGCCGGCCCAGGACACATCACGTGGTCTGCCGAGCGTGGCGCTGTCATGGCCACGCACGGCAGACCACGTGACTGGAGCGATTGGCCTACTGGGGGATGCCCAATCCCCCGATAGGCCAATCCGCCCCTGGGTCCTTTTCTGCAGCTTAATGGAATTTGATTCACTATAGGAGGTGAGAACAAACTGAGAGGCTACTAATTCCGTTGGCTACCCTGCAAATCAGCATAGAGACATAGAGAAACGATGGCAGAGAAAGGCTGTATGGCCTACCTAGCTTGCTCATTCATCCAATTTATCTAGCCCATCTCATCCCTAGAGATCCTCTGTATTTATCCCATGCTTTCTTGAATTCAGATACTGGTCTCGTCTCTGCCACGTCCACGGGGAGGCCGTTCCCTGCATCCACCACCTTCTCTGTACAGAAATATTTCCTAAGTTGACTCCTGAGTCTACCCTGCACTTTGCCTTCCGTGCAGACATAGCAGATATAAAAATGTTATGAGAAACAGTTGTTCTTATTGGCTGTATTGTGCTGGAATTCTTACTTAGTTCTCATTTTTGGATGCACTTTGGTTCAGACCTGTGTGCTTGCATGGCCTGTGAGAGATACTGGACCCCCTCCATTGTCTAAACTGCCTGGGAGTCAGGCTGCTAGCTCTGAAGTCCTTACTCTTTTTTTTTTTTTTTGTAACTTTGGTTCTGTTTCATAATAGGAAGGTTGCAATAATCCAAGCATGGTATTTTGATGCTTCGAGTCAATTTTAAGCATGAGTAATTTGGGTGGGGTTTCCTCAAACTGGGTCAGAGGTCATTAAGGCCCCAATATAATAAGAGCAGCATTAAAACTGAAATTCGGTGCACGGTTTCTTAAAGCACGCACATTTTACCTCCTGATCCAGTAAGCCTTTGGCATGCTCATGCCTCGGGAATTGGCAGTTCGGGGGTCAGAGAGCGAGAACGCCACGTGTCATGGTGACGTCACCGCCTAGGGCGGCTGCAGACCCTTGCACAGGCACTGTCTAGGCTGGGGAACAATGCTTAGTATATGAGGCCCTTAGGTTGTGAACCCTCAGGAGCCAGGGCAATGCCTCGAGTACCAGAATACAATCCGCTTTGAGGTGGTGTAAAGTGGAAAATAAATAATTTTAGCAGGGCTGCAGGTCTACGGCTTGATTAATTAGAAGGGGACATGATGGGGAAGGGGTATCTGCACGCCCCTGCCCACCTTTGCACCTATATGGCGATGCCTATGCTGCCAAAATTAAGTCTTTGTATAGCCAACACAGTTTTGCCTTTCTTAACATAGCACCTACCTGACCTCCCGTTTCTGATTCCCCTCCCCCACCCTGGTGATCCCCCGCCCATCAACAGTAGCGGGGAAAGTGCAATATATCTGTGCCGAATGTAAAGATTTCCAAGGGGTGGAAGCACTGCTGAGCGGAGTTGAACCAGTACGCCACAAAATCAGCACATTAAAGCAAGGTGGGCACTGCCAGCAAGCCATGTGGCTGGCAATGGCAGCAGAGGACTAGCAGGCCTCCTGCAGGGCTTGTATACTTAATTAAAGGACTATTCCAGCCAAAAGGGGCCTAATCTGGAGCCTGGAGATGACAGAGTGGTCTTGGCAGCCTCATTTGGACCTGTTCTGTTAATGCCATCATCCAACGGAGATGACCATGACATCAAATAAGTGTCCACCAGCACGAGGAGTGAGTTAGCATAAACAAAAGAATAATTGAAGCTGGCTAGGGTCCAATGCACGGGAGCCAGTATTGGTATCTGCTTATTTGCATTAATGTTGATGCTTTTGTAGTGATGATAAAGACCATCGTCTGTATCAAAATACTGAATAATTTTTTTTTATATATAATGCTGTGACCTTAGTTTTCCAATGACACTGGCTAAGGATCTGCATTTTGATGAGGGAAAGGGTAAAACTGAAGGACTGTGGGTGGGGGTAGAGTGGGTGAGCTTCAGCATACAGCCACCCGTGGTAGAGTAGTTTCCCGCTCTTAGGAGGTGGTGTGGCATGTAACCAATGGGGGGCTGGAGGACGTTCCTTAGAGGAAGCACGGAGTTAGAGACTCGCAATAGCTTTATTGCTTTTATTTTTGTTTTATTTCAGAATGTATTTTACAGGAGAGCTTCTGTGTCCTATAAAGGACATCTCTGGGGTTAGCTGGCTGGACACCAGGGCTCCCCTGTCTTAGGCCATGAAAGGTAAGACAGGGAGATAAATGTGTGTGGAGGTAGCAATGAAGAAAAGGAGAAAAATAGAGAATGATGGGGCATTAGGAGGAGCAAGGAAGACAGAGAAGATAAAACGGTGAAAAAGAAGGACAATGAGGGATGAGGAGAGACAGAGTGACGGTTGACCTAAAAGTGCAAGGGTTTACCCTCCTAGAAGGGCCGTAATATGCAGGCCGATGCTATACCGTGTGCTGGCTGCAGTGCGTGGTTTCACCTACGATTGGACACGAGTCCATAACCTCCTATGCAAAACGGGGGTTAGCGCATCCAAAACACGTGTCCAATCACATGCTTATCACAAGCAAATGCATGTTGATGAGGCTATTATCTATTCCCCCCATGCAAAAAAAAAAAAAAAAATGTGCGTCCAAGGCTCACATTTTTACTCATCAAAATTAACGCCTGCTCTGGAGTAGGTGTTAATTTTGGAGGAGCCCAAAAAGTGTACAGAAAAGCAGAGAACATACTGCTTTTCTGTACATTCTCCAGCTTAATATCGTGGCAATATTAAGTCGGAGGAACTAAAAAATTAGAAATGTCCCCCCCAAAATTTTTTTTTTAAAGTGTGCCGGCGGTCAGGTCTGTTCTGCAGGGAGCAAAGAGAGGGACCTTGGTGTGACAGTGTCTGATGATCTGGTAAAGCAATGTGACAGGGCAATAGCTAATATAGAGAGGAATAACCAGTAAGAAAAAGGAGGTGATAATGTCCTTGTTGAGGCCTCACCTGGGGTACCGTGTTAAATTCTGGAGCCCGTTTCTCAAAAAGGATAGAGACAGGATGGAGACGGTCCAGAGAGGGGGTGACCAAAATGGTGTGGGGTCAGTATCAGAAGACTCATGAGGAGAGGCTGAAGGATCTAAATATATATATTCAGGAAGAGAGGAGGTGCAGGGGAGATATACTACAGACCTTCAGATATCTGAAAGGTTTCAGTGATTATATGGATGTTGAACCTTTTCTATTGGAAAGCAAACAGTAGAACTAGGGGGTCACAAAATGAAACTCAAGGGGGGAGAACTCAGAACCAACATCAGGAAATATTTCTTCACTAAGAGGGTGGCGGATGCCTGGAATGCCCTTCCGGAGGAGGTGGTGAAGATGAAAACAGTAAACAAATTCAAAAAGGCATGAGATAAACACTCTGGATCACAAGAGGCTAGAGGATGGATATGAAGAAAAGGGTGCACAGGGGTAACCTGCAGGGAGCAGCAGCTGTTTCCCCTAACAGAAGGCATGGGGATCACTACCAGTAACCAATTAGCTTTCATAATTATGAGGCAATTGAAGCATTGCTTTCTGCTTTGGTGGGGGGAGAAAGGGGGGAATAGGATTCAAACAGCCAGCTCTGTGCCCTGACTTTGCCGTGGACATTAGGGAAAAAGCACAGGGCTGCTTCTACGGCCAAGTCCAAAAGCGAAGCACGTTCAAGCAGCAGCACTGTCTGAATAATCACGAAGGCTGCTCACCTTGTAAAAACAGTTTGAGGGTTGCTGGTTTAGATTGTAAATAATGCTACCCTTAACATAAGGCTTGGGGGTAACCTGCACGGAACGGCAGTTACTATCATAAGAAGCTTGCCGGGCAGACTGGATGGACCATGTGGTCTTTTTCTGCTGTCGCTACTGTGTATGTTACTTTTTACACTTCTTGTACTTGTTGGTTTATTGTCTGGGATCACAGTGTTGGCCTGGGATAAATTTCCCTAAACTGTGTCGGTAATAGATCAGTAAGAGCTTGTATAGCAGGGGGGTCAGTTCTGCACCTCTGTGATCCCCCTCAGATATGCTAGCACTATTGTTTGAGTTATATTATTCCATTTTGGATTGCTATTTAGATACAGTGATTGCATCATACAGGACTTCATAAAAACAGTGAACCACCAGGGACATGCACGCTACTCGTTTCTCTACCAGCCAGCCCTGTTATGATATGTTTACCATATAGGCACTTTCTGTACAATGTGAGAGTTCCAGCCTGGGATAGAGGTGCAGCATCACAATCGTTGGATTCTGCCTTGCGGTTTCTGGCCGCACCCTCTCGCCCTGCTTCAACCAAATGCAAGAAAACTGAAAGGAACCTTTCAGGTAAGAACTGCAGAGAGGAGTTAAGTAACATATTAAATAGCAGCCAGTGCCTCTTTCGTGACAAGAGAAGGGAGATCGCTGCCAGATGTGGGCCAGTGAGGTGTAATCACGTACAGTTTCCACTTTCCACAGCACGTATGCAGCACGGCAGCGCTGCTAATTAACACCCGGCATGTGCCGCTGCTGGGGAGTAGGTTGCGCTTCCAAGTCGTCATGCTGCGTCTCCTGAGCCAGGTGCTTCTGCCGGACATCACCCTGAGTGGATGTTCATGGGGAACAAAATTCCTAGTTCTGGATAACCGCCATTGGAGGCAAGTAGGTTTTTTGTAAAAAAAAAAAAATAAAATAAAATAATCTTAATATTTAAGTGTAGTTCAGGAGCAATCTGCCTTCAAAAGCATGTTTGACGGGGAGTTTTTTTAATGCAAGAATTTCACTGCATCCAAGCCAGAATTAGCAGGGACTAACTATTTTCTGCAAGCATATCTGTCACCTGTCTGGATATGGGCAGTGATGTAGGATGTTCTGGCTTAATTTCTTTATGCATAGGAGCACAACCGGATACCTAATGTCTTGGGAATGCATATTTCAACTTTTTCATGAACTGGCAGTTGGGTGGCTAAGGATGCATTAGAATGATAAGGTTCGTGGTGTCTGGTTTTGGAGTCTTCTCAGCAAGTGACTTTAGCACATGTTATAACTTCTCAGCACAGGGGTGTTTTCACTGTCTCTGTGTTCACTTCCCATGTCACCAATTTTATGTCACATTAGCATTGCAATTTTATTTAAAAAACAAAGAATCATTCCTGGTTAACGAAATGGACGCAAATTTGTCTCGGCATTCAATAACTAAATGTGTAGAGATATAATTGGAAAATTAAAGTTCTTTAGTGGTCAGCTGTCAGTTAGTTGGATGAATAAGGAACATGGCATTTCAGTAATGTGTTGGTTGACTAGGCATCGGTTTGGATGGAGAGTCAGGATGATTGCAATACTATGTGATGGTTGACTAGACAGGATTTTGGTGGAACAGGCAGTATGTTACCATTCTTACATTTACATTGCAATGCCCCCCCAATTCCAAAGCGCTCTGTAGTGCTTAATAAGAAAATTGTATATAAGACAAGAGGGCTGAATTTGTACTTAGCCTCGTTGTGTCCTGCAGGTGATTGTTTATTGGATGTTTAGCCCTTCCTTTTTCAATAATGCTCAAGGCAATCTTAGAGCATTATTAGTATTCAGGTACAATAAGTTCCTGCTGCAAAGAGCTTACAACCTAAGTGGGTACCTGAGGCAATGGGGGATAAAGAGACTTGCCCAAGGTCACAAGGAGTGTCAGTGAGGGGTGTGAACCCTGGTTCTAAGCCCCTAACCTAACCAGCAGCCGTGCCTCTTCAGCCTATGCTGGACGGTTAGTCAGTGCGCTGGCAGGGTAGGCACTATGTGTTGGATGAACTGCACAGATCATATCAGATGACCAAAAGACACTTGGTGTATTCACTATAAAGGGAAGGATGTTTTATGGGATTGGGATGGTCTTGAAAATGCTCCATCTCAGATTGCAGCGCTAGCAAACAGTGGTATTTCTTTGGCGAGAGAGGGAATAGAGGATGCTGGATGTAATTTGATTATTAAGGGTGACTGAAACCATTCTGTTAGAAATTTGGGAGCTGTGGGCTGAGGCTGGTGGGTGATTAGAGACCTTCGTTTTTTCAGGTTGTTGTGTTTTCATTTCCTGGGAATTTATCAGTGTTTATTACAGCAAGAACAAAGTTATATTTACCTGAAAAAAATCACGAGTCTTTTTTTTTTTTTTCCCCACTGCTTTTTCCCCCTTTTTGTTCTTGTTTTAATAGACTGATAAATTCCTGGGGAGAAAATATAAACAAACCAAAGGATGAATATGTGTAGGGAATGGGGAAAGAGAGGTGAGGCGTACCCCTGTGCTATACATAGCATTTGCTTTCCTTTTTGTGCATGTGTGTGTGTTTGTGGGGGAAGGAGGGAGGTGAGGGAGAGTATAGGAGAAGGAGGGTATAGGAGAAGGAGGGTATAGGAGAAAAAGAGAGGCATTAATCCAGATAGGTCTTCCACCTACACAAAAAAAACAAAAAACAAAACCAATATATTCAAATGGTAGACTACAGATAGATCTTTGCTGTGTAGAAATCATGTAAGCGATCTGTGCTCAGCGGAGGCTGGGAACGAGAGAAGAAAGACTGCAGTCCCCCTGTTTGTTAAATCTGGACTGGGGCCAAGAAGGAATCTGTGGCAGGGAGCCCAGCCCGGCCCTCCCCTGAAGTGGCATCATCTCCTGCCAGTCCCCTGCACACCGTGTTGCCTCAGCCGGGCCCAGGAGAGATTTCTGACTGCAGTTGCATCACCGGGGACCTTGAATTGCATAAGCAAATTCCGCCTCCGTGATGATGAACGGCGTGTATGGGTGCAAGCCTGGGAGTCATAAAGTTTTACATTAGATGCCTTCCTCCAGCTTCTCACAGAGCTGTACCCTGCAGAAGGACTCATTTATAGAAAGATAAGATTTGGCCATTCAGCATCTGCTCTGCACAGATTCTCCATGTGACCACGTTATTGCTTTGTACCTTAGGCTGCCCAGTTGACAATGGGCAACTTTATTAATCCATCCAAGTTCTGCCCGGAAGCTGAAACTCAGAAAAATCCAATGTCCATGGCCCAATTAACCCACAACCTTCCTAAGCACATCTGATTTTCTCTCTGGTACAGAGGCTTTGCATAGATACAGCTTGTGTGACACAGTTAATAGTAATATGATTTTTCTATCGAGTACTGTAAAGCAATATCCTTGTTTATTACCTGATAGAAAGTATTCCAAGGTTTAACATGGAGAATTAAAGGTCAACAAACAAATTGTAGGTGATAGTGCATTAAAGAGGTAACTTAATACATCTGTGACAAGCTTTTGAGGGTTATCCTCTCGTCATCAGGTCTGTGAGGAAACAGTGCAGTTACACTGGGTTTAAATAATAGAGAGTCATCCAGGTCTTAGTCAGCCTGCATGGGTCATTATAGTTCAGTTAAGAGAAAGGGTTAGGAGGTGGAAGTTGACAGAGGTGATGAGACAATAAAACTCTATAGTTGAAAGGGCCTATATCTGATAAGTAGTGAGAGAGCCAATGTTCTTAATTCCTTTTGTGTTAAGTTTCAAAGAATTTGAGCTATAATGACACATACAAGCAGCCTTTGACCTAGATGACTCTGGAGTGTTTAAAGCCAGTGTAACTGCGTTGTTTCCTCACTGACCTAATGGAAGATCATAACTCTCAAAAGCACATTGCAGATATATTAAGTTAGTCGAATACAAATGTATCGCCTACAACTTGTTTGACCCTTAATTCTACTTATCCGAGTGGACTAACATGGCAACCATGTTTAACATAAGAATAAAAACATGTGTATGCAAATATCTCTCATGTGCTGTAAGTTTACAGATAGTTTTTCTGTAGAATGGACCAGCTTGTGGCGTTGGAAAATCTCTGTCTACAGAATATTCCAAGGGTTTAGAACTCTCTGTGCATTAGATGCCCTGGCCGCAGATAGCTTGATACACCCACCCAATATTCAAACTGTAGTAGCTCCCTAGAGACGTTTAGAAGGCTAGTGCTGTTAAATGCAGTACACTATTTAGATTTAGAATGTCACATTTCTAATATCGCACATTTATACTGCTAATATCTTGGGGGAAAAAAGCTGTTAAGTCTCCAAGGCCTACTGATGTAAGAGACAATGCAGATTTCTTTATAGAAGTTCATTATCATCATTTTCCTTGCTCTGTTACTTCTCCTAACTGAGAATAATGGAGTTAACATGTACACATAAGGTCTGCAATTAAATGGAAACTCTCTCTATGTCTGGAAAGGTGAAACATTGCCCTACTCCTTCTAGACCATCTTCCACGGCTATCCATGATGGGGGCGGGGTGGGGCAGGAGTTCAGAGATGCTGAGGCCTAGGGAGTAGACGCTGGGCTTGGAAACAAAAGCTAGGGTCTCCTGCAGAGAGTGCTGCTGCCGTTGAGCCATCACAGCTTGCCTGAAATATATTTTCAATTACCAACATTGATTTTGCTTATTTGAGTTTTCCTAGTGGGCTCTAGGGTTTTGTCACCGTCCATGAGTACAATATTTAGTGTTTTTCAGATTTCCTACCCACTGGCATAGAGAATTCCACAGAGGAAGTATCTGTAGACAGCCGATATATGACCTGCAAGCAGGAAAACAGATTCTTAAGAGGGTGGACCAAACTAGTTTCATTTATCACTTACTGGTGAATTTATTTAGACAGGTATTTCCTGTGCATCAATACAAAAACAACTAAAAGTGAACATAAATACAAGGGGAGCCCATGCTTACGTCTAATTTTATAACTCGCCTTAAGTGTTCTATTTCATCAAACCGTGAGACTCATCTTAGTCATTGCCTGCAACCTGTTCTCTTACCTGTGCCCACCTTGGAGCCTAGTAGGCACACAGGACCAAAATAATGATGAGAATGAGACTTAATGTGCTCTGGCGATGAGGAAAGGCAAATAAAAAGTCATATTTGATCATTTGTGCGCTGTCAAGAGCAGAGCAGCAGGATCACTCAGTGCTTTTGTCTCCATCTGCCAAGATTAGCTAAAAGGCAACCAAAGAGGGCCGTGGTCTGAGAATTACAGAACAGCCTGTAAAATTTCAGGGGTTATTTTCTGGAAGGTCAAATAATTCTGAGCGTTTGTAAACATTTTTGTGTGTGTTAAAGTCAACATATTAATGACTGCGCACCTCAATTTAAACGAGAAAAGGAATTACCCACTGGAGGTCAATGACTTCCGCCCTCTTCACTTTGTAAATTTAGTTTTTTGTGTGTTCATTTTGTGGATGCTCGGCCCCTGTTATTGAACTGAAGCTCTGCATGCAGTGTATCTGTACCAGTGTAGGACAAACTCCGGCACTTTTTAATGGAAGCAGCAGTCGGGGAAAACTTCAGCATTAGCACCATATTATACGCCTCCTATTCCCCATAATAATAATTTAGTTTTATCTGGCAGCTTTCTCACGTTCAATCAAGAATGGCCTGGACTGGGGCTAAGGCAGAAGGGGCCTTCGTTCGCAGCCCCTCTGATCAGCCCCCCCCTCCCTTCACCCAGTCTCTGCAGGGGCTAACAGAGGCCTGCTGGTGTGATTATAAAGAGGCCCAGCTTGCTTGTCTGCACTTGTTGTTGAATTAAAGTACGGTTTTGTCCAAACCGCAGTGCTGGAAGAGCTAGCGCACCAACCACTGCACGTCCTCTCCTGCTCTGGCTGCCCATGCTCAGCCAGGCGTTCGTTGTGAGCATGGTAAGAGAGCTGTTAGTGCCACTCGGGCATAACCGTAGCCATACAGGTGTTCAGAATAACTACTTGTATTGCGAAGTCTCAGCGCTTTGGCTTATATTGTGAAATGGAACATCGCCCTTGGAAATAAGGACCGATTTCAGAACATTTACCACTACAATGCCCTTTCGTAAGCCATGGTCACTAGGGGACTGTAAATTAAAGCCTTGTGCTTCCCAACTGTTGATTTGTGAATGAGGAAGATGTAGTTATGCAAATAGAAAATGTCTGACGGTTTACAACCATTAAAGCTATCTGGGGCAAATGATATGGGAAGAGGGGGGGAGGTGAGCACCTTAAGATGAAGGTGAGTGGATGAGCTGGAAGGTAAATTGCCTAGTGCCTAGGCATTGGTGATTAATAAATCTTTATTAAACTATCTTTGCCTCACAGCTTTAAATGCTGTGAGGCAAAGGCAAAAACAAAGCAACCTGGCTATTCACTGAGGCCCGTGGCTCCTAGGGGAGACATATATGTTGCTGCTAAGCAGATTTTCTGCTTTGTCAGGTTAAGTTACTCTGAAATTTCAATTTGGTGCTTCTGTGTAGTTTTTGCTCCTGCGTTCGTGCTGTTGCTGCTTTATCTACGGTCCTGCTAAGTTAAGTTTTTCTGAAGTTGACCGCTCCTACTACGCAGGCCATTGCCGCTGACTTGGCTGTCGCATCCCTCGCATTGTTGCCACTGTTTTCTTGCGTTACTCTCGGACTTAGCCCTTGGTTTACTCTGTAACGCGCTCTCATCCCTCTTGCTTGACAGGCCTGTAATAAATGACCAATGATGATAGTGACTACTTACAAGTTCAAGTTTGTGCAGTGTTAGACACGAACAAAATTACAGTAAACCTGTTTTATATTCTCTCCTTCCTTCCGGTTCCCACAAGGAAGCTTAGAAGGTGTCCCATGGTCTTGCAGCAGCCCCACATCCTGTCTGGTCTGTTCTGTCCTCGCACCTTGCACTACTTATCTGCATATTCATTAATTCCTTTCCGTCCGTTCCCCCCCGCCCTTAATTCTTAGATATGTATGTAAGTTGATTTTCACCTCACCCGCAGAGCCATTTTGACTTGGTAAACAGTCAGAATAGTGCTTCATTTTATGTTTTTCATCTAGGTCATTTCCTGTTCCAAAACCGGAGCTGTAAGTGGTTCTGTGGTGTACAGTAACCTGCTGGTATATTGATTAGACAGAAGCACCCAATACACTGGGCATCACTATAGTGCATAGTTGTGATTTCTTTTAAAAGGAGACCAGATAGCTTCATGTCATAAAAGACCGAGTCAGCCAGTCCTGGTTTTACTCCCCGTTGCATCTGTAAACTCATAGTCCTATATTTTAAAGAGAAAATGGAACCACGAGTCCATTTTTGACCTGGCAGTTTCCTCTTGTTCGTTTGGGCTTCATCTCAAGTAGATCCAGGGCTGGAACCTGGGGGGTCTTCATTCCCCCTGTTTTCTGTCTCTTCCCAACTTTCTTTAGTGACGCCCCCTTGGCCAGGAACCATGCACCAGGGCTCCTGCCAGAACCCTGTAGTCATGGGCCCTAAATATGGCCACCAGGTGCCACTGTTGTGCAAGGACTGTGATTCCCTCCCCTCTCAGGGGCTGTGGATGCAGCACTTCCAGCCCAGTCGAACCCTGAAGAGAGGATGAAAGGAGCAGATCAGATCTAAAAATCATTGTGCATCGTGATTTTGATTTAGCAGTTGAGCGAGACACAACAGAATGCTTGGTTTATGTTGTACTTCCTTGGGCTAGATCGGATATTAATGTGAATGTAAGGGTCCAGCTCCCAGCAATGACTTATGCAGCACCTCTCTTGAATTCTTCTGCACCCCCGTTTGATTTTTTGTTTTTTTTCCAGCATTGTCTTTTGCACCAGAGCCAGTTGAGTCACTCCTGGTTTTAATTCATTGTCTCCATGGACTTGTTCTTGTCTTATTTAGCACATGGACTGGCCCAACCTATCCATAGGGCATCCAGCCAATTGGTAATCTTGTCGGTTATTCCATTTTACTTTTCATTGCCAGGGCTGGATTTAGTCACATTGGGACCCAAGGCATAAACTAAGGTGTGGCCCAGCAGGAGATAAGTGCCCTGAAGCTCGTTTGGTTTCACCAAGGGGGGGCACTTGTGGCTCTGGAGCCCTGGGCAATTGCCCTGTTTGCCCTCATCCCTGACACCAGTCATGTTCATTGCACCTTTAGAGCAAATGGTGCTCGGTGCTCTCCATATGAACACGGACTCATAAACAAACCCAGACATGTGAGCAGGTCACCTATTTCTTATTCTCCGAGGTTACCAGACAGCTCTAGGTTATCAGGCCCAGTTTGCACTCTGTTCTTCCCTGGTTTCTTTGGAGTGTTTTGCCCCATTGCATGCCTCCCCTGCGTGACATCAACAGGGAGACAGTGGAGGCTGCAGTTTCACTTCGAAAGGTGCGAATCCACAGGGCTTCACCCCTTGGAATGCTCCTTCGAGTATCCTGACAGTGAGGTGTAAGAGCAGGAGATGTCTTGTAAGAAATGTTGGAGTAGGCCTATTGGTTTACCTATGAGTTGGTGTATTTCTTGCTCTCTGTGGATTGATTGGGTGTTTGGGGGAAATGTATTAAAATGTAATGATAGCATTGTAAATATGTGCTATTTATTGTAGAGTATGGGGACATGTTCATTTTTATAAATACATTATTTGGGAAAGGTGAATTATTAAGAGGGAGGAGGAATAGCCTAGCGGTTAGAGCAGTGGACTACAAACCAGGAGACCAGGGTTCGAGTCCTGCTGTCGCTCCTTGTGACCTTGGGCAAGTCACTTTACCCTCCATTGCCTCCAGTACAAAAACTTAGATTGTGAGCCCTCTGGGGATAGGGAAATGCCTACAGTACCTGATGGTGTGAGATCAAATGTCAGTATAAATAAATATTAGTTGTATAGTTTGTCACAGCTCCTTAGAGTGAGAGGAAAATGTGGCTGTAGTAAGAATTTTATATTGATGTTTTATGAAGATGCTGAACTGTTGATTCATTTTATATATGTGTGATATTAGGCTAAGTGTAATGCACATTAGGTACAAGTTAGTCCCATATAAAAGCAAGAGTAAACAAAAATTACACTGTATTACATTGCAGATAGCAACATTTTGATTCTTTTCTAGGAATTTCCCTAAGAACAGATACTTTATAGGTCCATACAGGCATTGTGTTGGGAACGTAGAACCAGAACTGGTTTAACTACTCCATGGTGACTTGGAGGCAATTCATTTGAATTTTGACCTGAAGATGAGTTTTAGCTATCGAAAGCTTGTCAAGAAATGCATTAGGTTAGCCCAATACCAAGGTGTCACCTGACAGTGGGGATGTGTATTCCTTACATCTGTTTTGGCAGGCACGCATGTAGCTCGCTGGCTTTCTAGTACTCGTGGGAAAATGGATAGTATGCGTATATCTCATTATTAAAAATACATGCATACTCTTTCCTGTGAGTGCTGGCAAGTCGGCAAGGTATACACGTCCCCGCCGAAACAAATGTAATGAATGCACATCCCTACCTGATAAGAGAGAATTTACTTTTTATTACCCTTTATTTCTGTGCATGTTGGTGTTTTCAGTCAGCGATGATTGGGTGGGTGTCTAAATCACAAAGTCCAACATCATGACCGACACTACTTGGTAGTGAGACTGTCAATTGGATATTTTTTCGACCTGGCAGTTTCCTCCTCCTCCTTCTGTACTTCCATCTCAATTGGAATCAGGGTTAGGATCTGACACCATGAGCCTTCGTTAGCCGCTTCCTGGATATCTTTTCCCCAATCTTATATTGCCACGCCTCCAACAACATACCTACTCCAGTCATTTACAGTTCTGGGTCAGAGGCCATGGCACCAGGGCTCCTTCTGGAAGCCTGCAATCATGTGCCCTGAATCCAGCCACCTTTCAGCAGCGACCACTGCATCTTCCTCCCACAGGGGGACTGCGGATGCTGCTTCCTCAGCATCCGTAGCCCCAGCCGACCCAGGGAACGGAAGACCCAAATCGGGGTCTGAACAGGGGGTCTTCCACAAAGCAGTAAGTGAGCCATCAGCCTGGCCTCCATTGATTAGATATTTTACCCTATCAGACTAATTCTGAAACTAAGTGAGACTTACTTTTTTAGAATTTGATATTTTCCAAAACTCCTCCTCCTAATGAATAATCAGAAAAGTGGAGTGATTTTAGGCAGCTGTTTATTATAGTGCAGGGGGGCTATATATTATCAGTTCACATTAGTCGTTACGTACATTTAAATGCCATTTTATATTGGGGAAAAGTTCAATTTAAAAAACATTTTTTTTTCCTATAGCATACGATGTGTAATTTAGAGGTTAGGTTTTAGGAACTGTTGTTTCTTAGAACAAGATAAAAAAAAAAGTACCGTGTCTCTTAGGTGTGGTTAACTTCATTTCCTGGTTGACTCTGTTGTGTCTCTTTTGTTTGCTCAGGTATCATCTCTTGCCCTGTGTGCAAACAGACCTGCTTCACAACAGATGTGGTTGAAAATTTCTTTCTGAAGGACTTTTGGAAAACAAATCCCACTATGGCAAGGGTAAGTGTAGACGCCTCGGGCCTGGCTTTATTGAAAGACTTTTCTCTATTCTGTGCCTCTGGGAAGCAGCTTTCTGATCAAGCAGGCCCTTCTGGCATAGCCTGCCTCTAAATAAATAAATAAATAAATTTGAGTAAAGTCTCTCGCCACCTCCGATACACTGGATGGGAACCGATTAAAGCGTTCAAATGTCGCTGCCCTTGAAAAAGAAAATGTTCTGTTTCCTTTGACTGAAAGAAGATTTCATGGAATCCGCCAAGGAAATGATAACATTCACTTGTTTTCAGTCTGGCATTGTTTGAACATTTGAACATTTTATATGGATAGAAATTATACAAAAACCCTTTTGAGAGATTCAAGTGGAGTTCTCATTGGAGTATGGACTCTTATTGTTAAATACCTTCTGGGTTCGAGCGTGGCAGGCACACGTACTCTGTTACAGGCTTTCATGTGCCCCACAACATTACATTTTCTCGATCATCTCAGTATCGCTTTTTTTTTTTTTATTGTGTTTGAGTATCTTAAGTGGTATCGATGGCCTTAATATAGTGATTTGTTACAAGACTCAGTCCTGGGTCCACTTTGAGTGTTTGATAAGTGATACTGGTTAAGAAGCTAGTGGGAAAAGCTTGCCTATTTTATAAAGGATGATCAGATCTTTAACAGACTTCAGATAAAGTACAACAGATGAGGAATGGGCTAAGAACACTTGAGGAGCGACTGAGAGTTTGGCAGCTAAGATTTAATGCACAAAAGGATGGTGCAGAAACCATCAGGCGCAGTACTGATGTGCACCGAATACAAAAGGGAACCTGAGGGTTGAGAGCTAAAAGGCTGCAGGGTACATCTGCAGAGGTTTAACCAACAGAGCAAAGGAGACGACACTACCTGTGTAGGAATAATTGATTAGACCATATCTGGAGTACTGTGTCCAATTCTGGAGGCTGCATCGTCAACAGAAGAGAGACCATCCAGAGATGGGCTGCCAAACTGATGCAGACTGCAGCAGAAGGCCTATGAGATGAGATTCTCTCCTTCCTAGAAGGAAGGAAAGAGAGGAGGAGTATGAGAGAGACATAAAGGCAGCCCTTTTGTTTTAGATTAAGGGAAATTTAGAACAGGGGATTATTGTATAAGGCTAAAAAATGAGCAACACAAGGGAATTTTCTTCACAAAAAGGGTGACGGATACACGGATGTGGTAAAAACAAACAGTACGGGAATTCACGAAAACTTGCGATAAGCACAGAGCTCCTTAGTGTTAGGGATATGAAGATACAGCAACGGGAAGGGAAACTGGATGAGTCCTCATATAGTCTACGTTTCTATGAATTATGCGACTGTTTGCTTTGTATACAACTATATAACTTTATTCTGCATATTTTAATTGAAAAGAAATTGCTGAAAGGCTAGGGAACATATAAGCAAATATTGCATATCTTTACAGCATGGCTCTGGTTTTTATTGAATAATTTAGACTGATTTCACAGACACAGCTAAAGTAAAATACTAATTCTGAGTTTTATTGGGTGGTTATGTCTTAAGGTGTGTGTGGTAGTTTGATGTCAAAATTAGGAATACAAACATGCAAAAGGGATCAAGTAGACACCTGAATATTTTTCAAAGGCATCAATATAAGGATCTAAATACCATCAGATACCTACACTCCAGGAGAGAGGGGGTGCCAGCATGGCCATTTGGCTAGGGCCTACAATGTTCGAGGGGCCTACTTTTGTTGGGCAAAATTAAAAAAAAAAAAAAAGCTAACTATATCTATTTCTAACATGTATAAATAAAAATTTCAATTGTAATTGAAGAATTTGCTAACAAAAAAGTTCACAAAGCCTTCTTAAATAAATACAAATTATTTGGGACATTTAGAAAACGATTTCTCTTATTAAGTATCAGATCAGAACCTTACGTAGGGGCCTACTTTTCTTAGCTGGCACGGGCCTAATTCCTGCTCTCTCCAGCCCTGGATACCTAAAGATGAGACATTCCATAAATGTGAAACATGGCCTCACAGGAGATGCACAAAGATCAATTTCTGTACATTGGACTTCTAGAAATAATGTACGTTGCAAGTAAACCTACATAGAAATCCAAGCTTTGGCTCCCATTGTCTATTTTACGATGCAGCTTCCCACTCCATGGTTGAAACTCCGCTAATGATTCAGTTTCCCGGTGGACACAGAATTGTGACCTGGAAGCGGATCTGTCACGTGGGCCTAATCAGAGATCTTAACTCTTGGGCCCGGCCTGGTGCTGTGCAGAGCAATGCGGAGGGACTCGGTCTGATTCCTGGGCCAGACCTTCCGCTCCCCAGGGTGGCTGGGGGCTGGGAATGCAGTGGGAGGGCGCCTGGGGGGGGGGGGGGTGAGGGAACCCCGGCCATCACACAACAGAAACCCCCCCAGTGGCTGGGTTTAAGGTCCCTGATTGCAGGGGTTCTTGAATGAATCCCTAGTGCGAGGCCCAGAACCGTCGCTACAAAGGCTATTTATAAACATTATACAAAATGTTCGTGGAAGAACCTCAATTTGTTTCCTAAAAATCTTAAAATCAGGAAGAAGCCGAAGCTCGTCTGGTAGCGCCTTCCACAGCCCTGGGCCAACCATAGACCAGGCTCGGTCACGAGTCGCTGGTAAATGGACCTCTTTAACCCCAGGGAGCTCTCCGAGGTGCATAGACAGGGACTGATTTACTTAAATGTGAAGGGGCTGTAGCCAGCTGTGACTTAAACATTAAAATGACTGGTTAGCCCCCAGCCCCAATTTCTAGTGAACTGGAAACCCATTAGGCGCAGCAGGAAACTGCCAACGCTCCCCTCCCCCCTTGCCCCATCAATATACTTATTCTTTTCGGTAGACTTGCATTTAATTGTACCTTTTCCCTGTGCTATTTTTTTTTTTCCAGAGCTGCTTTGAATGCATGGAAAAGAAGCCGGCCCATAGCCTCTGCACCAGCTGCAACAGGTGGCTGTGCAGTCCCTGTACAGAAGAGCACCGGCATGCCAAGGACACGGGAGAGCATTTGCTGTCGGTCCCACACAAGGGCTATTCAGGTAGCAAGGAAGCCAGTCCTGGGATGGAAAGCCTTGCACACTAGCCGGTGTCTAGGCATGCAGATAATGTGATTTGTATGGCATTTTATTCAAGGCTTCGATGCACTGGGCACCTCTTCTGGATTGTTTGGGTTTCAGACTTTTTTTTTTTTCTTGCGCCCAGTGGTCGCTGTGGGTTTTTCTGTGCTACGTGTTACGTGCAAAAGGCATTCGTTTGTGCCTTTACCGAAAGCTGCTCTCACACCTGTGCCTTCCTAGAAACCAGGCACGCGCTCTCTCTCTCTCTCAGCAGGTGATGCTGAAGTTGCACGCTGTCTGTCACCTGTTTTTTTTTTTTTTTACATTTGTATTCCGCCTTTGGAAAATGTTACAGGTGACCGATCCTTGCGCACGTTCACAAATGCCCCGACAGTGCCAGCACCCCCCAGGCATTTACTGCTTTTCTGTGAATAGCTTCCTAACAGAGCATGCAAGAAGTTAAAAGAAAGCCGAAGATAATGCAGGGGAGCAAACGGTAGAAGCCTGGAATATGTTGAAGCTAAAAGCGACGGGCCTCTCTTTCCTTCCAGCCGCAGTAGCACAGGGACCCTACTTCATCTCCAGCCTACACTTCAGTTCCCTGCCACTAATGCTCCCCTGGACTTGCCCCCAGGCGTTCTTGGTCCAATACTGTTTTAACCTTTTCTGCCGTCACTTTTCAGGTCCCCTCCTTGAGGTAAGAAAGCAACAGGTGCAATTACAGAGAGTGTTTGGGCTGGGATAAATGTCGGAGCCCGCTCCTTTTGGCCGACTGGTTTTACAGCAGACATATTAACGGCCTAGAAAGAGTTCCCGGTTTCCAGCGCTTTCCTAATAATCCAGAGCCTTTAACGGTTTATTGAGGTTCAGAGCTGTGGATTTTAATATGCAGAGCAGTTGTAAGGAATGAGGTGCACTAGCAGAGTAAAATGTGGATGGTTGCATTGCACCTGCCAATACCCTGTCTGCCTTTTCATACTCGTCAGAACAAGGAACTCACTTTCCTATGTCAACACGCAAAAATGTGTTCTTGGAAGAGAGATGACTGACCCCAGAATTTATTTTTACAAAGATGCTTAATTTTGTTGAGCTGTTTTCAGACTTAGAAGGGTTTATATTCTGCCACTGTGCGGCTTGTGAAGTTAGCCAATATATTCAGCGGCGGAAGGGGAAGAGACAGCCTTCCAGAGGAATAGAATGACCTTGTGGTGCTTTTTTGCTCCAAGTAGATGGTGTCACTCGTGTAAGCAGTATCCCATAATAGGGATTACGGGTAGGGCAAGTTATTTACTCACCCTTTCAAGCTAAGCTGGGGAAACTGGTGCAGTGTCATGGAGGCCGGGGAAAATATAGGAATGTGGACTATGACGACAGAGAAGGATCATAAGGGCCAATCCAGCCTGCCGGGAGCGGTGCCATAGACTCCAGCTGACCTCTTGCTTCCTTGCCACTGTTATGACACATTTCAGGGGAGTGTGAGAAAATGCTGTAAACGATGCTGTCCTGAGGAATGAAACGTGGGGGAAGAGAGGTTAGATAAGTCCTTTACCTTCCTGCGGGAGAGGCTCTGGCCAGAGTAACAGCTAACAGCAGTTACTAACAGCCACAGAGGCGTTCACGGAGCGGGATGCCAGTGGCCAGTGGTTGGTGTTCCACCTTCACGGAGCGGAAGGATGGAGGGCTGCCATCTCAAAAAACAAAAAACAAAAAACCAAACAAAACAGGGGTGGGTAAGGGGCAGGGGTGTGGCCTGCTGGTTGCAGCGGTTGCTACCCCTGATTGAGCTGGATGTTCACTAGGATGGCGCTGCTCTCTGTATTGGTGGAGAGGTGGAAGGGAATTGGGGCCAGAGGGTGCTGGAAGCCAATAGAGACGGGTGGGAGGGAGAAAAAAGGGGGAAAAAAAAATGGATAAACTGCGTAGCTTGCTGGGCAGACTGGATGGGCCGTTGGTCTTCTTCTGCCGTCACTTCTATGTTTCTATGAACTATTTGTTCCCCCTATCCCTTCCCTTCGCCCAGCCCTGCTCTCCTGTCAGGGCCACATCAGTGTCCACTTGATGATGTAATATTTGTCTGACTGATGCGGGAGCGCTGAACCGCCTTCGCATGACCTCTGTATGTGGCCACTGCAGTGCCGTTCTCTTCTTCTGCAGGAACCGAAGGGGGCCCGGGTGAATGCTCCTTGTTTTGCCCACTTCACAACCAGGAAGCCCTGCAGCTGTTTTGCGAGACGTGCGACGTGCTAACGTGCCGCAGCTGTCTGATCCTGGAGCACAAGGACCACAGGTATCCAGGGAGGAGAAGGGTGCGGCCGGTGGAGGGAGGAATGAGTTAGCACAGCTGCACTCCTGTAAGAGCAAGGAAGGGAGACGAAGGGGAGCGGCTGCCCTGGGCCCCTCACACTTTGGGGGGAGGCCTCTGCACTGCCAAGGTATCCCCATCCCCCGCACGATAATTTCCCCATTCCCGGACCCCCACTGCGGCTGATCTGCCCTGGGTCCCCAGTGACAGTACCCCTGCAGTATTTCAGCTTTCATCAAGGCCGACCACTGCAAACGTTTCGGGAAAAGTCTGCTTCACTTCTTCCTTTGCAACATCAAGTAGCTGGAAATTGCTATCAGAACTGGCATTTGCGGACTGCGCTGAATGAGCTTAATTACACGTCCTTGTTCTGAATTGCTGTACAAATGTCATTATAAACAGCAGATGGGGGTCTGAATGGAAAAGGATGCACTGATTTGGAGTGTGCAGAGAAAATACTTCTGTTTTTGTTTTTGTTTTTTTTTAGTTTTCCTTTCAATATAATTTATTTTGTTTTGTTTGATTTATTTACCATAGCCCAGGACGGTTTCACAATAAAACACACACAATTCACAGCAAATATAATACGAGCGAAAATAAAAAAACCGATATCAAACCGTCCCCCACGATAAAGCTCAGGCGAAAGGGAACTTAAAAAGATAAAGCTTTCAGCCTGGCCTTAAATGACTTGGAACAATTCCTAAGCTGCAAGTCCTGTGCCGGCGCGCGAGAACGCGCATCCCCTTGTGACAGCAAGCCTAGCGCGACGCATAAAGTGGGCACGGAGAAGTCCTCTCGGCCAGGACGTCCGTGCTCCTTTTGGATTATTGTAGACTGAGCAAAAACTGGAAAATGAACCAAAACTCAGTTTTAGTGTTTTGGTTTTTTTTTTAAATTGTTTTAGTCTGAAACTGCACAAGAAAAGTAGGCAAATCACAACAAATGTTATCATTTCCCTATCATTTTTTTTTTCAAATGACTAAAAATCCAAAATGCCCTGATTAACCCCCCCAACCCCCAGAAAATAGCTACCCAACAAAATAGACAAATCCCCCGGATAAATGAGCGACATCCTTATGGTTCTAGGTGCTTATAGATGTAAGCCTGTAGCGAGAACCTTAAGAGTGTCGCTCATTTATCCGAGGGGATTTGATATTGTGCTATTGGTTTTTGTTTTTCAAATGACAGCACAATCCTAACACTGAACAGGAAAAGAACAGGATTTATTTATATCTCTAATGATCAAAAAACATAACACCCAAATGTTATAAACACACAAAACCCGTGTTTATACACACACACAGTTTTTAAAATATATTTTTATATATCTATGAATTATTCTTTTGGTCCAAAAATCTTAATATGGGTAAAAATGTCAGTTCATACTGCTACCTGTGTAGCATTTTTAATATCACTGCTGCCAAAGCAGACTGAGATTGCCATCAGGGACAAAAAACCCCTATAAAATACAGCCATAAGAACCCAGAAAGTAATGAGAATGGCGCATGACAACTGCTATACAAAACAAGCTTCCTCAAAAATATATCTAAACAATTTCTATAAGCTAACAGCGCTTCCACATCTAATAATAAGCTTTCACTGTCCAACTGGAATAAAAATTCTGTTAAATTATATATAAAGCCAGTAAAAAAAAAAAGAAAAGATATAAATCAGATGACTTTTCTTTTGCAAACAGCCCTGGCTAAGATGAATTTAAAACAGGGCTCCGGGAACATTGGGATATGCGTTAATCTCCCAACTCTTAAGTCCTAGCTAACTTCAAATGAAATAATGCAGCTTGTCGAAAAAATTCATAAGCTGCATTGTTTGAGTTGAATTGTTTAGGGTATTTATGAGCTGATAACCATGCAATATCAACTCATTTAAATGCACACAGATTAACGTGAGGCATTTCCACTACCTCATGTTAGGCCATTTACCGCACGGTAAACAGCATTTATCATTTTCTAATGGCCCAATGTGGGTTTTGTGAGTGAGCCCCCAAGTTTGTTGGCGAGGCACTGGAGAGGAGGTCACGGGGAAGCAGCGGTGGGATTTCAGCCCTGGCTTCCCTGGCTCACAGCCCCCCCCCTGCTCTAACCAGGAGGCTACCCTTCCAGCTGATCCTACTTATAGCAGCACTTTTTGTTAGCCGGTTTGAAGGTCAAGATAACATACAGGAGGGAGAGAGCTGGTGAGGGGTGGGAAGGAAGGAAGGAATGGAAAAGGGTGTCCACGTGTCTAAATTACTGCCATGTCTTTCATGTTTGTCTGACTGTATGAGAAAATGGTAAGTGATTTTGATACAGGAAGCTATCTAAGCTGTGTGGTTTTTTTTTTCCTTGCCTAGGTTTAGACATCTCAATGAGGCTTTGCAAAATCAGAGAATTATCTTGGAAAATGTTACAAGTCAGGTGGAAGAAAAGAAAATGGGAATACAGGCAACAGCAAAGCAGACTGAAGAGAGGTACAATGTTAATTGCTTCCAGCCTCCTTATATATGTATTTAAAGTGTACAGCAAGGCGTCCTCTTATGGGGCTACCTTACTGCATGCACTGATTTCCAAAGGATGCTTTGGATTTGTCGGAAATTGAACCAGTCCGCTCTCTAGTAGAGGAGCCCAGGAAACTGGGAGTCACTGTTTTATGATCTCGTCGTGGGTCCACTACTTCTGCAGCATCCCTGGCCAGCCTAGGGAGTGGAAAACATGACCAGGGGATTCAAACCCAGGTTTTTGGCACGGCACTACCCCTGAGCCACTGGACCAGCTCCACTATAGTAACACAGTGAATGACAGCAGATAGAAACATATAGAATCATAGAAATGACGGCAGAAAAGGACCAAACGGTCCATCCAGTCTGCCCACAAGCTTATGGCAGTAACTGCTGGCCAGGGCCGGTGCAAGGGGATGGGGCGGCCTACGCACCTTCAGCTTTGTGCCGCCCCCCGGTCACAGCCTCGACTCCTCCCCCCCCCCCAAAGAAAACTCACAAAATACCTGGTGGTCCAGGTGGGGGCCCGGAAGCGATCTGCCGCGCCCGTGGCCTTTAGCCCCTACCATGTGACAGGGGCCAACCAATGGCACTGGTAGCCCCTGTCACATGGTAGGGGCTAAAGGCCACCGGCGCCATTTTGCTTAGTGGCAGCCAAGTCCCCGGGAGTGGCAGATCGCTCCCGGGCCCTCCGCTGGACCACAAGGGGGGCGTCGGGAGGGTGCCTGCTGCAGCGCCCTAGGCAAAGGCCTGGCTCGCCTAGTGGTTCCTCCGGCCCTGCTGCTGGCCATACAATCCTTTATAATTATCAGTTTCCCAGACAGTCAAAGTCAGGGCCCTTGTTGGTTGCTGTTTGAGTTCAATTCCCCATCACCTCTTGCCACTGAAGCAGAGAGCAATGTCGGAGTTGCATGACAAGTAGCAGGCTTATTGGTTAAGGGTAGTAACCGCCGCATCAGCAAGTTACCCCCATGCTTATTTGTTTTCCCAGATTGTGCAATCCAATGTCCTTATTGGTTGCTATCTGAATCTAATTTCCCTTTTCCTCTTTTGCCTGCCGCTGAAGCAGAGGGCAATGATGGATAAAGACCAAAATGGTCCATCCATTCTGCTCAGTAAGGGGTAGATTTTAAAAGAAGCGCACGCGTGTCCATGTGTGTGCGCTACCCAGTGTGTGTACATGGATGCTCGATTTTATAACATGCGCGCGCAGATGCACGCATGTTATAAAATTGGGGGTCAGCGCGCGCAAGGTGCACAATAGTGCACCTTGCGCGCGCTGACGCCCAAGGGCTTCACCCGTTCCCTTCCCCCTAATCTGACCTTCCCACCCCTTCCCCTAACCTATCCTCCCCCAGCCCTATCCTAAACCTCCCCCAAATTTTTATTTTACCTTTGCAGGCGCAAGTTGCGCACACCGGCAGCTTGCCAGCATGCGATCCTCTGACACAGCGGCAAATGGCCACTGTGCCGGAGGCTTCTGGCCCCGCCCCGGAGAGCTCCGTCCTGCCCCCGGACCACCCCTTTTGTAAAGCCCCGGGACTTAGACGCGTCCCAGGGCTTTACGTGCGTCGCCGGGACTTTATATAATAGGCCCGGTGCGCGTAGGGCTTTTAAAATCAGCCCCTAAGATTTTATTTTTTAATATAATTTTTTAGGGTAATATCAATTGTCGCTCTGTGCAGGCCATTTCCAAACCTTCTGTTAAGAGTACTAGCAAATCGTGATAAAGCAAAGTGACACTCTCTTCACTTTTTCAGTGAAAACTGGTAAAACTGAAGAGTATTTTCTATGATGCTTCCAGAAAGATTATTTCATAAATCCCCCAACAGCGATGTTTTAATTAAATGGTTTGCACTGAAATGCTAGTACGAATATTCTGAGAAGTTCAAAATTTAATAAGTAGAAAAAAGGACTGGTTCCCCGTATGTTCAAAGCACAGAAAAGGCAGGTTAAACTAGGAAGATCATGTCGCCCCTTTTTATATGAAATTATAGCTCCATTTATATCACGCCGGTTTGCCAGCTATAGAAATCATCTTGGGGTCATTCTCATCATAAAGTCTTGTGTTGTTCTACAGGCTGTTTGAAGTAAAGCATCTACAGAGGAAAGTGGAAAACCAGATAAAAATGGCAAAGATGGTCCTTATAAATGAATTACATAAACGAACCAATTCACTTCTAGAGCAGCTGGAGGTAAGGGTGATAAACGAATTACATAAACGAACCAATTCACTTCTAGAGCAGCTGGAGGTAAGGGTGGTAAACGAATTACATAAACGAACCAATTCACTTCTAGAGCAGCTGGAGGTAAGGGAGATAAACGAATTACATAAACAAACCAATTCACTTCTAGAGCAGCTGGAGGTAAGGGACATAAACGAATTACATAAACAACCCAATTCACTTCTAGAGCAGCTGGAGGTAAGGGAGATAAACGAATTACATAAAGAAACCAATTCACTTCTAGAGCAGCTGGAGGTAAGGGTGATAAACGAATTACATAAACGACCCAATTCACTTCTAGAGCAGCTGGAGGTAAGGGAGATAAACGAATTACATAAACAAACCAATGCACTTCTAGAGCAGCTGGAGGTAAGGGTGATAAATGAATTACATAAACGAACCAATGCACTTCTAGAGCAGCTGGAGGTAAGGGAGATAAACGAATTACATAAACAAACCAATGCACTTCTAGAGCAGCTGGAGGTAAGGGTGATAAATGAATTACATAAACAAACCAATTCACTTCTAGAGCAGCTGGAGGTAAGGGTGTTGGGCAACATTGCAGTGTTATGAGCTCTCACCTGAGACTTGAGTTCAGGTTCTGCTGGCCATTAAGGGTGTGCACGTCATTTTGTGAGAACGCATTTTCATTTTGTTATGTTTTTGTGTAGGGGGGGGAGGGGATTCCATTTTTGTTTTGAAGAATAGTGCAGGCTGTTTGCAAATAACATGCACTCTTTTCTGAAATGAAAAACCAAGAAAAAATGCGAGTGTCAGACCCCCAGTGATCTCCAGAGACCCCTGTCCTCCCTTAACCCCTGCTGTTCCTGGAGGCGGCCAGAGTTCCTCCAAAAAGGTAGTATTAGCAAAAAAAAAAATCCCTGTTCCCATGTCTCACCCCCAATCCCTCCCTTTAAAAAAAAAAAAAAATCCCACCCGACTGCTAATCCTCATGTAACCCATCCTAGCCCAACCTCCTGACCCCCCCAGACTTACGAAAATCAACCTGGTGATCTAGCGGGGGCCTGGGACTAATCCTTTGCTCCCAGTGACTAACAATTTAAAAAATGGTGCTGGCCAGGTCTTTGCCCCCATGTGACAGAGGCTATCACAGCTATTTGGTAGACCCCCATCCTCATGAGATGGGCAAAGGGCCAGCACCATTTCTGAAAATGGTGGCTGCAGGGTCTGGGAAACTGGTGCAGACCATTTCCAAACAATACGCACTGTTGGCAAATAGTGTTCCAAAAATGTTGTGGGGTTTTTTTTGCTTTTTTATTATTGTTTTCTTTAGAAAATGACTTGAAACGACAGAGACAATATCGTTGACATGATCTATGTTGTTTCAAGCGACAGCATATCCTAACTCCAGTGAGGGCCAATGAGGTTCCAGTACAAGGCAGGGATGGACAGTTGGGTAATGCAGGTTCTGATTAAGCCTTCAGAGAATCAAGTGAGGTCAAAGACTTAATCAGAACACAAACATTGGTTTCACATATTGTATACATAAGAATTACCCCAAAACGGTGTTATAAGCGAGATGTCTGAAGAAGAAATCTATGGGGTCTCCAGATCTCTTGTCAAACAGCGTCATCGCTGGATAATTCTTAAGTTGGTCCCATGCAGAAAAAATACAGCTACTAGGGCTCTGTGGTACACAGGTTAGAAAAATGAAAATATGATTTATTATGGCATATTCTGATAAAGGTTTTACCATTCTTTCAACATGAGAGGGGGGCAGCACTAGTGACCCGGATGTTTACTGTAACCCCATGTTTGCTCTGTCATTATGTTGAAGGTAAATATTTGTGACCATGCTAGGATATTTAATGCATGATGAGGGCTTTATCCAATCCCTGCTTCTTGTACCTGACTGGTGCCTGCTGGAAACATGTTGATATATAGAGGTGAAAATAGAGATAGCATCATGCAGCTACATACCTGGAAATGACATTTTCAGTTTATTTGCCTTATGAAATCTGAAAGCTGTGATGACAATTGAAATTCTAAATTTTTTTTTTTCAATACCCAGCAGCATTCCACAGCAGTCATAGAAATGGGATCAACTTGATTCATGAAATAAGGGGTAGGGAAGAGAGAGATGCACCATGCATCCAGGAGTGGGCAATTCCGGTCTTCATGGGCCATCAACCATCAGATTTTCAGGATATCCGTCATGAATATACTTAAGACAGATTTACATGGACACTGCCTCAGTTGTATGCAAATCTTTCTCCTGCCATAGACATTAAGGATATCCTGGACACCTCGCTGACCAGAATTGCCAACCCCCTGCTGTAAGCATGATTTCTCAAGTGCAGAATACTTAGAGCTATCCCACTCGCCCATGTCATCCCCACGTGTTTGAGCCAGTCCTGGTCTTGCCCCATTGCATGTATGAAGTTGTAGTTCTGATTTCCCTATGAAACGTGAGTCTGCACGCAAGGGATTACAACCAGCACTAGAATAGACTGTTCAGGTTGACGTGGATAATAAGGTGGCAACTGTAAAACTTACTGATGTGGTTAGACCAAACAATTTTCATATGAATGCAAAGATAATTATCTCTATTTGTGCCTGGAATTAAGACTACAATTCAAATATGCATTTTGGATATCTTTTGCCTTCTTTAACATCCACAGTTTTACTAGATTATTTAAATTACGTGGCTGTTAAAACACCTCTGCATTTATACAAGGGAACCTTTGGTGCTGGGGACTACAATCTGATCAGGTTTTCAGTCTGTCCCTAATCAATATGCACGAGAGAGGTTTAGATACACATTGCCTCAACTGTATGCAAATCTCTCTCGTGCATATTGATTAGGGGTATCCTGAAAATCCAACTAATAAGAGGCCCTCCGGTTCTCTATTCCTGATTTACACATTCTTAATGGAAAAAATTAAATGCTAAAATCAGCTTCCACTGCTCTTTCCAGCCATAGGCACTTACAATTCTTCAGGATAAAGCGGTTTGCCCTATATAGCCTCTGGATTTAATGCAAATACCTCAGTTGCATTTCCCACGCATTTAGTTTTATTGCAAAGAAAAGAAAATTACAGCTGAAACGAGGCATAACAAAGGGACATGGGTCAGGTTTAGGCACAGCCGAGTGTTGGGACATTGCTATAAAGTCCCATAACATGGAAACTGCTATTACTGCCACCACTAAGCAGCAGGGTGGTACAGCTGCCGAGAAGAGAGAGCCCCCTGCTCTGTGGATGAACAAAACGCACAAGAATGTTGAGGCAAATCCGGAGAAACATTTAAAGCCTCCTGGGGATGTGGTGACGTGCGGTTTAATTGAAGGCAGGGACCACGTTTCTAACTGGGCAAAGCTGTTAAGAACTGCATTTTTGCCACACAAAACAATCTATATGAGGTGGGCAAGGTGGATAGAGCTTCCTCCTTCCTCAGAGCCAAGCATTTGAAATGCATTTCAAAAGGCCCCCAACTATAGATTAGCCTGCTTGTTCCTAAAATAAAAAAAATTCCAAACCTAAAACAAACTGCTTCAGAGAGCGGTGATAAGAGGGAGGGAGTGATCTGAGCAGAGATTGGATAGAGTCTGCAGTGACGCGGGGGGGGGGGGGGGGGGGGGGCAAGAGTGCCTTCTCTGCCAACAGCTTTGCCTTACTAAGATTGTTTTGTTAAACTTTGTGTGCATTTTTTCCCCCCCTTTTTCCTTTCCTAGAGAATTGCTACTGATAGAACCCAGAAACTGGAGCAACAGCTTCAGTCCGTTATGATTTTAAACAGGCAACTGGAGCACGTGCAGAATTTTATCAACTGGGCAGTGTGCAGCAAGAACAGTGTCCCATTTCTCTTCAGTAAGGAGCTGGTGAGTGTGCCCTGCCTACGGTAACATAATGTACGACGGCAGATAAAGAGCAGTCTGCCAGGTTTTTCTGATCTGCACTGCTGAGTATCGGGGGGCGGACTGCAGGAAAATATCAGCCCGGCCCACTGGATATCTGACTCACTCAACAACTAAATAGAGCACATCCTAGACCATGGGTGAACAAACTGAACTGCAGTCCTATCCATGCAATCGGTCAGTCTCTCCCCCCTCCCAGGTTTGGTTACATCTTTCATGCTGCCCACTAATTACCACGCTCCAGAGCTCATGCTGGAGCTAGAAGAGGCGTGCATGGTTACTCATGTTCTCAGAAAGTTCCCATCAGTTTAAGAGCCAGGGCTGGTGTCTCTTGTTGCTGGAAGGTGCTGAGAGCAGAGTCCAGGCGGTGCTATGATTCAGAGCATCAGGTAGTGGCGACCTTTCCGTGGCAGAACCTAATCAGGTCAGGTCTGGAGGCACACTGGGTGGGGAAACACTGCCATAGGCCCTGCTCTGCCTACCTACTCCTGGGGAGGAGGGGTACCAGATGGGATACATACTTGCAGCTTCCTCCAGGGATTACGAAAAAGAAAAATTAAGCCCTGGCCAAGATTATATGCATCATTTCTGGGAGAGCCTGGCCTATGACAGCAGAGCTCCAGATGGAGTTCTGCTTTCTCACGTGGGGCCAGGGCATCAACCACCCTAGGAAAACCTTATAGCCTTGCCCCAGCACAACCTCCACAAGCCCAATTAAAAATTATGCATTTGTGATAAGATTTCACATGAAAAAAGTACAATCATATAGTACAGTCTTCGGAAGTAAAAGTGTTACGTTGACTATATTTACATTCACTGCTGTGATGCCAACCAGAAAACCTTGCAAAAAAAGTGAAAAGATGCTTGGAGCCCATATGGCATTAAACCTATTGTAACATGCACTGAGTGTGGGCTTGGCACTCAGAAAGCCATGAGCAAACTAAATTACAAATACAACAAAAGAAACCTCCTATACCAAAAAAGCACTAACGGCCAACACTCTAATAGTAACAACCCTACCTATGAAAAGACAACTCTGCAACTATTACACCAGACCCCAAAACACCAATACAAAGATTTCTTTATTTATTGAAAACATTTATAAACTGCACTTTAATCTTTTGTGGCTGTGTACAAAAGAACAATTGTAAAAAGCAAACCAAAGAGAAACTAAAATAGCTGGACAATATACTAAAACTCTGCCTTGCATCATATATCATTAAGCATGAAATGCAGGCTGAATTATCCTACCAAGGAAAGGAGAAACACCCCAGTATGACTCCTTCCTGACATAACTAGTTGAACCAAAGGCTTGCTGAAACAAGAAGGTTTTTAATTTCTTGCGGAACATCTGTATGCAAGCTATTGTGCGCACATATTCTGGTGGCGCGTTGCGGAAGATTGGTTCTGCTACTGAATCCGCTCTTTCTCTCGTCTCAGCAAACCTCGCTAGGCGCAGTGAAGGAACTTCTAACCAGAAAGCGTTGGGTTGTAAATACGTAGCGAAATGATGGATTTACTTCCTCCGAGTGTCAAAAAGACAGTGATGGATCTGTTTCTACTTGAGTGCCATATCTACTTCTCCTGAATGCCACAAAGGAAGCATCAGGACGTCACTTAGGAAATGTTATCTCGGTTTTCCCCCAAGCGTCTGAGGTGCAATGTTCTAGCAGTCACATCGGACCCTTTTTTTTTTCAGATGTGAATACGTTTAGAGTAACTGAACGAAAGGTTATCAGAAAACTACAAATGATCCTTGAGAGGCACGAAGGAAGACAAGATTTTGGATATGGATTTTAAGAATGGATGAGCTGGAAGATTTACAAATAGCCGTCTGCACTCTCTGGAGGCGCATGGCTTGTAATTCTTCCTGTGAATAATAATCCCCGGCTTGGGCTTGTTTTCTGATAGCGCGATGATAAAATTCCTGTTTTATCCCAATCAAAAACTTAAGTCCTCTTGCCACTGCCCTAGCTGTTGATATCTCTGAGCAGCGAGAGGAGTCAGACACTGAGGGTTAGCAGGAGAAAGCACAGAGCTATGGCTGCCTGTTGTGTGAATGAAAGAGGTCAATTCCCAGCGCTGTCGCTCTGTGCTACCAATAGTCTCTTAAAAAAAAATAAACAAGAAAAAGATACCTAAAATCAGTTTCAATACCGCAGAAGTTGCTCCTGCTACTGCCAGAACTGAATTTATTTCTACTAGTGGCATGAAGAACTGCTTGCAGCCAGTTCATACACTATAAAGTGAGGAGGAGGCATTATAGGACATAAAGCAGATGTGCAAACGAAACCCTTTGCTCTCCTCCTTTCTCTTCCTATAGCAGAATTACCACCCAGGATATGCTGCAGGTTTCTCCGCATCTCAATTCTACATACCATAGGCAAACTTGCCAACTAGGCTTAATGGTGCAATGAAAAGCCTGCAGTGTTTTCATCGCTCCCACTACAGACCAAATATCATAGAACGTTTTCCTAGATGCACTTGAGGCACACTCGCCAATAGATTCTTGGATTTGGATTTTATTACTCACCTTTTGAAACCCGAGCACCGGTGAGCTACGTTGTAGGTACTGTTGGCATTTTCCCTGTCCCTAGAGGACTTTATACCTGAGACAACATAAGGTTAAGTAACTTGCTCAAGGTCACAAGGACTATCAATGGAAGAAGCAGGATTTGCAACCTACCTATCTAAGCATTACATGAGTCCTTTAATCCTCTGCTCCATTCTTCACAATCCACAGGATGTTTGTAAGGAGTTAAAGTTGATAAGAACTGCAGCCAAATTCCAGGCCAATGCACAAGCAGAAAGCCAACCTAGTGCTCCATTTTTTTTTCTAATTTTACTAGAGGCCTGAAAAGCAATGGTAAATGGAGAGATTCCAGGGTCTTACTCTGCCATCTAAGACCTGAGCAAATGATGAACCAGGACACAAATATCAAAGCTATACAACTGAGTTGAAGCTTTAAAAACTAAAATAGATCCTCTGTTAGTTCCCAGATATCATCATTGTCATCAGTGGGTGGGCTGAGTCGGTCCCGGCTTCCCTATGTTGCATTCATCAGCCTTTGATCTTGCTTTGCTTAGGGAAATTGGAATGACAAGTTCATAGACACAATGAGATAAAATCTGGTACTGGCTCAGACCTAGTACTTACACTAAATCCAGCAGCAAGAGCTGGAGTCTTGGTGTCTTTTCTCTGGGCCACAAACTGTCTTCAGCAGAGAAGGCAGATATTGCTGCTCTGATGCCCGCCTACTCATCCTATGACGTGCTGAAGATTTAAGGCTTTACTCACTCCCGCGAGAAACCCACTGAGCTTGTGACTTTCTCTCAGATTGTGTTCCAGATACAGCGTTTGCTGGAAACAAGCTGCGGTTCTGAGGTGAGCGGTCCTTGGAAGATCAGATTCAGCTGGGAGCCCTCCTTTTGGACTAAACAGCTGTCCAGTTTAGGTAAGGAGAGGCCAAGCTTGACTGTTAAGAGCTCGTGCAGGTCAGTGTTGGCATTCAGGTAATACCCAAGTTTAATAGGTTTCCTTCTAGGTGTTTGAGAAAAGTGCATAATTCATTTGCATAGTCTGGCAGATATATATTTAGCTCTGAAGGGAAACGATAAAATGATGGGAAATGGGTAGTTTTAATGTTTCCATGGTCCTTGTGATTATGTTGTTGAAGTCTAGGGAACAAAATCCTCTCAAAACACCCCCTCTGCAAGAGTGACACCCTCAGTCTTATTTACCTCCATAGATTGCCTCTCAAATATCAGAACCTGCCCATATCATTACTGATAAGTATAGACACATTGGATGAATAAAACAGAGATTTAGAAGGGTCTTCTCAAAGACAAGTTACAAAGATTTAAGTTTCCCATCACCAGGTAAAAGGTCACCATTGAATCAAGGTGTCAAGACTCCAATTTTAATAGGCTTTGCTCTGCGTCATGATCACATAAGGCCTGTAGATTTCTAATGAAAGATTCCTGACTTGATTCTTTTGGTACTAGAGTGTAAGTTGGCATTGATATGTGAATCTTTTCCCCTGTTGTAGCTAGATAGGATTGTGCAAGGAGTGTACCTGGGTGACTCCGCCTTGGCTTTAACAAGGCACAGTTGTACTGTATAATCCTGCCTGCCATTTTTAAGTCATTCTGTAATCCAAAACAGTTTGTCCATCCTGAAATTATTCCTGTGGATTAGAGTATTCTGTTGTCACACTAGTCCCAGAAAGAATATGTTGGATGCTTTTTGGAAGATTATTCCTTTTCTTGGATTCATGACAAACAGATATTATGTAAAACATAGGAAGAAGGGACCTACGAAGCCTTGGAAAGCCTATGTACAATAACATCTCCATATACTAATTTTTGTTGGTTCAATAAAAAGATCAAATTATCCTAACTTACATTCTCTTTGATAGTGTTTCATTTAATTCATGACATCGAAGAGAAATCTTCACAGATTTTTAAAAGTCTAGTGGTCCAAGCAAGAGTTAAGTTATATCTGCCCAAATTATATGCAAGGCGCATTGTGAACAGATGAATGGATTTGTTTTTGCAGGTTGTATATTAACGGATGGTGGACAGTTACCTCACCCTGATGCCTCTGGTTATGGAAATATGCAAGAACCACAGTCCTCTTTTTATCCAGGTCACCAGCAGTCACCAGCATCACAGCAGGAAGCCATGAGCCAGTCACATAAATTTCCTTGTGCGGTACAATCTCCAACGCCCCTGTGCTGTTCCCAGTGTCACAACACACCTCAAGTAAACAAAAGCCACCTCTCTCACCACGGCATGAACCACCACCAAAACTTCAGACAAACTCCAGGAATACAGCAGCAGCAGCAGCAGAGACAACAACAGTACCAATCCCCCCATCTCCCAATGCAATATAATGTGCAGCAAGGTACAAAGCAGCAGAGGTGCATGCAGCCTCACCCTCTGAGAATGATGCAGCCTTGCTTAGCACAGCAATCACAGTCAGAGACTGAGAATTCATCTCTATGGACGGGTAAGCAGCACATGCCAGGGCAGCAGTTGTCGCAGACTACACATCCGGTGTGCATTGTTTCACCACAAGACATCCAGCAGATCCACTCGGGGCATCCACAGCAGGTCCATGCTCCATCTACTTTGCAAACCCCATCTGTGCAAGTGCAACTTGGTCATCTTCAAAAGCTTAACTTTAACCATGCAGAGAAGCCGCAGCAGCACCATCACCATCACCAGCAGCAGCAGCAACAGAAGCAACAGCAGCAACAAGCAGCAGAGACCGACAGTGCCCACGAGCAAGTCATGCAGCAGAGTTTGGACATAATCCATCAACAGTTTGAACTGGAGCAAATGCAGAAAGGGCTGGAGCTCCTTCTTCAGAATCAGCCAGCAAGCCTGCAGATAAACCAAAACAAACAGCCTCAGCATGTCCAGCAAACCATTGTAGGCCAAATAAACTACATAGTGAGGCAGCCCGCACCCGTTCAGCAGCCAAACCAGGAAGAAGTGCAGCAAGTAAGTTTCTAAAGTGTATTTACCAGTGGCCAAAAGGTGGTAAGTGGTTTAGAATAGTAGTTCTCAACTTTTTCATGACTACTGTATCCCTTTCCAGATGCTTTGTGCTCCATCAGAGTCATAAAAATTCCCAAAAGGGCTATATTCACGTATCATAATGATATTTGAGCCTGTTTTTCCATTGGTATTTAACTGCTAGATAACAAGCACATGCAGCAGATGCTGACACTGCTGAATTCATATCTAGTCTAGAAGGAAGTGACATTGGTAGGATGGAACAGGCAGTGCTGAGGTAGCTGGAGGGCACACTTCTTGCAGTGTTTTATTGTCTCTTCTTGAAAAATTGATGACTGTTTTGAAGCTTGAGGGTGAAATGGAGGAAGCTGTGGCAGGGAGGGGGGAGGGAGTGCTAGAAACCCAAGTTTTACATTGCTCATTTTAGGGAGATGTGGGATGAATATTACAAATGGACACTTCTCTATCCATCTTACTTCTCACCACATTAAAAAAAATTACCCAAATTGGTATAGAACGTATTCTAGGTAGGACTGCAGATTGCTACTAACAAGGGAGCAGTGAGGTTGGCTCTTCCTATGCAGTGACAAGTGGCTGTCTCTTGCAGTTGGGGCTCTTCTATGTCTTGTGGCTGAATGTGTACTCCTTGACAGCCATGCAAGTAACCACAGAGGGGTACATCCCTGGTTGAAAACCAGTGACTTAGAGGCTTATATTATGGTGAGGAGGTTGGGGGATGGTGGGGCAGCTTGTTTTAATTGTGGTACATAAGAACTTAAGATATGCCATACTGGATCAGACCAAGGGTCCATCAAGCCCAGCATCCTGTTTCCAGCAATGGCCAATCCAAGTCACAAGTACCTGGCAAGTACCCAAACATTAAATAGATCTCAAGCTACTACTGCTTATTAATTGTGTCTTGGTTCTGCTCTGATAGGCAGCTCTAAGTGAATGAGACTTCTATAAGGAGTCCCCTTATAGGTTACCCTTTCTACTTAGAACTCCATATCACATAAGTTTAACACATCAGTGCTCCTTAGAGTTGATGCATTATGTTGAGCTCAGTTAATTATTTATGAGATCAGAGCAACTCAATAACTCACTCAGAGATATATTCTTAAAAAAGAATAATATAATTTTTAGTTTACACGAGGAAAGTATTTAATCGATCAAGTCATGTTAGAGATAGATAAAAATATAAATGGTTTCTTACCAATTATGAGTTAAATCTGCTAGGGTCTCGGGCATGCCATACTCTGTATAGAACAGCAGCCTCGAGCGTATGGATTTCAGGGTATATATGCCCTTTCTCTTGCTGTCCTTTATGGCTTATATTAATTCTATTTTAATATAAGTCAAGTTAAACAATCTCAGAGACATCTGGCCTCGTGTTCTAATTACTTAACAATTACATATGTCAGGCTACATGTTCAGGAAAATTTAGCTCTAAAAATTCTTTGATCTTTTCATCAGATGTGCTTTGTCAAGTCACCTGTGTGCCTTGATCTTGCTTCATCAATCTATCTAATTTACAGAAGAGCACCTGATTAAATATTTCTAACTTTAATACATAAGTAAAGAAATGTCAAAGTACCATAGACAATGATCATCTAAAACTCCTAATGATTAAATATATTAAAAACTATTTGAAAAAGGCATATGTCTAAACTAACTGCAGAAGGTCAAAGGACATCATCATTCATCTAGAGTTCGGTGTTAATTAAGGCACAAACTCTGGGGGCTTTACCAAGCTAGAATACATCAATAATGAAGGTCATTCTCTATTTCTTATCTTAAAAAAGCGCTGGCTATTTTCCCAGTTCTAACTAATTGGAGAAAGTTCTTTTTCACTCAGCGCACAATTAAACTCTGGAATTTGTTGTCAGGGGATGCGGTTAGTGCAGTTAGTGTAGCTGGGTTTAAAAAAGGTTTGGATAAGTTCTTGGAGGAGAAATCCATTACCTATTAATCAAGTTGACTTAGAAAATAGACACTGCATGGGATATACTTAGTTTTTGGGTACTTGCCAAATACTTATAGCCTGGATTGGCAACTGTTGGAAACATGCTGGGCTTGATGGACCCTTGGTCTGACCCAGAATGGCAAGTTCTTATGTTCTTCTTATGGAAGAGATAAGTAGAGGAAAAAAAGTTGAAATGAAACTAAAATCATCAGTAAAATGACAGTACAGCAATGGTCATTTCAGAGGTTCAGAATGGTTCAGGGGTTACTGATTTTATACTTATGTGTTTTAGAGGTACAGGGGACCAGACACCAATAGTAGTTTATGGATTTTTCCTTTAGGAACTTATTCAAACATTTTTTTAATCCAGTTACACTAACTGCCATAACCACATCCTCTTGCAACGAATTCCAGAGCTTAGCTATGTGCTGAGTGAAAAAAGAATTGTCTTCGATTTGTTTTAAATGAGCTACTTGCTAACTTCATGGAGTAGCCCCTAGTCCTTCTATAATCGACCAGTTGACTTCAAGTGGTCTTCTTATCTTCTGTCTAAGGTCTTCTCTCCATTTTGTACTGTGTATCTCTGTGCCTGTGACTTTGAAGTGTTCAGGCTTCAAGTTAGGAGGAAGGGAGGGCCAGTGGGGGCTGTGACAGGGAGAGCAAGAGGGCTATTGGGGAAGCTTCGAAGGGAGGGGGCTGTGGACTATGAAGAGCTGTGGCCTTGTACATAATAATGGAATACAACCTGTTCTTTGTCTCTCTACTAATTTCTGATCATACTAGGGGGGAAGGGAGAGAGGAACTGTGAGGAAAAGGCTGAAAGTTGCACAGTGAACTCAGGCACAAAGTTGCATGCTATAAATCATAACTGTATAACAGTATTTCTCTCCCATAAGGGACTAAATGAACTTTTCACATGCTCCATTGAGATGACTTCCACAAAGCTACTCCTGACTACCTGACACAAGCACCTAACCTTGTTTCTCCACCCTAACTCCGTCCCTGTAGCCACCCACTTTTTAGGCTCCTAACTTTAGGTGCCTAGTGAAGCAAGAAGCCTAAATTTAGGGACTCAGCCCTGGTAAATTTTGAAAAGGGCCAATTTAGAGGCCTAACTCCAAACATTAGGAGCCTAACCTCTTTGAGAATGGGCCTCTTTGTTTGTTTTGTTTATATGGTCCTGCTAAAAAAATTGTTGAAGATTAACTTTAAGGGGGCAATTTATAAAGGGATTTCTGCGGGTAAATGGCTGTTTACCCATGGAAACCCCCCCTTTAAAAATGATCCTTCCACCTCTCTGGGGAAAATAGGCAGAGCCAGGATAGAACGCCAGGATTTAATTTTGAAATCCAAGTACAGTTTTTAGTTCACATGCTTTGCACCTGCCGGCCTGCAATCACCCCGTTCGCTCTAAAAATTGCCCTCTTATTGCATTGTTTTCAGATTGTTCTCTTGCTCTGCTTTTATTCCAAAGTATACAACAGGGCTCACTTTTTAAAAGGACTTTCTAAACATTTCTCATGGATACAGGGCCGAATTTAAACGCTGGGTATAAAGAGGAGCAGACAAGGTGCAAACAGCCGGCAAGTCACCTTGCCAGCACCGTTTTGAAATAGGGCAGCTTTTGTCCAAGAAATGGATTTCCTGCGACTTACAGAAAGGAGAAAAAAATCCACAGAAAATTTTGTGCAAGCAAAAATTGCAGCAAAATAATTAATTGCCAGACTTTTTGCCTGCTCAGTGCAAGATTTAAAAATTGAGCAAATATGCCCTCACTGCAGAATATTTACGCTTACTCAGCATTTCTTGTGTGCAATGATTTCCCTTCTACAAGCAGCAGGAAACAAAATCCTTGGACAAAAGATGTACTGTTTGAAAACTGTGTGAGCAATCTAACAGGAAGGCTCTTTCTTTTTAGCATTTTTTTATTTTACTTTTGCACTAAATTTAAATCGAGCCCAGAATCTGTCACGTCCTGCAATAGATTGAGAGACCGATGTACTAAGCTGTGAAGGTTTGTGAGGATGGCGCTGCGCTTGTAAACACGCCCAAAATGCGCAGAAATGCCAGCGTTTCGGGCTTTTGTGCATATTTACGCATGTAGGGCCTGTTGGCGAAAACACCGACAAAATGGCCTTTCTGCATTGAGTAAATTTACAAATGCAGTCTGCCACGTGTGTAAACTTACAGAAATTCAGAGTTAAGGAGCTGCTGCGGTGCAAAATCAGGTAACACATGAATATAAATGGGGGGGAAAAAAAAGGGATTGAGCATGTGTTATCTTCACATGCTGGTTTTCACTAAAGTGTAGTTCTCTTTTTTTTAATTGCGGTTGCCATAGGAAACTTACGGGCGTAACTTTTGTAGCAGGCTCATTTGCATGAGAGTCCTGTGCATAAAACTTCTGTGAGAATTTCAACACAGCTTAGTACGTCGTCCTCAAAGTGTTTTGGATTCATTTTGGCCGGGCAATGCATCTCAAGTTTATTTACAAGTAAAGGATGAATTGACCCTGATGGGCTAATCTAACCTTTTCTGGAAAGTTGAGTCCTCATATATTGGGTCTCTTAATCCATCTGACTGCTGGGCCAGAGACAAGATAGTCCATTGCTCAAGCTTACCCTTTTCCACACACACCTAAATATGCTGGATGGCTTATATGCCTGGCAGGCCACTGAGAAGTGCAGTTTCCTGGTACAAGGGGTAACCAGGTCTATTGAGCATTTTCCACAAGATACAAAGAATGAACAACCTCCTATGCTGGCAAAGACTACACTATGACCATCTGTCAACAGAGCTTAAATTCAGTTGGAGCTGGCCAGAGCTCAGCTCCGATAAATATTTTTTAAACAATTCTAGTGCTGCAAATGAGCATTTTTCAAACTTTGCATGCCGGCTGTGCCGATCTTGCGATGCACAGGATCAGCCCGGTCAGCCTGCAAGCTTTGATAATGGTCTCTTATGGCACTAGCAGTATATCGACAACAGTGGGGAATGTGCATGGTCAGGGCCGGGAAGAGGCCTGAGAATTTATGATTATGTGGGGAGCGCTCTCCAGCCCGAAAACTGTAGGAAGGCATGTGGACACCCCCTGGAAGCAGTAGGATTGCATGGGGACCCCCCCCCCCTCCCCAAGCACATACTAGAAATGAAAGAATTGTGCAGACTCTGCTCAGAAACAGCAGGGGGGACCCTCGGAGGGCTTGGCCTTTTCCCAAAGTGCAGAAGTAATTGCCTGCTCTTCCAGTTTCCCGCTATCTCCTTCCATAATGTGTACTCGATTTTGGCTCATATACCAGTGATTCAACATCGTAACCTTTACTGGACTTCCCATGGGCAGGTGGATGGCCAATGCTTCTTGCTTTGACAGTAAAACGAGTTAGGAGTGTATTGGTAGATTTTGGACATTTCAGACACACGCATGTCGGTCATCAGTTTGCATCCTACAAGGTTGGTTGTTCTACCCTGGGGGAATGAGTCCCTGCAACCCTCACCTTTAACCCTATTCCTAACCCTCTTCTTTCCATCACAGGCCTACGATAACTCTGGCGTCCTAGAAGATCCTCAGGCAGAATTCCCTCCAGCCGCTAACTTTCCAGCAGCTGCATCCCAGCCCCCGGCTTCAGCTGAGCAAGTAAGCACCCCCCCACATCTCTCAGACTCCATGGACGCTCGTTTGTCACCCCTGGATTCAAATCAGCTGAGAAAGGTATTGGGATTTTCAGTCTTTGTGTGTATTCTTCTTATTTAGGGTACTACTGTCCTATGAAGGATATATATATATATATATATATATATATATATATATATTTTTTTTTTTTTTAATTTAACAAGAGGTTTAGTTCTCCTGCTTGGATTGTGGTTGTAATGTAATCGTATCTCCAATGGAGTCAGGTGGCAGCAGGGCTTCAACCCCAGCCTCCCCATATTGTACAGCTTCTCAGTCTGTCAAAAGGCCAAAAAGGGCCTTGCCCTTACCGGCTAGCTCAGGGACCTATACCTGGTCATAGCCCAACAGGCTGAAAAGCTGGGAAGAAAACTGAGAAAAGCTCCTTTCACAAAGGGAGAGCGCTATTAAGTTAGAGAGAGGCCCGCATGCCGCTCCCTGCTCCTCCCCCCAGCTGTTCTTTGACTGATGGCGTGGCTCAGGAGGTGAGGCGATCCCCGCTGCCCTGTCCCAGGGCCCCCGCCGTGCAGTCAGAAAGGCAAAAGAAGAGCAGGCCTAAAAGCTTTATTTTAGAGCAGCATCATGCATTCACTGGAGACCTTAGGGGCTGAGGGGGGAGGAGGTGTAGGAGACAGTGATAGTTGCAAGATAAAAGTAAATCCTTCTCTTTTCCAAACTTTCCGTTCCCTTCGGTGTCATTTCCGAAGAGTGCCCCAGTTTCCTTTACAATCCGCGGTGCGCCTTTCCTCTCGCCCGTCCCCTCTCTCCTTGTACGTCACACTCGCCACGTAAGCCTTAAGCCACGGTGCATAAAATCCACGGCCAGGGAAGTGCGGCCTAGAAGAGTAGCAGCCGCAGATGTCAGGGCCTGATCCTGCCTATAAGGAAACATTTCTGCTGAGCTATTCCCTTAAACAACTTGAAGCTGCCGAGGCCGCAGCCTGAAAATTACCAAGATGGAGCGCTTGTATCTGAGGGCTCTCGCTGCTCCTCGCTATTTTTAGCTCTTGGTGTTCTCGTCGCGCTTGATTGCTCATGTCATTAGACATCTGTGCTTTGATTTTTTTTTTACTTTTTTTTGTTGTTGTTGTTTTTACTGTTATGTGCAATGGGCATTACGAACTGTTCAACTTTTAAAATATATTTTGGGGAGGCACCTCCATGTTTCTGCAGGAAACGGAGGACTCTTTTTGAGGACGACACCATGATTTAAGCGTGTTGCAGCAAGTACACACGTGAAACATTGATGCCGCACCATAGCATGTTTCATGCAAAGATGACTTTTTTTCCCCCCCCGAAGTCTTCTCAAAAGAGCATTGCATGAAAAATTCATTATTTCAGGATATGGCTGTGAAAGATGCACCTGATGTTAGGGGTGTGCATGGCACTTTCTGCTGGGGTGGGGTTTTTTTTTTTTTTTTTGGCTTTTTCGGTTTATTTTCGTTCTGTGTCCTTTTCAGGTTTTAATCCACATTAAAACCATTTAGTGCATACTAAAACCATTTAACATGTTAAAACCCCGAAACGACAAAAATGAAGCTGTTTTTGTTTTATTCACTCGAAGAGGACATGAAAACAGCATCAACATGGATACTGTGAGGACCCACCTCGACTGGGGAACCCCCATGGGAACAGTCCAGGACTCCAGGGGCAGACTAGACTAGGGGATCTTCAGCCCATACCAGCCACCTTCCCCGCAGGTTGAGCCCTTGAGTTCTGGTGGCCGGCAGGACTTAAACAAGGGAGGGGACCTAAGGCAAAAGCTGGACTGGAATCCGGAGTGGAGAGGAACGAGCTCAGGTGAAGCTGAACAGGCCTGGGGTTACAGGCTGCAGGGCTGGAGGCAGGAGGGACTGGAGGCAGGCTGCAGGACTGGAGGCTGATGTCTGGTGCGTCTGGAGCTCAGGCAGGAACGAAGGTCAGGGGTGAAACATTGGAACAAGACAGGGGTTACTGATACTGGCAAGCTTGGGATAGAAGGCTAGAAAGCCAGAGGGCAAGCTTTACACAGAGGCTTAGGGAAGCCACAGGGCCAGCTTGAGATAGGAGGCTAGGGAGCAAGCTTGGAAACAAGAAGGCTTGGGCAAGCCACAAGGCTACAGAGAGCCACCAAGTATACAGAGATGTGGGGTCAAGCAACGAGTCGAGCAGACTCAGTGTAGACAGAGGTAGGGCTAAATAGGCAGGGATTTGGTGAGTCATGAGGTCACCAAGACTAAAGCTGAAAGAGGGTAGGCGCTGGAGGATCTCTGGTGGTGGGAGGCTGCATGACAAGCAGAATCACAACATGTTATCATTTTCAAACGATTGCATACAGCTAATTAATGTCACCACAGTAGTTTCCCCCATTTTGGTTGTTATAGTGTATGTATTTGCAATGGCTCTGTTATAAAGAGAATTTGGTAAAGCAGAAGTTCAAGGTTATAATAAATAATGTGACTTTGGCTAACAGCACCTTAAGCCCGAATTTTAAAAGTGCTGTGCGCAGTAAAATCGGGAGTTACGAGTGTGGCCAGGCCTTGTGCGTGCCGCGAGCATTTTAGAACAGGCCGGGCCACGTGCGTAATCTCCGGAGTCTGGGCATGGAGGGGTGGGCTGGGACAGCGCCATTAGACGCTGTCCTGGGGAAGCACACGCCGGCAGCCAGCCAGCGTGCGGAGTATACGTCTCTCTCCGGAGGAGCAGTAAGTATTAAAAAAAAAAAAAAAATTGGGGATAGATAGGTTTAGTTTAGGGGTCGGGGAGGAGAGGGGAAGGAATAGGGTTAGGGGTCAGGAAGTTCCCTCCCAGCCTGCTCCTTAATTGGGAAAAAGGCTGATCGAGTCGCTGCACATGACTGAAAAATTCCCCGCCCCCTGCACCCGTGAATGGGGCACCTGCCCGCACATGCTCACGCTGATTACAAAAAAATCGACCGCTTAGTTTGTTTCAACTAAGATTTGGCATACGCAGTCTGCCAAGTTATTGTGGCCGGTGCCACAAAGATAAATCTTAGCTGCCAAAATGTAGAAGCTTGATTGCTTGTAGGATACATTGCTTTTTTATCCACGCCAGTTTTTGCTTTTACTCATTGGACATTGTGGAAGGATAATTGGGAAAGGTTTGTCTTTTTCATGATGATACCAAAATCTTCAACAAGGTAGACAGCTAGGAAGGTGTGGAAACCATGAGGGAACTAGCAAAGCTTGAGGAATGGTCTACATTCTGGCGGTCAGGATTTAATGCGAAAAACAAATGCAGCGTCAGGCATGAATTTTCAAAGGAGCTACATATGTAAAAGTAGCAATTTTCAAAGTTCATTTGTGTGTGTAAAACCTTTCATGGGTTGCAAAACTACAAAGTGAAATGCTTCTATGCATGAAACAAGCGTGGGATCTGGAGGTGATAGTAATTGATGATCTTATAGTGGCCAAAAGTGTGAATAAGGTGATGGCAAAAGGCAGAAAGATGCTTGACTGCATAGGGAGAGTAATGGTCAGCAGAAGAAAAGGGGTGATAGTGCCCCCTGTATAAGACCCTGGTGAGATCTCCTTTGGAATACTGTGTACAGTTCTAGAGACCGTATCTTCAAAAGGATATAAACAAGTTGGAATCGTCCAGAGGGTGGCTACTAAAATGATCAGTGCTCTTTGTTCTAAGGTATGTGGGAAAAACCTAAAGACCTAAACATGTATACCCTAGAGGAAAGGTGGGATAGGGGATATATGACAGAGACATTTAAAAAATTCTAAGGTTTCCATGCCCAGACGACCAGGCTCTTTCAAAGAAAAGGAGGTTCTAGAATGAGGGTCCCATTGGATGAGGGTGAACGGGGCTAGACTCAGGAGTAATCTAAGGAAATATTTCTTTACAGAGAGGGTAGTGGGTGCATAGAATGGCCTTCTCATGGAGGTGGAACATAGAAAAAAACGGCAGAAGACCAAACGATCCATCCAGTCTGCCCAGCAAGCTGTACAGGTCACCCCCATACTTATCGGTTTCTCAGACTGTAAAAGTCAGGACCCTTATTTATTGCTGTCAGAGTCCAGTTCCCCATTATCTCTTGCCGTTGAAGCAGTTGCATCAAAAGTTATCAGGCTTATCGGTTAAGGGTTATAACAGCCGCACCAGCAAGTTACTCCCATGCTTATTTGTTTCCCCAGACCATAAAAGTCAGACTCCAGGTAGTGGAGACAAGATCTGAAGAAGTGGTAGGGATTGTAAAGCTGAACAGTTGGTATGGAAGAGCAGAGTAGAAAGGCATTTGGTCTCGTTTTGCCGTCATCTTTCTATGCTTTTATGTTACAACCTTGGAAGATGAGCATACAAAATCCCATACTTAACCTAATGCCCTGCTCCCCCCCCATATCTTTCCTACCAAATTTTGTAATAATCTAAAATCGGCTACCAAAACTACTGAGGCTGCTGCCTAAACATCCAATCTCCCTAAGATTCCATGGAATTACTGGACAATACCCAGCACCCAGGGTGCCTGCCAGTACCAACCTGGCTACCCCATGGCCTACAGTAAGGCTAGCTCATGCTTCCTTTCTCTGCCTTGGCCCTTATCACCTCTCCCTGAGAGAAGGAAGGGTGAGTCGCTTGCGATGCTGTAACTTCCCAACCTTGCTCCCACCACTGTCATAGAATATGACAGCAGATAAGGACCATTAGCCCAACCTAATCTTTCCAATCCCACTTTCTGTACCCTGCCAGAGACCTTCACTGATCTCTTGCTTTCCCTTGCGCATTGCTACTAGAGATACTCTGCTCTTATTCCATGCTTTTTTTTAATTACGTTACTGTTTCTGACTCGACCTTCTCAATTTGTTAGTGCATTCTGTGCATCCGTGGCAGTTTTCATGCTGCTCCTGAGTCTGCTTCCATGGACACTCGTGCAGTGACCCCTTGCTCTACAGCATTCTTGTCCCTGAAATATGTTTGCTTTTTGTGCCTGAATTATATCTCAGATATGTGAATGTCTCTATCCTATCCTATCCCTTCCCTTCCCCCGCCACCCCCGTCTCTCCTCCTGTGAGGTGAACATATTTAGGTAAAGTCTTATCTCATCTGGTTTTTGGCCCTTTCTTTGAGCTGCCTCCAGCCTGTTTATATCCAGAACCTGCATGGGAGGCATCATTACCAACTTTTTTCTGCCGGTTGTTCCTCTCACTATGCATCCCACCGGCCCCCCTCGTTCTAGCCATCGCCTTATCACAATGTTTCGCTACCTTGCAGTGTCTCTGACCTCAGGGTGGTGAAACGGTGCGATACGGTAGTGGCCAGAGCCAGAGGGTTGGTTATAATTTCTATCAGTTTGGTGCCTGTGGGTTTCTTTATGAAGAAATAACAGCTGGGGCCTCCCTAGTGACTCAGCAGGGAAATGGCTCAGTCCCTGAGTTGGGTCTTTTGCTCCCCTGGATTGGCGGGTGGGAGTCATGGTCATTGCTTAAGGGGTGACATGTCCTACGACTTGCAGGGCTTCAGAAGCAGCCAAAGGGCAAAAATCCCTGGATAGTTGTGTAGGAAGGTGGTGGGGCCTAATCCCAGCCCTGTTTTCAACTGAGCTGGAAGTACACAGAAGCAGGAGGAAATTGCTGTTACTGAGAAAAGCGGTGTCAACAATTCACACCGTCCCTCCTTCTCCCTTTTGCTGCTAATCTACACTTTCTTGCCACCTTGTTTTCGAAGCCTTGAGGGGGGGGGGGGGGGGTGCGGATGAGCTGACGTAAGGTTTGCATGGTCCATGGGTGGAGACGCAGTAACATTACAATGTATGCCCAGTGCGATCACCCGCCATGGAGAGATCCACCTGCTGAAAAAATACTCCCCTGACACTGACAGGAGAAGTCATGCAACGGGACTGGCTTTCCACTGCACCTTGCCGAAGACGTCATTTTCCTGCCTTTCACTTTAAAGCTGTCTCCATTTTGTTGTTGAATAAATGCAAATCATGACAGCTGGAGCGGGGGGGGGGGGGGGGGGGGGATGTTTCAGGCAGAAGTGTACCGCTAGAAAAACACAGAGGAGGGCTTGGGGGGGTGGAAGCAGCTTGCTGTAATTGCTGGCTCTTCGGAATTATATGGAGAGTGTTTGCCAGCCCTGCCCCGAGCATAAAAAAAACAATCGGCTTCGAGTGGTGCATTTTTGTTCGAGCTCACCGTGTAATGAGCTGCTGTGGGAATTGGGTCCACTTACCAGCGGCGTATCATTACTCCGCAGCTCCGTGGGATTGCGGTGGCAGCACAGAGAATTGGAGGTGCAGGGCTAGAGTTTCTTTTTATAAGCCAGGCATATTCTCGACAACCTTCCTGGCTTGCCAAAAACACTTACATCATAATCCCAGGGTTGGAAAGGTAAGCATTTTAGCCTTCTTCTCTGTTAGAGCTGCATGATTACACCCACACCTTGGGATTAAATAAACAGTCATTATTATTGAAAATCTTTCCAGATCAAGGGGAAAGCTTCTCTCTTTAAAAAAAAAAAAAAAAAAATTATTCTTAAGTGACAGAGGTTTCTTCGATATGTACACTAATAATATAGCAGATGTCGGAGATGTGGTGAGAGCCAATTTTTATGACATCCGAAAGCTTCCCGGAGTTTTCAATTAAAAAAAAGGTTCACCGTACCATCATACAGTGATAATCATCATCATTAGAAGAGAAATCAGCATTGGGTGACAATAATTACAATTGGAATGGCACCAATTTATTTACAGAGGGACAAATGTTGCTGCAGAGGACCAAAAATCTAAAAGCATTGTACACCTGAGGTCACCTTGTGCCCAGGAGCCTAATTAAGGTCTAATCTACTGTACAAACTGCAAGTGGCTTTATAAAACAAGGTTAATTCTTAGAAGGTTTTACATTTGATAAGAGTATTATAGGACTTAACCTGCCAGTGTGAAAGAATGTAGAAGCCAGTATCTGACTCAGCTCTTCTATTAGAAGGTGCATTCGTATAGTAGGCAACGACGAATCTTTTTAATAAATTTGACCTGAATTAAATCATTCCATTGCATGGAATCAAATTCAACAGAATTGCAACAATTCTGACATTCTACTGAAATCTAATGCATGCTAATGGAAGCACTTGCACATCCAGTTCTGAACTTGGCTTTAAATTGGATTGGAGGAGTTGGGCCCATCCATAATATTGAACTTTCACTTCAAGCTTGCTTCAATTAAGCTCTGGAATTCATTGCTGGAGGATATGATTAGGGCAAGTATAGCTGGGTTTAAAAAAGGTTTGGATAAGATCCTGGAGGAGAAGTCCATAAACTGCTATTAATTAATAGGGAGTAGCCACTGCTTGTTTCTGGCATCAGTAGCATGGGAACTATTTGTTTGGGTAATTGCCAGGCTCTTATGGCCTGGATTGGCCAATGTTGGAAACAGGATGCTGGGCTTGATGACCAGTGTGGCATATCTCTTGTTCTTATATAAGAGGCTTGGGGACTGCAGTAGCAAGGATTTTCTCCTATTCTGTGTTTTATGAGAAACACTTTGTAAGTCAGGATTTCAGACTCAATGCTCTCCTTAGCTTACAAGTGAAATGGTTTGCTGGTCATAGGAGATACCCCCTTGGCCACTCATGGACATCACAGCTTGACCTAAGCGATGTCTCCACTGAAATGAAGGCCGGGATTGCATCTGCAGGTTAGGACTGAGGAGGGGTAAGTGAAAGGATCTGGTGGATAGCAGATTGACCAAATAGCTGTCAAAAGGGGCCATGCTGAAAGAGTCCTATTTCTAACCTACTACATTTATGGAGGGGGAGAGAGAGAGTCTTGTTTTCCATAGGGAAGCCAGCACTACATCTCCATGCATATAATGGGGGTAATGCCAGGAAGGTCGTAATCTGTCTTTTTTGATATGGTTGTCCGATGTCTGCACGGTGCCCCTCCTCTCAATAAATGGCCTAAGCCAGTGCTGTTACTCTTTCACGATGTAATGTAGCTCAAGTCTGTCCAAATAAAACGGAGCACATTAGCATTTGATTGTACTGAGAATCCGCCACCAGATTTTAGCTGCGATATACTGGTTACATGATTGGTTTCCTATGGGGGTAGCATTTTAATTGATTTACTGTTTGTAAAATAATTCATTGTACCGGTGCAAAGCATTTCCACACATCAAAAGTGAAAAGTACAAAACTTGTAATGTTTTACAATTGTGAATTATTCCCCCTTAAATGCCACGAGGTCTATATTTAGACACAGTCCAGATAGCAAAGTTAGCCGGATAAACTTATCTGGCTAACTTTGAGGCATATCCAATAGTGCAGTCACATTATTGAATATCGCTGGCTATCTTACAGGGTC